>NC_065596.1:14370586-14681639 GCF_024542745.1 Macaca thibetana thibetana | reverse complement strand
AATATGAACATTAAAGGATGAGGAATTTCTAAAGGATCTTCCACATTCTTTACATTCAAAGGACTTCTCTCCTTTATGAGTTTTCGCATGTGCAGAAAGTTGAGAAAAATTAGTGAAGGATTTCCCACAATTCTTAGTCTTTTCAGATTTCCTTCCAGTATGAACTGTTACACACTGCTTTAGGTGTGAGGAAGGTGTGATGGCTCTCTCACATTCCTGAAATTCACAGAGTTTCTCTCCAATGTGGATTCCCATGTGATTATCAAGGCTCGCAAAATACTTAAAGCCTTTTCCACATTCCTTACATTTGTATGGTTGTCTTCCATTGAGAATTTCAAGATGTACAGCAAGGCCTGGAGTTAAGGTGAAAACTTTTCCACATGGATTAAATTTGGAAAGTTCCTGTCCAACAGAGGCTTCCTTGTGCACACTGAGGACGTCTTTTCCGTAACAATTACCCTCAGAAGTGTTCCCTCCATTGTGAGCTCTCATGTGTGTCTTAAGGCAAAACTGTTCACTGAAGACCTCTCCACAATTCTCACAGAGTTTCCATCCACTGTAGTTTCTTGTCTGCTGAGGAGGGGATAAAGGATTTAAAACATTTTCAGACATATAAAGAGATTTCACCCATCTGAACACATAAACATTATTTTGATGACAATTATTATTTTACTTTTTCATGTTTAATTTTTTTTTTTTTTTTTTTTGAGACTGAGTCTGGCTCTGTCGCCCAGGCTGGAGTGCAGTGGCCGGATCTCAGCTCACTGCAAGCTCCGCCTCCCGGGTTTACGCCATTCTCCTGCCTCAGCCTCCGGAGTAGCTGGGACCACAGGCGCCCGCCACCGCGCCCGGCTAGTTTTTTGTATTTTTTAGTAGAGACGGGGTTTCACCGTGTTAGCCAGGATGGTCTCGATCTCCTGACCTTGTGATCCGCCCGTCTCGGCCTCCCAAAGTGCTGGGATTACAGGCTTGAGCCACCGCGCCCGGCCTTTTTTTTTTTTTTTTTGAGACAGAGTCTTCTTCTATCTCCCGGCCTGCAGTACAGTGGTACAATCTCTGCTAACTGCAACCTCCACCTCCACCTCCCAGGCTCAAGTGATCCTGATGCCTCAGCCTCTCGAGCAGCTGGAAATACAGTTGTGCACTACCGCACCGGGTAATTTTTCTATTTTTTTGTAGACACAGGTTTTGCCAAGTTGCCCAGGCTGGTCTCAAACTCCTGAGTTCAGGTGAACTGCCTGCCTCGGCCTCCCAAAGAGGTAAGATTACAGGCATGACCCACCATGCATGGCATGTTTTACTTTGTTCAGAGTTGGGGTTTTGCTCCATTGCCTGGGCTTTAGTACACCGCTGTGATCATGGCTCACTGTAACCTCAAATGCCTGGCTGGGTTCAAGTGATCATCCTGCCTTAGCTTCCTGTGTAGCCAGGACTATAGGCATGCATCATCACGCCTGGCCAATCTTTTGATTTATTTATTTACTTATTTTTGAGATGAAGTCTCACTTTGGCTGGAGTGAACTGTCGCAATTTCAGCTCACTGCAACCTCCGCCTGCTGGGTTCAAGCGGTTCTTCTGCCTGGGCCTCCCGAGTAGTATGTGCAACCACACCCAGCTAATTTTCGTATTTTTACTACAGATGGGATTTCACCATGTTGGCCAGAGTGTTCTCAAACTCCTGACCTTGTGATCCGCCCACCTCAGCCTCCTAAAGTGCTGGGATTAGAGGCGTGAGCCACCGTGCCCGGCCTCAATTTATTTTTATAGAGACAAGGTCTTGCTATGTAGCCTAGGCTGGTCTCAAACTCTTCAAGAAACACCATGTCTCAGCCTCCCAAACTGTTGAGATTACAGCCATGAGCTGCCAAGTCAGCCTACTTAGATAAATCTAATTTTTACAATTTTTCTTCCATGGTCTCATTTCCTACCCTCTTGATTTCTTGCCAGAATTCTATGCCACTGGCTCTAATTGTTCAACACAAACAAACAAACAAACAAAAACACTGTCTTTTTTTGATTGTTGGGGGTGGCTTGAGACAGGGTCTCACTCTGTCACCCAGGCTGTGTACCATGGCACAATCACAGCTCACTGCAGCCTTAATCACCCAGGCTCAAGCCATCATCCTGCCTCAGTCCCCCAGGGAGCTTGGAGTACAGATGCATGCCAACATGCCTGGCTAACTTTTTGTTTTTTGTAGAGACAGGGTCTCCCTGTTGCCCAGGCTGGTCTTGATCTCCTAGACTCAAGCAATTCTCCTGCCTCAGCTTCCCAAAGTGCTGGGATTACAGGCATCAGCCATTGCAACCAGCCAAATTGTATAGATTTTCATGAAACTGTTTAAATCCTCAATGTCTAGTTACGTATGTGGGAATGTGTACTTGTGGGTATTTTGAAGTGACAAGTTATACAGGAATGAAACATCACAAAATTCACCACATTCAGACTCTCTCCAGAGACGCTGCTCCCTCAACGGTGCAGGCTACTTCTCTAATTCTCTCAAGTATCTCTCATTTGTGCTGTTTCTTTTTCACTGCAAACTCCACCTCCCGGGTTTAAGCAATTCTGCCGCAGCCTCCCAGGTAACTGGGATTACAAGTGCCGCCACCAAACCTGGCTAATTTTATATTTTTAGTAGAGACAGAATTTCACCATGTTGGTCAGGCTGGTCTCGAAGTGATCCACCCACCTCGGCGTCCCAAAGTGCTGGGATTACAGGACTCACTTTCTTTTCTGACTTCCCTCCTTTTTTTTTTTTTTTTTTTGAGACAGAGTCTCACTCGGTCGCCTGGGCTGGAATGCGGTCGCCCGGGCTGGAATGCAGTGGTGCAGTCTTGGCTCACCGCAACCTGTGCCTCTGAGTAAGTGATTGTCCTGCCTCAGCTTCCAGAGTAACTGGGATGACAGGTGCCCACCAACACACACAGCTAATTTTGTATTTTTAGTAGAGATGGAGTTTCACCATGCCGGCCAGGCCTGTCTCAAACTCCTGACTTCAAGTGATCCACCTACCTTTGCCTCCTAAAATATTGAGATTACAGGCATGAGCCACCACATCCAGGCTCTT
Source organism: Macaca thibetana thibetana (assembly GCF_024542745.1). Lineage (NCBI taxonomy): Eukaryota > Metazoa > Chordata > Mammalia > Primates > Cercopithecidae > Macaca > Macaca thibetana. The sequence goes on along the minus strand of NC_065596.1, from coordinate 14,678,574 downwards.
TTTAAAATCAGAGATGGGATCTTGCTATACTGCCTAGGCTGGTCTTGAACTCCTGGGCTCAAATGATGCTCCCACCTCAGCCTCCCAAGTAGCTGGGATTACAGATGTAAACCACACCACTAACTGGGGTGATTTTCTAGAATGGAATTCTCAATCTTTTCTGAGAGAGGAAATTAAGAAATATCCCTCATGGCCTGGCACGGTGGCTCACGCCTGTAATCCCAGTACTTTGGGAGGCTGAGGCAGGTGGATCACGAGGTCAGATCAAGACCATCTTGGCTAACACAGTGAAACCCTGTCTCTACTAAAAATACAATAAATTAGCTGGGCGTGGTGGCACATGCCTTTAGTCCCAGCTACTCGGGAGGCTGAGGCGAGAGAATCGCTTGAACCTGGGAGTTGGAGGTTGCAGTGAGCTGAGATGATGCAACTGCACTTCAGCCTGGCAGAGCGAGACTCTGTCTCAATTTAAAAAAGAAGAAAAAAAGAAATATCCCTCATGAATCTTACCATTTGTATGCCAGTAAATATTTGATTCTTCAAAAAACCCTGCTGAAGTGATGACCGTTTGGTTCTAGGTTGTATTTCCCATTCTGAAGTTAAGCAGAAAAAGAAATCTAAGGGTTTAGAGAAGAAATGTGTTAGTTTAAAATGAGTCATTTGTCCTTGTTTTCAAATTAAACACAATAAGAAAATAAAAGCCACAGGCCAGGCACGGTGGCTCACGGCTGTAATCTCAGCACTTTGGGAAGCCGAGGCGGGTGGATCACAAGGTCAGGAGATCGAGACCATCCTGATCAACATGGTGAAACCCCATCTCTACTGAAATACAAAAAAAAAAAAAAATCGGCCAGGCATGTTGGTGCGTGCCTGTAGTCCCAGCTACTCGGGAGGCTGTGGCAGGGGAATCACTTGAACCTGAGAGGTGGAAGCTGCAGTGAGCCAAAATCGAACCACTGAACTCCAGCCTGGGTAACAGAATGAGACTCCATTTCAAAAAAAAAAAAAAAAAAAAAAGGAAAAAGAAAATAAAAGCAAGAGAACCTTGAGGATTTTGGTATGTCAAAAATTTGGCTATAAGGATGTGGGGTTTATTACACAACTGATGTGTTTAGATAGTTTATTACAACCTGTTTCTGCGAAAACTACAACTGATGGGGAACAGGAAGAGAAGATTATCAGGAAAGGAAAGTGGGAAAGATCAGGATGAAGAGCATATATCAAAATAATAAACTTAACAAACAAACAGAACAGCTACAGGAGGCTGAGGAAGGAGAATGGCAAGAACCCGGGAGGCGGAGCTTGTAGTGAGTAGAGATCGCGCCACTGCACTCCAGCCTGGGTGACAGAGCGAGACTCCGTCTAAAAAAAAACAAACAAAAAACAGAACAGGTAGCTTTGTTTGACTAGATGGAAAATAAAAGTCAGAGATATCTGAAAGTCTGAGAAAAATAGCTTAAATCTTCTGAGGAAAAGTGGATTTATAAAAATCTTTTTTTGTTGTTGTTGAGCTGAAGTCTCACTGTCGCCCAGGCTGGAGTGCAGTGGCGCAATCTCAGCTCACTGCAACCTCCCCGTCCTGGGTTCAAGTGATTCTACTGCCTCGGCCTCCCGAGTAACTGGGACTACAGGCATGTGCCACCGTGCCCGACTAATTTTTTGCATTTTTAGTACAGACAAGGTTTCACCGTGTTAACCAGGCTGGTCTTGATTTCCTGACCTCGTGATCTGTCCACCTCAGTCTTCCAAAGTGCTGGGATTACAGGCGTGAACCACCGTGACCGGCCTAGTCTTTATTTTTAGGATTTTTTTTTTAGAGATGAGGTTTCACAATGTTGCCAATGCTAGTATCAAACTCCCAAGCTCCAGCAATTCTCCCACCTCAGCCTCCCAAGTATCTGGGACTATAGGTGCAGGCTACCATGCCAAGCAAAGTGATGTTACTTACCCACAGAGGCCAGGTTCATGTAGTTCTCCAGCATCACATCTCTGTAGAGGTATTTCTGAGTTGTGTCCAGTAAAACCCACTCCTCTGGGGTGAACTCCACAGCCACATCATCAAACGTCACTGAATCCTAAATCATCAAACACATGCTGGTTTGAGCCAATGAACACTTCCACCAGTGCTCACTGGAGAATGAGGAAGGGGAACCTTATACTCACTTATACGTGGTTCTCAGGTCTCCCATGATCTACTCCAGGGTTTAATGTCTCAGGAGCTCTTGTGTCTAAACACTCAAGGTTGACCTCCTACAGGAATATGCCTTGAACAGCCTTTTTTTTTGGTGACAGAGTTTTGTTCTTTTTGCCCAGGCTGGAGTGCAATGGCGCAACCTCGGCTCAGTAGAACCTCCACCTCCTAAGTTCAAGTGATTCTCATGCCTCAGCCTCCCGAGTAGCTGGGATTACAGGCACACAACACCATGCCTGGCTAATTTTTGTACTTTTAGTAGAGATGGGGTTTCACCACATTGGCCAGACTGGTCTCAAACTTCTGACCTCAGGTGATCCGCCCACCTTGGCCTCCCAAAATGCTGGGATTATAGGCGTGAGCCACCTCGCCCATTTGAACAGCACTTCATAAAAATTTTTAAAAATCTTTTTTGTCTGATCTATTTATTTTTAATTTTTAATATTTTTTTAAAATTTTAGAATTTTTATTTTTGATTAGAACACTACTTCCTAAACATGAATTTTTATCTATCTAGCATCTATCTCTCTATCTATCCAATCTGTTTGTTCATTTACATATAAAGATACGGTCCCACTGTGTTGCCGAGGCACAATTGCTGCTTACTGTAGCTTCGATCTCCTGGGCTGAAGTGTTCCTCCCACCCCCAACCTTCTGAGTAGCTGGAATTGCAGGCATGAGCCACTGCACACTGCTTACACTTTATCTCAGCACAACCAGGTTAGGAGCTCTTCCTGTCCCATTGGTCTCTATGTAGCACACTCCTGAGCACACTGCAGATAACTGACAAATGCTGATGAGTAAATAAATTATTTGATAAAAGGACACTTTCATCTGCCTTATCACCTGTCACCCCACCCAGCCATGTAAGAAAGATGCAGTTGGCACCATGAAAGTCATGCTGAAGTAGTAATTACTGAGTTACCAGGATGATTTTCAAGTTAACACTTTATGTACAGGAGATTTCATTTCCTGGGGAAATTCATCTGGGGACTCAGTCCTTGAGTAAGGCTTCATTTGCTCTAAGAAAACTCCGGAGATGAGTCTGTCTAGAAGGAAATGTGTCTACTGGATGTAAGTATGTCATTTTGTATAATGGTACATTGTCTGTTTACCTGATAAGAATTTGCCAGGTAGTCCTCCACCATCCTTTCTACCTTCGTCTTTTCTTCAAAAGGGCAGACTGGTTCTCTGGAAAAAAACCCTAGTGGAAAATTAAGAAGGCATTGAGAAGCCAGAGCTGCCCATCCTAACCACATTCTCATGCCTAGAAGTCATTCCATCCTAGCCTGAAATTCCCATATGCTTCTGCACACTTGAGAAAACTGCATACACGCAACACTGCCACGAAACGCCATAGGAGTCCTGTGTTAGCTAGACCCAGAAAAGCAGATGTGGGCCGAGCTGCCTGTTGGGTAAAGGGTAATAGTTTCATTTTACAAGGAAACTTACACCCTGAAAAATGTGACTCTCTATCTGCCCATAGTAGTAATACACATGAAGCTTATGTAGCACTTCCTAAGGCACACAAACCAGGGCTGAATTCTAAAACAGCATCCTGGCTGGGCACAGTGGCTCATGCCTGTAATCCCAACATTCTGGGAGGCCAAGGCGGGCAAATCACTTGAGGTCAGGCATTCAAGACCAGCCTGGCCAACATGGCAAAATCCCGTCTCCACTAAAAAAAAAAAAAAAAAAATACAGGAGGGTGAGGCAGAGAATTGCTTGAACCTGGGAAGTGGAGGTTGCAATGAGTTGAGATCATGCAACTGCACTTCAGCCTGGGTGGCAGAGTGAGACTCCGTCTCAGAACAAACAAACAAACAAACAAACAAAAATTAGCTGGGCAAGGTGATGCGTGCTTGTGGTCCCAGCTATTTGGGAAGCTGAGGCAAGAGAATTGCTTGAACCCAGGAGGCGGAGGTTGCAGTGAGCCAAGATTACACCACTGCACTCCAGCCTGGGTGACAGAGCAAGATTCTGTCTCAAAAAAATAAATAAATATAAATATAAATATAATAAAACAGCATTCTGTGTCTCACGTCAATTCCTTGTAAAAGAACTAGCAGCAGCCGGGCACGGTGGCTGATGCCTGTAATCCCAATACTTGGGAGGCCAAAGCGGGTAAATCACCTGAGGTCGGGAGTTCAACACCAGCCTGACCAACATGGAGACACCCGTCTCTACTAAAAATACAAAATTAGGCTGTAGTCCCAGTGACTTGGGCGGGTGAGGCAGGAGAATTGCTTGAACCCAGGAGGTGGAGGTTGCGGTGAGCTGAGATCGCGCCTTTGCACTATAGTCTGGGCAACAAGAGCAAAACTCCATCTAGAAGAAGAAGAAGAAGAAGAAAAAAAAAAAGCAGCATACCTGTTCAGGCCCAGCTCACTGGACTCTTATGTTGTAGAGGGCGACCTAAAGCAGAATCTCTGAAAAAGAGCATCAACAAGGACTTACCAAGGGACAAATCAATGGCTGACATCCTCTGAACCTGATGGTGAGGTGTGCCTCAATGCTGTCTTCCTTGATGCCAAGATCGCCTCAGGGCAGCTTACGAATCTAGGTGAATAGAGGCAATCCCATTCTTCTATGTACAGGGTTATCTGAGGTCCTGTTCACACCAATCACCAAACAACAAGCATCAAACATAAGTCACTGAATATTACGCATCAGATTTCTCTCTGCAGGTGACAGATGTGAAAGCCACCAAAAACTGTACACTTGGTATCACCACTCAGTAATGATAGCATTAATAACAGCAACTGACATTTACTGAGGACTAGTGTGTCAGAAGTAGCTCTGGTAGCTTTACATATACGTGCTCACTTATCATAACCATCATTCCCAATAGCTATCATTACCTCTATCTATCTATGAACCTATCTATTGAGATAGGGTCTCACTCTGTTGCCCGGGTTTAAGTGCAATGGCATAATCATAGCACTCTGTAGCCTAGACCTTCCGGGCTCAAGTGATCGCTCCCACCTCAGCCTCCTGAATAGCTGGGACCACAGGTGTGCATCATCAAGCCTTATTATTTTATTATTATTATTGTTATTTTGAGACAGAGTCCTACTGTTGTCCAGGCTGATGTGCAGTGGCATGATCTGGACTCACTGCACCCTCTGCCTCCCAGGTTCAAGCGATTATCAGGCCTCAGCCTCCTGAGTAGCTGGGATTACAGGCATGCACAACGATGCCTGGCTAATTTTTATTTATTTATTTATTTATTTATTTATTTATTTATTTGGCAGAGTCTTGCTCTGCCGCCCAGGCTGGAGCGCAGTGGCGTGATATCCGCTCACTGCAAGCTCTGCCCCCCGCGTTCATGCCATTCTCCTGCCTCAGCCTCCCAGGTAGCTGGGACTACAGGTGCCCGCCACCACACCTGGCTAATTTTTTTGTATTTTTAGTACAGACAGGGTTTCACTGTGTTAGCCAGGATGGTCTCAATCTCCCGACCTAGTGATCCGCCCACCTCGGCCTCCCAAAGTGCTGGGATTACAGGCATGAGCCACCGCGCCTGGCCGATGCCTGGCTAATTTTAGAGACAGGGTTTCGCTATGTTGGCCAGGCTGGTCTCGAACTCCCGTCCTCAAGTGATTCTCCCACTTCAGCCCCCAAAGCAGCTGGGACTACAGGTGCACACCACTGGGTCCGGCTACTTTTTTGTATTTTTAGTAGAGACAGGGTTTCACCAGGTTGCCTAGGCTGGTCTCAAACTCCTGGGCTCAAACAATCCTCCCACCTTGGCCTCCCAAAGTGCTGGGATAATAAGCATGAGCCACCATGCCTGGCCCATTACCTCTACTTAATACTGGAAAAAACCTACATTCAAATAATCCTAGTAATTGGTCTGATATTTAATCCTACAGCCTGATCTCCTGTGGATGCTGTTACCCCCGAGGATGACCAGAAGACAGTTCAGACCTGCACAGAACAATTCAGCAGTCACCAGCCACGTGTTATTGATAACTTCATTATGTACCTAAGATGACTGAAGAACAGAATTTAAAATATTCAAAAGATGGCCAGGCGCAGTGGCTCACAAGTGTAATCTCAGTACTTTGGGAGGCTGAGGCAGGCACATCACCTGACGTCAGGAGTTCAAGACCAGCCTGGCCAACACAGCAAAATCCTGTCTCTGCTAAAAATACAAAAATTAGCCAGGCATGGTAGCATGTGACTGTAATCCCAGCTACTCAGGAGGCTGAGGCAGGAGAATTGCTTGATCCCGGGAGGCAGAGATTGCAGTGAGCCGAGATCACGCCACTGCACTCCAGCCTGGGACATAGAGTGAGGCTCCGTCTCAGAATAAAAGAAAATAGAGCCGGGTGCAGTGGCTCGCGCCTGTAATCCCAGCACTTTGGGAGGCTGAGGCGATGAATCACAGGTCAGGAGATCGAGACCATGCTGCCTAACACAATGAAACCCTGTCTCTACTAAAAATACAAAAAAATTAGCTGAGCGTGACAGCATGCACCTGCAGTCCCAGCTACTAGGGAGGCAGAGGTTGCAGTGGGCCAAGATCACGCCACTGCTCTCTAGCCTGGGAGACAGCGAGACTCCATCTCAAAAAAAAAAAAAAAAAAAAAAAAAAAAAAAGAAAAGACAGAAAAGAAAAGAAAAGAAAATATAGACAATAAAGAGAGTGGCCTTGAGCTGATGCCATATTCTGGGGACCCAAAAGACTACTGTGGGCCACTACCAAAGTGGAAGCTTATGGTAGTCAGGTGGCAGATGGTGACTTAACACTTGTACTTATTGAGGGCCCACTTGAACTATGGACCCCTTCCATGATTATTTCCCCAGTTCCTGAATATATAATTGAAATACATGAATTTTTGGGTACTAGCAGCATCCCTAAAATTGGCTATCTGATTAGTAAGGCGAGGAACATTATGGTAGAAAATGAAAACTAAAGGCATTTGGAATTCCCCATCCCCTAAGATAATAAACTAGAAGTGAAACCTTCCTGTGGAACTGCAAAGAATAATGTCACCATAAAGGACTTGAAAGACCCCAGGGTCATGAAACTCACTACATCTTCATTATCATTAAACACACTACTCCGCCTTGTGCAGAAGTCACATGGATCTTGGAGAATGACTGGACTACCATAAACTTAATCACATGGTCACCCCAATTGTAGCTGCTGTCCTTTTTACTTGTGGGGGGGAGCAGAGTCTCATTCTGTTACCCAGGCTGGAGTGCAGTGGTACAATCTTGGCTCACCACAACCTCCACCTCCCGGGTTCAAGCAATTCTCCCGCCTTAGCCTTCCGAGTAGGTAGGACTACAGCGTGTGCCACCACGAGTGGCTAAGTTTTGTATTTTTAGTAAAGATGGGGTTTCACTATATGGGCTAGGCTGGTCTTGAACTCCTGACCTCAAGTGATTTGCCCGCCTTGGCCTCCCGAGGTGCTGGGATTACAGGTGTGAGCCACTGGGCCTGGCCAGCTGTTGTTCTAAATGTAGTATCTTTACTGAAAAGAATGAACACAACAGTTGGCACTTGGTATACAACTAATGTAGATAATCGCCTTATCTCTATGCCAATTTGAAAAAACAGCCAGAATTGGCCAGGTGCGGTGGCTCACGCCTGTAATCCCAGCACTTTGGGAGGCCGAGGCGGGTGGATCACGAGGTCAGGAGATCAAGATCATCCTGGCTAACACGGTGAAATCTCGTCTCTACTAAAAATACAAAAAAAAGAAAAAAAAAATTAGCCAGGCATGGTGGCGGGCGCCTGTAGTCCCAGCTACTCGGGAGGCTGAGGCAGGAGAATGGCGTGAACTTGGGAGGAGGAGCTTGCGGTGGGCCGAGATTTCGCCACTGCACTCCAGCCTGGGTGACAGAGCAAGACTCTGTCTCAAAAAAGAAAAAAGAAAAAACAGCTACAATCACTCATGGCCTCCAGACTACATAAATTCTCCTTCCTGTTCACTTCCAAAATATAGTCCTCAATGTTCCTGACATTCCAAAAATCATCACACTGGTTGTGTAGATTTTTTTTTTTTTTTTGAGACAGAGTCTCACTCTTGTCGCCCAGGCTGGGGTGACAAGTAGCATGATCTCTGTTCACTGCAGCCTCCACCACTGTAGCTGTTGTTCTTTTTTTTTTTTCCTGAGATGGAACATTCCAACATTATCTGGTACATTTCTTGCACTGTTTAGGTCATGAATGTAATCATATATGTGATCTAAGGACTTCTGGGTTTCTGCTGTTTTTGAAAAGTTTCTCAGGGCCAGGTATGGTGGCTCACACCTGTAATCCCAGCACTTTGGGAGGCTGATGCAGGTGGATCACCTGAGGTCAGAAGTTCAAAACCCCAGCACTCTGGGAGGCCAAGGCGGGTGGATCACAAGGTCAGGAGATCGAGACCATCCTGGCTAACACGCTGAAACCCCATCTCTACTAAAAATACAAAAAATTAGCTCGGTGTGGTAGCACATGCCTGTATTCCCAGCTACTCAGGAGACTGAGGCAGGAGAATCACTTGAACCCGGGAGGCGGAGGGGTGGAGGTTGCAGTGAGTGGAGATTATACCATTCCACTCCAGCCTGGGCGACAACGTGAGACTCCATCTCAAAAAAAAAAAAATCTCATTACTTCTTTCAGTAATTTCCCATTTGCTTTTTCTATTCTCTCATTCTAGAATGCCTTGTAGCTGGATATTAAAACTTTTTGCTTAACTCATATGTTATTTAATTTACATCCTTTCCAGCACTCTTCTTTTTAAACTGAATCCTGTGAAAAATTCCTTAACTTAATCTTTGAGATCTTTCTTCTTTTTGAATTTGAGTAGTTATTGCTATGAATTTCCCTCCTAGCACTGCTTTCACTGTATCTGTCCATTCAGGCTGCTATAACAAAATACCACAGGCTGGTGGTTAATAAACAACACAAATTTATTTCTCCCAGTTCTGGAGATTAGGTCAAAGATCAAGGTACAGTCAGATTCAGTGTCAGGTGAAGGCCCTTTTCCTGGTTCACAGACAGCCATCTTCTTGAAGTAACCACATACAGAAGTGGCATAGGATCTCTTTGGGGTGTCTTCCGTGAGGGGGTAATCCCATTCTGCAGAGCCCTCATGACCTCATCACGTCCCAAAGTTCCCAGCTCCTAATACAATCACTTTGGGAGTTAAGATGTCAACATATGCAAGTTTGAGGAGACAAAAATTTAGACCACAGCAACATCTCATAAATTTTGGTATGCCATGTCTTCGTTTTCATTTTTCTCAAGATGTTTTCTAATTTCCCTTGTAGTTTCTTGCTTCACCCATTGGTTGGTAAGGAGTGTGCTGCTTATAATAAAACGTATTTGTGGGCTGGGCTTGGTGGCTCATGCCTGTAATCCCAGCACTTTGGGAGGCCAAGGCGGGAGGATTACCTGAGGTCGGGAGTTAGAGACCAGCCTGACCAACATGGAGAAACCCTGTCTGTACTAAAAATACAAAAAATTAGCTGGGTGTGGTGGTGGCGCATGCCTGTAACCCCAGCTACTCAGGAGGCTAAGGTGGGAAAATCACTTGAACTTGGGAGGCAGAGGTTGCAGTGAGCCGAGGTCGCGGAACTGCACACCAGCCTGGGGAACAAGAGCAAAACTCCATCTCAAAAACCAACCAACCAACAAAAAAAACCAAACAAACATATTTGTGAATTTTCCAGTTTTCCTTCTGCTTTTCACTTCTTGTTTCATTCTATGTGTTTGGAAATGGTACTTTGTATTGCAGTCTTTCACATGTCATTAAGACTTGTTTTGTGGCCTAACATATGATTTCTCCTGGAAACTATGCCACATATGCTTGAGGAAAACGTGTTCTCTTCTGTTGTTGGGGGGGGTTGTGCCTGTTAGAGCCAACGAGTATACAGTACTTGTCCTCTTTCCTTCTTGATATTATTGGGTGGCTGTCCTACCTATTAAATTGAAAGTGGTATATTGAGGTCTCCAATTGTTATGCAGAACTGTCTATTTTTCCCTTTAATTTTGCCAATATTTACTTCATGTATTTTAGGCTCTGTTGTTTGATACATATGTTTATACTTTTTTTTATCTTCTTGATGAATTTTACCTTCTATCAATATATACTGTCATTCACTGTCTCTTCTATCAGCTTTTGACTTCAAGTTTACTTTGTCTGATATTAGTGCATCCAGCCAAGTTCTCTTTAGGTTACTATCTGCATGGAATTATCTTTTTCCGTTATTTAACTTTCAACCTCTTTTGTCTTTAGATCTAAAGTGAAGGACAGCTGGGCGTGGTAGCTCACACCTGTAATCCCAGCACTTTGGAAGGCCTGGGCAGGTGGATCACCTGAGGTCAGGAGTTCCAGACCAGCCTGGTCAACATGGTGAAACCCTTTCTCTACTAAAAATACAAAAATTAGCTGGGCGTCGTGATGGGCACCTGTAATCCCAGTTACTTGGGATACTGATGCAGGGAGAATTGCTTGAACCCAGAAAGTGGAGGTTGCAGTGAACCGAGATCTCACCATTGCACTCCAGCCTGGGCGACACAGCGAGACTGCATCTCAAAAACAAACAAACAAAAAATCAAAACAAAAACAGTGAAAGAAAAGATGCAGTTGGATTGTGTATTTTAATCCATTTTGCCAAATGATGCCCTTATATTGGAGAGGTTAACCCATAAACCCTTCATATAATTACCAATAAAAAAGACTTACTTTGGCCGGGCGCGGTGGCTCAAGCCTGTAATCCCTGCACTTTGGGAGGCCGAGACGGGCGGATCACGAGGTCAGGAGATCGAGACCATCCTGGCTAACATGGTGAAACCCCGTCTCTACTAAAAAATACAAAAAAAAACTAGCCGGGCGCGGTGGCGGGCGCCTGTAGTCCCAGCTACTCAGGAGGCTGAGGCAGGAGAATGGTGAAAACCTGGGAGGCGGAGCTTGCAGTGAGCCGAGATCACGCCACTGCACTCCAGCCTGGGCGACACAGCGAGACTCTGTCTCAAAAAAAAAAAAAAAAAAAAAAAAAACTTACTTTGCCACTTTGTCACTTGTTTTCTGTATGTCTTACAGCTTTTTTGTCCGTCATTTTCGAAATTACTGCTTTTTTTGTAGTGACGTATTTTTTTCTTCTCATTTTGTGTATATTCTATTGATACTTTCTCTGTATTTACCATGGGGATTAAATATAACATCCTAACATCCTAACATTCACTGCACGGTCCACTTTTCCAGGTCTCACTCTTCTCCTATGCTGTTCTTACTACAATATAGGGAAAATTCTACTTAGGGGAATTTTAAAAGCAATTAAACTTTTCAGCCACAGAAACTGAGACGCCACAAGCTGTCATGGACAGTAAGACACATGGAAAGGCAATCTCATTTTCATGTCATTCATTTCAATTTCTCTGCTAGTATGAATTCTCTTGTGTGATTCAAGTGATTCTCCTGCCTCAGCTTCCCAAGTAGCTGGCGGTGGCTCATAACTGTAATCGCAGCACTTTGGGAGGCCGAGGCGGGTGGATCACAAGGTCAAGAGATCAAGAACATCCTGGCCAACATGGTGAAACCCCGTCTCTACTGAAAATACAAACATTAGCTGGGCGTGGTGGCGTGTGCCTGAAGTCCCAGCTACTCAGGAGGCTAAGGGTGGAGAATCTTGAACCCGGGAGGCAGAGATTGCAGTGAGCCAAGATCGTACCACTGCACTCCAGCCTGGGGACAGAGCAAGACTCTGTCTTATTTAAAAAAAAAAAAAAGGCCGGGCGCGGTGGCTCAAGCCTGTAATCCCAGCACTTTGGGAGGCCGAGATGGGCGGATCACGAGGTCAGGAGATCGAGACCATCCTGGCTAACACAGTGAAACCCCGTCTCTACTAAGAAATACAAAAAATAGCCGGGCGAGGTGGCAGCGCCTGTAGTCCCAGCTACTCGGGAGGCTGAGGCCGGAGAATGGCGTGAACCCGGGAGGCGGAGCTTGCAGTGAGCTGAGATCCGGCCACTGCACTCCAGCCTGGGCTACAGAGCGAGACTCCGTCTCAAAAAAAAAAAAAAAAAAAAAAAAAGAGGGTTTCTGTGGCTACAAAGAAATGAAAAAACTCCAAGGAGATGGTAAGAGAATCAAATCTCCATACCCACGACACCTTTCTCCTTAATCTGCCCAGCACGAAGAAAGTGGAAATTTCTACCAATTCACAGTTTCTACACTGGAAAAAACTGAAATCAAGGTGGACATCCACCTTCTCCACCATCCTAGGTTTCCTGGTAAAAGATCAGTCCCTCCCTGTCTCAACCCACAGGAAGCATCACAAGTGTCTGAAGGGAGAAACATCCCTGAGGATATCCAGGGACAAAGAAGGGAGGCAGGACTACCATCCCCAGCCCTGGAAACTCTGTTTTCTAACTTGGCCAAAGGAGAAGTCAAATCAGAGTGGCTGTTCAGGTGCACCATACTGTGGGGGTATTCTACACAGGTCCCTGGGCAGAACACACAGCCAGCCTTCCCACATCGCTGGGATATGCCCTTTGGGACTCCCCAATACTGGATGGGCAGTATTCTTGACTGTTTGCTAGAACAGAAGCAAACATGGGTTTAAGATTCCATTTAGTGCTGAAAAGGAGGCAGTGACCTAGGGAAATTTTAAAGAAAGGAAATCATTTTGCGAGGCCAACACAGGCAGATGGCTTGAGCTCAGGAGTTCAAGACCAGCCTGGGCAACATGATGAAAACCTGTCTCTACTAAAAAGTACAAAAAGTAGCCAGGTGTGCTGGCATGCACCTCACCTACTCGGGAGACTGAGGTGGGAGGATTGCTTCAAGCATGGGAGGTAGAGGCTGCAGTAAGCCATGATTGCACCACTGCACTCCAGGCTAGGTGACAGAGAGAGAGAGAGCTTGTCTAAAAAAAGGAAAGAAAAGAAAAGAAAAAACCAAAAGAATTTAAGAGGCTGGGTGCTATGGTTCATGCCTGTAATTCCAACATTTTGGGAGGCCAAGGCGGGTGGATCACTGGAGGTCAGGAGTTCGAGACCAGCCTGACCAACATGGAGAAACCCCATCTTTACTAAAAATACAAAATTAGACAGGCGTAGTGGCACATGCCTGTAATCCCAGCTACTTGGGAGGCTGAGGCAGGAGAATCGCTTGAATCTGGGAGGCAGAGGTTGTGGTGAGCCGAGATCGCACTACTGCACTCCAGCCTGGGCAACAAGAACAAAGCTCCGTCCCAAAAAAACAAAAACATTATACAATGGAACATTGTTTTGGTTTTGGTATGTTGACAAACCAAAATCTATGGGATAAAAGCAGTACTAGCGGAGAAGTTTATGGCAATAAACAGGTACAGAAAAAAGTAGAAAAATTAAAAAAAAAAAAAAAAAAAAAAACCTAATGATATCCCTTAAGATACTAGAAAAGCAAAAACAAACCAGATTCAAAATTAGTAGAACAAAATAAAGACCAGAGCCAAAATAAACAAAATTGAGAATAAAAAACAATACAGAAGATCAATACAACATAAAGTTGATTACTTGAAAAGATAAACAAAATCAACCTTCGGCTAGACTAAGAGGAAAAAAATGACCAAAAAATAAAAATAAAAAATGAAAAAGAAAACAGAACAGAAACCACAGAAATACAACCAATCATTAGAAACTATTATGAAAAACTATATGCCAACAAATTGAAAAGCCTGGAAGAAATGGACAAATTCTTGGGTGCATACAACTACCAAGATCGAACCATGAAGAAACAGAAAACCTCAACACACCAATAACAAGATTGAAGCCATAACAAAATGAATCCCATGAAAGAAAAGCCCAGGACCTGATGGCTTCACTGCTAAATCCTACCGAAAACTTAAAGAACTAATACCAATACTACTTGAACTCCTCAAAAAAAATTGAAGAGAAAAGAATATTTCCAAACTTAGTCTACGAGGTGAGCATTATTCTCATATCAAAACCCAGACAAGACCACAACAACAACAACAAAATACAGGCCAGTATCACTGATGAACATACCTGCAAAAATTCTCACCAAAATACTAGCAAACCAAATTCAACTCATTAAGAAAATAATTCACCACAATCAAGTGAAATTCATCCTAGAAATACAAGGATGGTTCAACATATGCAAATCAATAACTGTGACATACCAAATTAACAGAACCAAGAACAAAAACCATATGAGATTTCCACAGATGCTGAAACACCATTCAATAAAATTCAATATCTCTTTTTGACAAAAGTCCCCAACAAACTGTGTATAGAAGGAATATACCTCAAAATAATAAAGGTCATATATGACAAACCCACATCCAACATCATACTGAACAGGGAAAAACTGAAAGTCTTTCCTCTGAGATCTCGAATAAACAAGGATGTCCAGTTTTACCACTTTTATTCAACATAACACTAGAAGTTCTAGCCAGAGCAATTAGACAAGAGAAACAAATAAAGGGCATCCCAACTAAAAAAGAAGTCAAATTAGCCTTGTTTGCCAATGACATGACCTTTTTCTCCTTAGAAACAGGGTGTCCCTCTGTTGCCCAGGCTGGAGTGCAGCTGTGATCACAGCTCACTGCAGCTTTGATTTCCTGGGCTCAAGCGATACTCCTGCCTCAGCCTCCCGAATAGCTAGAACCACAGTCATGTGTGACAATGCTAACTTTTCTTTTTTTTCTTTTTTAGAGATTAGGGGCAGAGGGGTCCTCAATATATTACCCAGGTTGGCCTTGAACTCCTGATTTCAAGTGATCCTCTTGCTTTGACCTCCTAAAGTGCTGGGATTACAGGCATGAGCCACCATGCTCAGCTGACACAATCTTGTATTTAGAAAAACCTAAAGACTCCACCAAAAACCTGTTAGAACTGATAAACGAATTCAGTAAAGGTTCAGGACACAAAATCAACATACAAAAAATCAGTTGCATTTATATACACCAATGGTGAACAATCTAAAAAAGGAATCAAGGAAGTAATCGCATTTACAATAGCTGCAAAGACTATAAAATGCCAGCACCAGGCAGATGACTCACAATTGAAAATTGTAATCCCAGAATTCTGGGAGGGTGACGTGGGAGGATTGCTTGAGCCCAGCAGTTCAAGACCAGCCTGGGCAACATGGCATGGCTCGGTCTCTATTAAAAAAAAAAAAAAAAAAATTAGCCAGGCATGATGGCACACACCTGTAGATCTGGCTACTCAAAAGAGGCTGAGGCAGGAGGACCCCTTGAGCCCAGGAGTTCAAGGCTGCTGCATGAGCTACGATTGTACCACTGTACTCCAGCCTGGGCAACAAAGTGAGACTCCACCTATGAAAAAAAGAGAAAATAAAAAGTAACTAAAAGTGTGAAGGAGCTATACAAGGAAAACTGTAAAACACTGACGAAACAAACTGTAGAAGATACAGAAAAAAAATGGAAAGATATCCCATGCTTCTGGATTATAAGAATATTGTTAAAATGACATACTACTCAAAGCAATTTACAATTAAGAGAAACCCTTATCAAAATACCAATGACATTCATCACAAAAATAGAAAAAAAATCCTAAAATGTATATGCAACCACAAAAGACTTCAAATAGCCAAAGAAATACTGACCAAAAAGAACAAAGCTGGAATCTTCACACTGCTTGACTTCAAAATATACTGCAAAGCTATCATAACCAAATCAGCATGGTACTGACATTAAAAACCACACACACACACAGATCAATGGAGGAGAACAGAGAACCTAAATACAAACCTACACATTTACAGACAACTCATTTTCAACAAAGGCACCAAAAGCATACAATGGGAAAATAACAGTCTTTTCACTAAATGCTGCTGGGAAAACTGAATAACCATATGCAGAATAAAACTAGATGCCATCTCTCAGCATAAAAAAAAATAAAGTCGGCCGGGCGCAGTGGCTCAAGCCTGTAATCCCAGCACTTTGGGAGGCCGAGACGGGCGGATCACGAGGTCGGGAGATCGAGACCATCCTGGCTAACACGGTGAAACCCCGTCTCTACTAAAAAAATACAAAAAACTAGCCGGGCGAGGTGGCGGGCGCCTGTAGTCCCAGCTACTCGGGAGGCTGAGGCAGGAGAATGGCGGGAACCCGGGAGGCGGAGCTTGCAGTGAGCTGAGATCCGGCCACTGCACTCCAGCCTGGGAGACAGAGCGAGACTCCGTCTCAAAAAAAAAAAAAAAAAAAAAAAAAAAGTCAAAACAGATTAAAGACTTAATTTAACACCTGAAACTATAAAACTAGTAGAGGAAGACACTGGGGAAACAATCCAGGACATTGGTCTGGATAAAGATTTCTTCGGGAGACCTCAAAGGCACAGGCAACAGGAGCAAAAATAAACATATCAGATTACATCAAGCTAAAAAGCTTCTCCACAGCAAAAGAAACAATCAGCAAAGTGAAGAGACAATCTACAGTATGGGAGAAAATATTTATAAACTATCCACCTGGGATTAATAATCAGAATATATAAGGAACTCAAACTTGATAACGAAAAAAATCCAATAAAAAAATGGGCAAAGGTCACAATAGATGTTTCTCAAAAAAAAAAAAACAAAAAACAAATGGCCAACAGGTATATGAAAAAATGCTCAACATCACTAATCATCAGAGAAATACAAATCACACATAACCACAGTGAGATATCTCACCTCATTTAGAGTGGCTTTTAGAAAAAAGAGAATAACAAATGCTGATGAGGATGTGGTGAAAAGTTAATCCTTGTATGCAGGTAGTGGGAATGTAAATTAGTACAGCCACTACAGAGAACAATATTAAGGTGTGGTGGTTCATGCCTGTAATCCCAAAACTTGAGGCTGTGGTGGGAGATCACTTGAGCCCAGGAGTTCCAAACCAGCCTGGGCAACACAGCAAAACCTGTTTGTACACACATGCACACACAAAACCTGTCTGAACCTGGCAAGACCTGTATGCGCGTGCACATACACACACACCCACACACACAAACAGTCAGGGACAGTGGCTCATGCCTGTAATCCCAGCTCTTTAGGAGGCCAAGGCAGGCAGATCACTTGAGGTCAGGAGTTTGAGACCAGCCTGGCCAACATGGTGAAACTGTCTCTACTGAAAATACAAAAATTAGCTGGGCATGGTGGCATGCACCTGTAGTCCCAGCTATTCCAGAGGCTGAGGTAGGAGAATTGCTTGAACCCGGGAGGTGGATGTTGCAGTGAACCAAGATTGTGCCACTGCACTCCAGCCTGAGTGACAGAGTGAGACTCTGTCTCAAAAAATCAAACAAACAAACAAACTTAGCCAGGTGTGTTAGTGGAGGCCTATAATCCTGGCTACTCAGGAAGCTGAGGTGGGAGGATCACCTGAGCCCAGGAAGTCAAGGCTGCAGTGAGCCATGATTATGCCATGGCACTCTAGTCTGGGTGACACAGCAAGACTACCTCAAAAACAAAAACAAAAACAAAGTATGAGGGTTTCTCAAAAAATTAAAAATAGAACTACCATCTGATCTGGAATTCCATTGGGTATATATCCAAAAGAAAGGAAATCAATATATTTGAAGAGATATATCTACACTCCCTTGTTTACCGCAGCACTACTCACAATAGCCAAAATATGGAATCAACCTAACTGGTCGATAATGAAGGAATTAATAAAAAAAAAAATACGGTATATATAGACAGTGGATTACTATTCAGCCATAAAGAAGAATGAAATCCTGTCATTTGCAGCAACTGGATAGAACTGGAGGTCATCATGAAAGTGAAATAAGCCAAGCACAGCAGACAAATACCCCATATTCTCACACATGGGAGCTAAAAAAGTGGATCTCATGAGCATAGAGTACAGATTGGTGGTTACTAGAGGCCAGAAGTGTAGGAAGGAGACAGGAATAGAGGTTGATTAGGCTGCATGAGGTGGCTCATGCCTGTAATCCCAGCACTTTGGGAGGCCAAGGCAGGCGGATCACCTGAGATCAGGAGTTCGAGACCAACCTGGCCAATATGGTAAAACCCCGTCTCTACTAAAACTACAAAAATTAGCCAGGCATGGTGGTGCACCCCTTAATCCTAGCTACTTGGGAGGCTGAGGCAGGACAATCACTGGAACCTGGGAGGAGACAGAGGTTGCAGTGAGCCAAGATCATCCCACTGCATTCCATTCCAGACTGGGTGACAGCAAGACTCCATCTCCAAAAAAAAAAAAAAAAAAAAAAAAGAGGTTGATTCCTGGGTAAAATATACAGTTAGAAGAAATAAGAACTGGTGTTCAATAGATCAGTAGGGTGACTACACTTAACACTCATCTATCATACATTTCAACCCAGCTAAGAGAATAACTTGATGTTTCTACAATAAAGATAAATATTGGCCGGGCGCAGTGGCTCATGCCTGTAATCCCAGCACTTTGGGAGGCCGAAGCGGGCGGATCCCCTGAGGTTGGGAGTTCAAGACCAGCCTGACCAACATGGAGAAACCCCGTCTCTACTAAAAATACAAAAAAATTAGCCAGGCGTGGTGGCGCATGCCTGTAATCCCAGCTACTTGGGAGGCCGAGGCAGGAGAATCACTTGAACCCAGGAGGCGGAGGTTGCGGTGAGCTGAGATCACGCCACTGTATTCCAGCCTGGGGAAAAAGAGCGAAACTCTATCTTAAAAAAAAAAAAAAAAAAAAGATAAATATTTAAGGTGACAGATATCCTACTTAACCTGATTTGATTATGTGAATGTATCAAATTATCACATGTACTCTGAAAATATGTTCATCTATTATGAGTCAAAAAAATTTTTTCTGGATTGTAAAATATGGTGTGGGAGATTCTGGGGCCACCAAGTCTGTGGGTAAAGGTATTCCCTTGTCTGGATCATGTAAAGACATCCCTGCAATATGTTACTCCAAGTTACTGCACCTAATACCACCTACCACTAAAAAGGAGCAATGAGCCATGACTATGCCATTGCTCTTCAGCCTGGGTGATCCAGCAAGACTCTGTCTCAAAAAAGAAAAAAAAACCCAGTATGGAGGTTTCTCAAAAACTACCACGTATAGACCTCTTGAATTTTGGAGGCAACATATACATTTGCAGGTGCTTTAACGAGCCCACACAGTTACCTGTAAGGATTCTAGTTTCAACTGTAGGCAAGAGCAATTTCAGGCAGCACCGCAAGCTTCCCAAGCACTTGGTCCACCTAATCCAGCAGACCCAATGATACTTAACATGTCCATGTTAAATAGCATGTTATTTATTGGAAGACTGTGGCATGTACCAACAGAAGATGTCGAGTACAGCCCTCTGGTATTCCAGAGTCAACCCACGTCCTCTTGTGCAGATTAACTGTTTTTTTTTTTTTTTGAGAAAGAGGTTGTGATTTGCCACTAGCACATGATAAGAGAACGAACAACTAATCATGGGACATGAAGTAACTAAGGCGGAACTGAGTAATTTGAGACTTTCTGGTCCCCAAAGCACGAAGTACAAACTGTCACCTATTATCAAACAATGGTTGTCAGCTTCTCCTCTGGACCCAATACTAAGTTTGTAGGAAATCGCATGAAATAACGGAATATTTACACACACCCTGATAATCCAATCAGAAATATCTGATTGTATGACTTTCTTTTTTTTTTTTTTTTTTTTTTTTTGAGACGGAGTCTCACGCTGTTGCCCAGGCTGGAGTGCAGTGGCGCGATCTCGGCTCACTGCAAGCTCCGCCTCCCGGGTTCCCGCCATTCTCCTGCCTCAGCCTCCTGAGTAGCTGGGACTACAGGCGCCCACCACCGCGCCCGGCTAATTTTTTGTATTTTTAGTAGAGACGGGGTTTCACTGTGGTCTCGATCTCCTGACCTTGTGATCCGCCCGCCTCGGCCTCCCAAAGTGCTGGGATTACAGGCTTGAGCCACCGCGCCCGGCCGATTGTATGACTTTCTAAGTGAGTGTGACTCTCTGAAAGTCAATATAATAGACAATAATAACTGTTCTAGGTAAAAAAGACACTGAAGACACTAACAATTGCAATGTAAAACTCTTGAATGGATCTTAGATCCAAAAACACCCAAGAGCATACGTTGAATCAATGCGGAGAACTTCACTAATTACGCAAAGCAGACATTAGATGACATTTTTTATTCAAGTGAAATACTAGCGTTGTGATTTTAGTATGACAGTGTCTTTTAGGAGGTGCATTACCAAGTATTTAAAGGTTAAGCATCACGTGTATAATTTATGCTCAATTTACACTCAAATTGTTCACCATAAGATTTGCCTAAGGAGAAAGAAAAAAAAACACAATGCTAAAAAATTAAGTAAATCTGCTATGTCTGCGTATGTCAGATGTTCAAGCTTTCCTTAGGATCAAATTTTTCAGGAAAAAAATATAAAAACTACACTTAGTCCAAACATGCTCTTAATAATAATAAATCATAGATACCAGATATTTTATTACAGTGATACTAGAAAAATATTCTGATTATAATAATAAATAATTCTAGTGTCAGTGTAATAAAGCCTCCATTCTTTCTTCCTGGTTCCTAGAGGCCTCTGTTTTGAAGCTCTGTGGGGAAGTACAGACCTAAGAACTTCATATGAAGAGAATAGTTGAGTATTATCGCCTTCCTTTTTTCTTTTTTCTGAGACAGTTTCCCTCTTGTGGCCCAGGCTGGAGTGCAGTGGCAGGATCTCGGCTCAATGCAACCTCCGCCTCCCAGGTTCAAGCGATTCTCCTGCCTCAGCCTCTGGAATAGCTATGTAAGATACAATATATTTCTCTGAATTTCTCTTCAAAAGTTCAGCCTGTTAACTTCCTTGTTCTTTGTTCTCAAACTCAGTCCACTCTAATCAATAACTCACCTCTGTTCCCTTGGCTACCCATTCTGCACCTATTCCACTCTTCGAAACCGCACGTCCCACCATCGTGACTCACACATCACCCTACCCTTCCTTATTTGGGGAAAATATTCACAAATAGTCAATAGGGTCAGTTTAGATTGTGCGGTCCGACCCTAACCGATGGGGGAGTGACACAGAGGTAGGGACCCTGTCTTAGAAATAAAAACCCCTTCCCCTCCCTTACGCAGTGTACTCTCGCCATCGCTCCATCCATGAGACTCACCCTTCTACAGCAGTAAATTGCGTTGCTGAGAAAATTTTTGCCTGAGTGCTGGTTTCACTTTGCAGCACCAAGCATTTTATTTTTTTATCTCCAACAGCTGGGATTACAGGGGCCCGCCACCACGCCCGGCTAATTTTTGTATTTTTAGTAGAGACAGGGTTTTACCATGTTGGCCAGGCTGGTCTTGAACTCCTGACCTCAGGTGATCTGCCTGCCTCTGCCTCCCAAAGTGCTACAATTACAGGTGTGAGCCAGCGCGTCTGGCCGGGCTTTCTTAAGTAGAAAGGCTTGCAGCTGGTAACAACTAGAAAAAAAATAACCTGCAAGAAAATAAAAATAAAAAACTAAAGGCTTACAGTCTACATGTGTTCATATTTACATACAAAAATAGGCATACTCTAAACAACTATACGTTTTTTCCAGCTGAATGTAATGTGTCAAAAATAAGTGGCGAGTGGATCACTTGAGGTCAGCAGCTCGAGACCAGCCTGGCCAACATGGTGAAACCCCGTCTCTACCAAAAATATAAAAGATTAGCTGGGTATGGTGGTGCACGCCCAGAATCCCAGCTACTAGGAGGCTGTGGCAGGTGAATCATGTTATAAATAAAGTTTCAGTGCCACAAAAAAAAAAATAGCACTCGAATATAAAATTTTATTTTCTCAGCAAGGCAATTTCCTTCTATACAAGAGTGTGCCCTCACAGATGGAGCAATGGTGAGCGCACACCAGGACAAGGGAGGGGAACGGGTTCTTATTCTTAAGGAATGTGGCCCCTGCCGCTGTGTCGTTCCCCTATGGCGAGGGTTAGACCCCACAGGTTAAACTAATTCCGATTAGCTAATTTAAAGAGAGTGACGGGGTGAATGGCTTGGTGGGAAAAATGGTTGTAACAGAGCAGTAAATTGGAATGAGTCAGGGTGGAAAATGAGGCAGGGCGGAGCAGATAATAAAAATGAGTCTGGCTGGAGCAGGTAACCAGAATGAGTCAGGGTGGAGCAGGTGATGGAAAAAGGTTGCTTTACGGGGAAGTTTAAAAGTAGATGGCAAAGAATTAAACATACTGACATATAGATTCTTTAGAAAGAAATTTAAAACTCATATCTAACAATCACTTGAACCCGGGAGGTGAAAGTTGCAGTGAGCCAACATCGTGCCACTGCACTCCAGTGTGGGTGACAGAATAAGACTCCAAAAGAAAAAAAAAAAAGTAAAGGACATCAAGACAACGCCAGATTCTCAGATGAGATATTTTTTAGCAAATGAATGGAAGTCATAGCCCTCTTGAAACCATTTTTCTGCCGGTGCTCACCAGGTACACGCCCGAAAAGCCAGGTTCCGGACGCGGGACGTTGCGGGGCCAGAGCCAACCTCACTAGAACGGTAGAAATCCTTTTCCTTTCGGAAAGAAAAAACTCACAAAGGTTGCTTTCCAAGCTTTTCAAGAGGGGAGCACAGCGGATGAAAGCACTCAAGAAAACACCCCGCGGAGGCGGGACAGACTCACTTCCCGACCGGGCTCCTGACAGGGATAGATGGAGTGTGCGGCCTCTCGGAACTGGCCAGAAGCCGCACCCGGAGGACCGACGGCCAGTGAAACAAGGCGGATCTCAGAGGCTCCTGGGCGACCGCGCCCAGTCCTTCCTTTGCTGCCCCCCTGCTAGCTCCAGGACCCCCAAGCAGGTGGAACTCACCACAGGCCGGGTGGATTCCACCAGGATAAAGGCGAAATGGCACTGACCATGCGGAACCACAGCCGGTAAAGATGGCGGTGGCGCGCTGACGTCACTTCCGCTCCGAGCCTCCGGCCGGGTGGGGCTCCAGGACTTAAGTTTCAGCCACGTAGGACCTGATCGAACACAGAAATTCTAGTTTCCTTAATCGTGGGTGCGGACGGGCCTGGGGTTGGCTCAGGGAGCGGGATGCAGGAACAGGTTCAGAGAAAAAGATGAGGTTAGAACCGGGCCTCTGGAGGGAACTGTGGGCGAGGGGTGGGGCCCGTACTTGGGGGCGATTTAGAGGTGGGAGCCGGCCTAGCCCTCCTTTTAGGTGGCCAGAAGGGCTGGAAGGGCGGGGATGGGGGATAGGACGCACCCCAGAGGATGCTCCTCCAAAGCTAATCCCAGGCGGGCTCGGTGGCCTTCCAGCACTTTGGGAGGCAGGTGGATAGCTTGAGTCCAAGAGTTCCAGACCAGCCTGAGCAAAAGAGCAAGACTGTGTCTTTTTTCTTTTTTTGAGACAGAGTTTCGCTCTTGTTGCCCAGGCCCGCACTCGGCTGGACCCTGTCTCTATTAAAATATATATATATGGCCAGGCGCCGTGGCTCATGCCTGTAATCCCCGCACTTTGGGAGGCCGAGGCGGGCGGATCACCTGAGGTCGGGAGTTTGACACCTGCCTGGCCAACGTGGTGAAACCCCGTCTCTACTAAAAATGCAAAAATTAGCTGGGTGTGGTGGCGGGCGCCTGTAATCTCAGCTACTCAGGAGGCTGAAGCAGGAGAATCGCTTGAACTCGGGAGGCGGAGGTTGCCGTGAGCCGAGATTGTGCCACTGCACTCCAGTCTGGGGGACAAGAGCGAGGCTTGGTCTCAAAAAAAAATATGTGTGTGTGTGTGTGTGTGTGTGTGTCTATGTAAAGCTTTTTTGTATGCCACTCATGTTCCTGGAGCCTTTCCATGAATCTTCCATATTGATAAACCTGCCAGTGATAGACCAGTGAATGGCATGGTCTATCTCTTCTATTCAGTCATTCTTTCTGTGTGCCTTTGTTTTTTCTTTTCTTTCTTTCTTTTTTTTCTTTTCAGACAGAGTCTCCCTCTGTCCCCCAGGCTGGAGTGCAATGGTGCAGTCTCGTCTCACTGCAAGCTCCGCCTCCCGGGTTCACGCCATTCTCCTGCCTCAGCCTCCCGAATACCTGGGACTACAGGCGCCCGCCACCACACCAGGCTAATTTTTTTGTGTTTTTAGTAGAGACAGGGTTTCACTGTGTTAGCCAGGATGGTCTCAATCTCCTGACCTCGTGATCTACCCGCCTCGGCCTCCCAAAGTGCTGGGATTACAGGCGTGAGCCACCGCACCCAGCATATTTTTTCATTCTTTATTTTATAGAACCTCTGTTTCCATTGTGTTTTCTTTTTACTTTTTTTTTTTTTTTTTTTTTTTTTTTTTTTTGAGACGAAGTCTCACTCTGTCGCCCGGGCTGGAGCAGTGGCGTGATCTCAGCTCACTACAACCTCCGTCTCCGGGGTGCAAGCGATTCTCCTGCCTCAGCCTCCCAAGTAGCTGGGATTACAGGTGGCTGCCGCTACACCCAGCTAATGTTTTCTATTTTAGTAGAGAGGGTGTTTCACCATGTTGGCCAGGCTGGTCTCAAACTCCTGACCTTGTGATTCGCGTAACTCAGCCAGGCAGGACGCTGGGAGTATAGGTGAAGGGGGCCAGCCCCTACACACCTGTGGGTGTTTCTCATCAGGTGGGACAAGAGACTGAGAAAATAAATAAGACACAAAGTATAGAGAAAGAACAATGGGCCCAGGGGACCGGCACTCAGCATCTGGAGGACCCGCACCAGCACTGGTCTCTCAGTTCCCTCAGTATTTATTGATTACCATTTTCACTATCTCAGTAAGGGGAATGCGGGAGGAGAATAGGGTGATAGTGGGGAGAAGGTCAGCAAGAAAACATGTGAGCAAAGGAATCTGTGTCACAAATAAGTTCAAGGGAAGGTACTATCCCTGGATGGGCACGTAGGCCAGATTTATGCTTCTCTCCACCCAAATATCTCAGTGTAGTAAAGAATAACAGAGCAGCGTTGCCACCAGCATGTCTCGCCTCTATCCACAACGCAGTTTTCTCCTATCTCAGAATAGAACAAATGTACAATCGAGTTTTATACCAAGACATTCCATTCCCAGGGGCATGCAGGAGACAGAGGCCTTCCTCTTTTACTAATCCTACTCAGCACAGACCCTTCATGGATGTCAAGCTGGGGGACAGTCAGGTCTTTCCCATCCCATGAGGCCATATCTCAGGCTGTCTCAGTGGGGAGAAATGTTGGACAATACCCGGCTTTCCTGGGCAGAGGTCCCTGTGGCTTTGCGCAGTGCATGGTGCCCCTGGTTAATCGAGAATGCAGAATGGCGATGACTTTTACCCAGCATACTGCCTGTAAACATACTGTTAACAAGGTACATCCTGCACAGCCCTAGATCCCTTAAAGCTTGATTCCATACAAAATATGTTTCTGTGAGCACAAGGTTGGAGCTAAAGTTACAGATTAACAGCATCTCAAGGCAAAACAATTGTTCAGGGTACAGATCAAAATGGAGTTTCTTATGTCTTCCTTTTCTACATAGACACAGTAACAGTCTGATCTCTCTTTTCCCTACAATAGGCATGAGCAACTGCGCATGGCCACATTTTCAATCAAATAATACTTTTCTATATAAATCTTGATTTTTTTTTTTTTTTTTTGTCTTCATCAAGTACGTATTTCTGGCTGGGCACGTTGGCTCATGCCTGTAATCCCAGCACTTTGGGAGGCCAATATGGGAGGATCGTTTGAGGCCAGGAGTTGGAGACCAGCCTGAGCAACACAGCAAAAACTTTTTTTTAAAAAAATTCCTTTTTTCTTTTTTCTTTTTTTTTTTTTGAGATGGAGTCTCGCTCTGTTGCCCAGGCTGGAGTCCACTGGCACAATCTTGGCTCACTGCAACCTCTGCTCCCTGGTTCAAGAGATTCTTCTGTCTCAGCCTCCCGAGTACCTGGGACTACAAGCCCATGCCACGATGCCCAGCTAATTTTTGTATTTTTAGTAGAGACATGGTTTCACCATATTGGCCTGGCTGGTCTCGAACTCCTGACCTCATGATCCGCCCGCTTGGGCCTCCCAACATGCTGGGATTACAAGCGTGAGCCACTACGCCTGGCCAAAAATATGTATTTCTATTGTTATTTTTCTGATCTTACCACATGGGCCAGGACCACATTTCCTACGTTGTAAAATAGCACTAATACCAGACATTCTCCCCAAGCTTATTCAGAAATGTAACATAATCCCAATTAAAATACCAAGTTTTGCCGGGCGCGGTGGCTCAAGCCTGTAATCCCAGCACTTTGGGAGGCCGAGACGGGCGGATCACGAGGTCAGGAGATCGAGACCATCCTGGCTAACATGGTGAAACCCCGTCTCTACTAAAAAATACAAAAAACTAGCTGGGCGAGGTGGCGGGCGCCTGTAGTCCCAGCTACTCTGGAGGCTGAGGCAGGAGAATGGCGTAAATCCACGAGGCGGAGCTTGCAGTGAGCTGAGATCCGGCCACTGCACTCCAGCCCGGACGACAGAGCCAGACTCCGTCTCAAAAAAAAAATAAAAAATAAAAAATAAAATAAAATACCAAGTTTTTCTGGAGTTAGGTACATTTATACTAAAAGTTTATATGGAAGAAGAAAATCTGATAATAAGCAAGAAAACAAAAACAAGGCCGGGCACTGTGGCTCATGCCTGTAATCACAGCACTTTGGGAGGCTGAGGCAGGCAGATCACAAGGTCAGGAGATCAAGACCATTCTGGCCAACATGGTGAAACCATGTCTCTACTAAAAATACAAAAATTAGCTGGTCATGGTGGCACATGCCTGTAGTCCCAACTACTCGGGAGGCTGAGGCAGGATAATCACTTGAACCCAGGAGGCGGAGGTTGCAGTGAGCTGAGATCACGCCATTGCACCCCAGCCTGGGACAGAGGGAGACTGTGTCAAAAAAAAAAAAAAAAAGAGAAAGAAAACAAAAACAAAAGCAATAATGAGCAACAGATATTAAAACATACTATTGACAGTTTTCACCCAAGACAAATAATTAAATTATTTTAAAATAAATAAAAAAATACTATAAAGTCTCTATAATTAAAACTATGTGGTACTAGTGCATGAAGCAGAAACAGACTAATAAAATATCTATAAATAGACCCAAGAACATGTAGAAATTTGGTTCATAAATGTGGTATTTTGCTGGGTGTGGTAGCTCACCCCTGTAATACTAGCACTTTGGTAAGTCAAGGCAGGAGGATCGCTTGAGATCAGGAGTTCAAAACCAGCCTGGCCAACATGGTGAAACCTCGTCTCTACTAAAAATACAAAAAATAGGCTTAGCACAGTGGCTCACACTTGTAATCCCAGTACTTTGAGAGGCCGAGGTGGGCGAAGCACCTGAGGTCGGGAGTTCGAGACCAGCCTGACCAACATGGAGAAACCCCATCTCTACTAAAAATACAAAAGTAACCGGGTGTGGTGTCACGTGCCTGTAATCCCACCTACTCGGGAGGCTGAGGCAGGAGAATCGCTTCAACCCAGGAAGCAGAGGTTGTAGTGAGCTGAGATTGCGCCATTGCACTCTAGCCTGGGCAACAAGAGTGAAACTCCGTCTAAAAAAAAAAAATGTGTTGTTTCAGATCGATAGACTAAAAAATGCCATTTGTAATGTAAAGTCTAAGACAGTTGGTTAGCCATCAGAGAAAAGATGAAATTAAATCTATACTTCACAGCATATACAACAATATACTCCAAGTGGACTAGTGATCTAAATGTGAAAAATAAAACCATACCTATATGTAAGGTGTTCAAGTTATTTCTTTTTTTTTTTTTTTTTTTTTTTTTTTTTGAGACGGTGTCTCGCTCTGTCGCCCAGGCTGGAGTGCAGTGGCGCGATCTCGGCTCACTGCAAGCTCCGCCTCCCGGGTTCACGCCATTCTCCTGCCTCAGCCTCCCGAGTAGCTGGGACTACAGGCGCCCACAACCGCGCCCGGCTAATTTTTTGTATTTTTAGTAGAGACGGGGTTTCACCGTGGTCTCGATCTCCTGACCTTGTGATCCGCCCGCCTCGGCCTCCCAAAGTGCTGGGATTACAGGCGTGAGCCACCGCGCCCGGCCTGTTCAAGTTATTTCTTGGATGAGTAAGGAAAAAGATGTAACTACAAGGCAGCAATAGCATACAAGCTTTACTTGGGATGTGCTTTGACAGGTTAGCAGTGGGGGAGGGAGCAAACAGCAAGAGAGTATTCACAGGCTTCTACCTGCGGGTCGCTTCTCAGAAAGGGTGGAAAGGAACAGAGACTCCCGGAGGAGAAAGGGAATCAAAGAGGGTGCTTATAAATAACTAAATGATGATACTCACCAGACTGGCAGCATATCTTCCAGTTAAAAAGCTCTGGCCGGGAGCGGTGGCTCAAGCCTGTAATCCCAGCACTTTGGGAAGCCGAGACGGGCGGATCACGAGGTCAGGAGATCGAGACCATACTGGCTAACACGGTGAAACCCCGTCTCTACTAAAAAATACAAAAAACTAGCCGGGCGAGGTGGCGGGCGCCTGTAGTCCCAGCTACTCGGGAGGCTGAGGCAGGAGAATGGCGTGAACCCGGGAGGCGGAGCTTGCAGTGAGCCGAGATGGTGCCATTGAACTCCAGCCTGGGCGACAGAGCGAGACTCCGTCTCAAAAAAAAAAAAAAAAAAAAGAAAAGCTCTGAAGGGCCACCGAGGTGGCTCACGCCTATAATCCCAGCACTTTGGGAGAGCAGCGGGGCGGATCACGAGGACAGGTGTTCGAGACCAGCCTGACCAAAATGGTGAAACCCCATCTCTACTAAAAAATACAAAAATTAAGGCCAGGCTAGGTGGCTCAAGCCTGTAATCCCAGCACTTTGGGAGGCCGAGACGGGCGGATCACGAGGTCAGGAGATCGAGACCATCCTGGCTAACCCGGTGAAACCCCGTCTCTACTAAAAAATACAAAACACTAGCCGGGCGAGGTGGCGGGCGCCTGTAGTCCCAGCTACTCGGGAGGCTGAGGCAGGAGAATGGCGTGAACCCGGGAGGCGGAGCTTGCAGTGAGCTGAGATCCGGCCACTGCACTCCAGCCTGGGCGACAGAGTGAGACTCCGTCTCAAAAAAAAAAAAAAAAAAAAAAAAAAAAACCAAAAATTAGCTGGGCATGGTGGCATGTGCCTGTAATCCCAGCGACTCAGAAAGCTGAGGCAGGAGAATCACTCGAAGCTGGGAGCTGGAAGTTGCAGTGAGTTGAGATCTTGCCACTGCACTCCAGCCTGGGCAACAGAGTGAGACTCCGTCTCAAAAAAACAAACAAACAAAACAAAAACAAAAACAAAACAAATAAAAAATAAAAAGCTCTGTAGGACAGCAGGGGGATGGGGTTTTCAAAGAAGGTACACTCAAAATGGCTAAAAATAAGCTCGTTCAGTCTATGTTTCAAACAATCAAGTGTGTTAAAATTGCAGTTGGGCAGGGATTGGCTATTGTGAATACTAGTGAGATAAACATTGTTGTACAAATATTTCTTTGAGCACCTGCTCTCAACACTTTTGGATATATATGCCAAAGTGGAATGTCTGGATCATATGGTAATTCTGTTTAATTTGTTTGTTTGTTTGAGATAGGGTCTCACTCTGTTGTCTAGGCTGGAATGCAGTGACATGATCATGGATCACTGCAGTCCTTAACCTACTGAACTCAGGTAATCCTCCCACCTTAGCCTCTCAAGTAGCAAGGATTACAAGTGCATGCCACCACCATGCTTGGCTGAATTAAAAAATGTTTTTTGTAAAGATGAAATCTCACCATATGCCCAGGCTGGTCTTGAACTCCTAGTCTCAAGGAATCCCCTGCCCTGAGCCTCCCAAAGTGCTGGGATTACAGGTGTGAGACATCACATCCAGCATGGTTTTGGTTTTCTTTTTTTTTTTTTTTTTTTTTTTTTTTTTTTTGAGACAGAGTCTCGCTCTGCCGCCCAGGCTGGAGTGCAGTGGCGTGATCTTGGCTCACTGCAAGCTCCGCCTCCCGGGTTCACGCCATTCTCCTGCCTCAGCCTCCCGAGTAGCTGGGACTACAGGCGCCCGCCACCTCGCCCGGCTAGTTTTTTTGTATTTTTTAGTAGAGACGGGGTTTCACCGTGTCAGCCAGGATGGTCTTGATCTCCTGACCTCGTGATCCGCCCGTCTCGGCCTCCCAAAGTGCTGGGATTACAGGCTTGAGCCACCGCGCCCGGCCGGTTTTGGTTTTCATTTTCATGATGTTTAGTGATGTTGAGCATCTTTTCGTGAGCATCATTTCCTGTGCTTATTGGCCATCTGTGTATCTTCTTTGGTGATACTATTCAAGTCCTTTTTCTGTATTTGAATTGGGTTTTGTTGTTGTTACTCTTGGGTTCTAGAAATTTTAAAAAGAAACTCTGAATATTTGTTTCCAGTCAGATACAGGACTTGCAAATATTTTCTCCCATTTGTAGATTGTCTTTCCACTCTCTTGTTATTATGCTTTGAAGCACAAAATTTGTATTGATTAGGTTTAACTCATAATTTTTCTTGTGTTGCCTGTATGGTTGATGACATAACTAAGAAGTCATTTCCAATTCCAATATCATGAAGCTTTCTTACCTATGTTTCCTTCTAATAGTTTTCCAGCTCTAGCTCTTACACTACACTTAAGTTTTTGATCCATTTTTTAAAAATCATGCCACATTATTATTATTATTAAGACAGAGGCTTGCTCTGTCGCCCAGGCTGGAGTGCAGTGGCACGATCTCAGCTCGCTGCAACCTCTGCCTTCCAGGTTCAAGTGATTCTCCTGCCTCAGCCTCCTGAGTAGCTGGGATTACAGGTGCACGCCACCATGCCCGGCTACTTTTTGTATTTCTTTTTAGTAAAGACAGGGCTTCACCATGTTGGTCAGGCTGGTCTCGAACACCTGACCTCATGATCCACCCACCTCGGCCTCCCAAAGTGCTGGGATTACAGGCGCATGCCACCACGCCTGGCTACTTTTTGTATTTCTTTTTAGTAGGGACAGGACTTCACCATGTTTGTCAGGCTGGTCTTGAACACCTGACCTCGTGATCCACCCACCTCGGCCTCCCAAAGTGCTGGGATTACAAGAGTGAGCCACTGTGCCCAGCCATGCCACATTATTTTAAATTACATATGAAGATCTAAAATGTCACTCGGGGACCATTTCATCCACTCAAGACTCTGTTTGGCCACCAGTCTTTTGTCTATCTCTTCTGCAATGGTGAGGCGGATACCCTTTCCTTGGGGAAGAGAAATCCGTGGTCTGTGGCCCTTGCCAGTGACAAAAATGTTGGAAAGTAGAGTGGCAAAGCTGTTGCCATTGGCATCTTTCACGTGAACCACGTTGAAAGATCGAGGGTGCTACTCTGTTGTTGATCATGTCCATTCTTCCCAGGTTACCACTTCCAGTCAGCATACACAGGTTACCAGTGTCAATCTTGATGAAATCAGTAATCTTGCCAGTCTCCAAATCAATCTGAATGGTATCATTCACCTTGATACAGGGATCAGGGTAGCAGATGGCGTGAGCATCATGAGTCAGCAGATGAGGGATTCCTTTTGTGCCCACAAAGATTCTTCTCAGTTTGCACAACTTGTACTTGACTTCCTCAGGTGTAGTACGTTGTACAGCAAAGTGACCCTTGGTGTCACAGGTCAGATGGAAATTCTCTCCCATCTTGTCAATGTTGATAACATCCATGAATCCAGTGGGGTATGTTATATCAGTTCGGACCTTGCCATCAATCTTAACGAACGGCTACATGAAAATCTTCTTTACTTCATCTCCTGTCAGGGCATACTTAAGTCTGTTCCTTAGGAAAATGATGAGGGGGAGACACTTTCTCAACTTGTGGGAACCGGTGGATGGATGAGGAACAAACACACTGGTCAATTTATGCAACATTCAATGCTTTGGAGCTGCTATCCCCTTCAGATGCTTCTTGGGACCACAGGCCATGGCTGCGTTAGGCAAGGAAAGCGCTCTTGATCCTTTTTTTTTTTGACACGAAGTTTTGCTCTTGTTGCCCAGGTTGGAGTGCAAGGCGCTATCTCAGCTCACTGCAACCTCCGCCTCCCCGGTTCAAGCAATTCTCCTGCCTCAGCCTCAAGAGTAGCTGAGATTACAGGTACCCTCCACCACACCCGGTTAATTTTTGTATTTTTAGTAGAGGCGGGGTTTCACCATATTGGCCAGGCTGGTCTTGAACTCCTCACCTTGTGATTCACCTGCCTCGGCGTCTCAAAGTGCTGGGATTGCAGGCGTGGACCACTGTGCCCGGCCTTGATCCATTTTAAGTTCATTTTATATATGGTATAAGGTTAGGGTCTAACTCCCTTCTTATGCATGTCTATATCCAGTTTTTCTGCTAACACTTCTCCCCCACCTCCCACCACAAGATTTATTGATCAATCATTGACAAATAAAAACTGTATAAAGTGTGCAATGTGATGTTTTGTATAAACATTGTGAAATGATTACCACTATCATACTAATTTATGCATCCATCACTTCACAGTTACCTTTTTTACTGTGTTGAGAACACTTAAAAACTACTTTCTTAGCAAATTCCAAGTATATGACACAGGTGGTTTTTTTGGGTTTTTTTTTTTGTTTGTTTTTTAAGTCGGAGTCTTACTCTGTCACCAGGGTGGAGTTCAATGGCGTGATCTCGGTTTACTGCAACCTCTGCCTCCCGGATTCAAGAGATTCTCCTGCCTCAGCCTCCTGAGTAGCTGAGATTACAGGTGCACACCACCACACTGGGCTAATTTTTTGTATTTTCAGTAGAGGCGGGCTTTCACCATGTTGGCCACGATAGTCTTGATCTCTTGATTCCCCCCACCTCAGCCTCCCAAAGTGCTGGGATTATAGGCATGAGCCACCGCCCGGCCGGACAATACAGTATTGTTAACTAAAATCTCCATGCTGTACATTTAAATCCCTGAATTTTTTCATCTTGTAATTGAGAGTTTATACCCTTTGACTAACGTCTCCCCAGTCTCTCCTCATTCTCCCATTCCCTGGCAACCAAATATTTTTTTTCTTTTTTTTTTCAGATGGAGTCTCGTTCTGCACCCAGGCTGGAGTACAGTGGCAGTATCTTGGCTCCCTGCAGCCTCCGCCTCTTGGGTACAAGGGATTTTTGTGCTTCAGCCTCCTGAGTAGCTGGGATTATAGGCGCCCACCACCATGCCTGGCTAATTTTTGTATTGTTAGAAGAGACGTAGTTTTACCATGTTGGCCAGGCTGTTCTCGAACTCCTGACCTCGTGATCCACCCACCTCACCCTCCCAAAGTGCTGGGATTGCAGGCATGAGCCACCGCCCCTGGCCAACATTCTCTTCTTTGCTTCTATGAGTCAAGGGCTATGTGGTTATGTCAGAGCCCAGATATATGTGAGATTATACAAGATTTCCTTCTCTTTTTTAGGCTAAATAATATTCACGTGTATATATCACATTTTCTTCATTCCTAAATGTCCAGGAATATTTAGGTTATTTCCATATCTTGTCTATTATGTTCTAAGAAGTTTGCAATGAACGTGGGATTGCAGATCTCTTCAAGATACTGACGTCATTTCCTTTGGAAATATACTCAGTAGTGGGATTACTGGATCATGATGGTATTGTTAACAGAAAGGAGTCTGGTCTCCTTTCCTATGTGCTGCTCCATTGAGTATACCTATGGTTATTTATTGATTATATGCTAAATAAGGGGTGGGGTGTCCAGAAGTTTTTCAGGAAAGGGGCAGAGATTTTCTGGAACCTAGCATCCTTCCCTTTTAGACTATCTAGGTAAACTTCCAAACATTGCTGTGACATTTGTACAAAGTCATGGAGCTGATGGGACTGTCTTTTAGCATGTTAGTGCATTATAATTAACCTGTAATTAGCAGTGAGGATGACCAGAGGTCACATTTGTCAACATCTTGGATTTGATGGAACTTGACCGGGTTCTTTACCGCATCCTGTTTTACCAGCAAGGTCTTTATGACCTGTATCTTGTGCCAACCTCCTATCTCTTCCTGTGACTAAGAATGCCTAACCTCCTGGGAATGTAGCCCAGCAAGAAAATTAAAACTGCCCTTTCTCCCCTGAAGGTTGTTGGCATCACTGTGAAAAGCCATTTGATTATATCTGTGAGGGTTTATTTCTGGGCTCTCTATAACAATGGTCTCCATGTCTAGTTATGCCTATACCACATTGTTTTGATTACTATAGCTTTGTAATACTATTTTTTCTGCTTTTTTCTTGAGACAGGGTCTCACTCTGTTGCCCAGGCTGGAGTGCAATGGTGCGATCACAGCTCACTGCAGGGTCAACTTTCTGGGCTCAAGGGATCCCTCCTACCTCAGCTCCTGAGTAGCTGGGACTACAGGTATGCACCACCATGCCGAGCTATTTTTTATTTTTATTTTTTGTAGAGATGAGATGAAGTCTCCTTAAGTTGCCCAAGCTGGTCTCAAACTCCTGGACTCAAGCAGTTTTCCTGAGTCAGCCTCCCGAATTGTTGGGATTACAGGCTAGTAACTTTTGACATCACAAAGTGTGAATTCTCCAACAATCTTTTTTTTTTTTTTTTGAGACTAAGTCTCGCTGTTGCCCAGACCAGAGGGCAATGGCATGATCTCGGCTCACCACCACAACCTCCACCTCCCAGGTTCAAACGATTCTCCTGCCTCAGCCTCCTGAGTAGCTGGGATTACAGAAGTCTGCCACTGTGCCCGGCTAATTTTTGTATTTTTAGTAGAGATGGGGTTTTGCCATATTGGCCAAGCTGGTCTCAAACTCCTGACCTCAAATGATCCACCTGCCTTGGCTTCACAGAGTGCTGCCATTACAGGCGTGAGCCACCTTGCCTACCCAACAAACTTCTTTTTCAAGATTGCTTTCACTGTATGGACTCCAGTGAGATTCCATATGTGTGTGGTCTTTTGTAACCTAAACTTCCGCAGTGACTTAATATGACTTTTGCCACATTCTGCTAGGCACAGAGATGAAACCTGGTACAACGTGAGAGGACTACACAAAGGTATGACTATTGAGAAACAGGAATTATTGGGAGACAATTTAGAGGCTGTATACTACAGAGAAGAAATTGGCAATACCTGAAAACACTACCTGTGCAATCTGGAAACCTCTTTTTTTTAAAATTTTGAGACAGTCTCCCTCTGTTGCCCAGGCTGGTGTGCAATGGCGTGATCTCAACTCACTGCAACCTCCACTTCCTGGGTTTAAGCGACTCTTGTGCCTGTCTCCCTAGTAACTGGGACTACAGGAGCACACCACCACACTCGGTTTTTTTTTTTTGAGACAAAGTCTCGCTTTGTCCCCCAGGCTGGAGTGCAGTGGCACGATCTTGGCTCACTGCAAGCTCCGCCTCCCGGGTTCACGCCATTCTACTGCCTCACCCTCCGGAGTAGCTGGGACTACAGGCGCCCACCACCTCGCCCGGCTAATTTTTCATGTTTTTAGTAGAGATGGGGCTTCACCGTGTTAGCCAGGATGGTCTCGATCTCCTGACCTCGTGATCCACCTGCCTCGACCTCCCAAAGTGCTGGGATTACAGGCGTGAGCCACCACGCACGGCCTAATTTTTTTTAATTTTTAGTAAAGACAGGGTTTGGCCATGTTGCCCAGCCTGGTCTCAAACTCCTGAGCTCAGGCAATCCTCCCACCCCAAAGTGTTGAGATTACAAGCGTGAGCCACCATGCCCGACCTTTTTCTTTTTTGAGAAAGTTTTGCTGTGTCCCCTAGGCTGGAATATGCAGTGGCACAATCTGGGCTACCTGCAGCATCCACCTGTCAGGTTCAAGCAATGCTCCCACCTCAACCTCCAGAGTAGCTGGGGACTACAGGCATGAGCCACAACACCCGGCTAATTTTTGCATATTTTTTAGAGATGAGTTCACCTTGTTACTCAGGCTGCTCTCAAACTAAGGAGCTCAAAGTGCTGGGGGGTTACAGGCAAGGGCCACTATGCCTGGCCTTGCAATTCTGCCTTTTTTTTTTTTTTTCTTTTTTTTTTTTGAGATGGAGTTTCGCTCTTGTTGCCCAGGCTGGAGTGCAATGGCACGATCTTGGCTCACCCCAACCTCCACTTCCCAGGTTCAAGGGATTCTCTTGCCTCAGCCTCCCAAGTAGCTGGTAATACAGGCATGTGTCACCACGCCCTGCTAATTTTTTGTATTTTTAGTAGAGATGGGGTTTCACCATGTTGGCCATGCTGGTCTCAAACTCCTGACCTCAAGTAATCCACCTGCCTCGGCCTCCCAAGTACTGGGATTACAGGCATGAGTCACTGTGCCCAGCCACAATCCTACTTTTAAGAATTTTTTTTTAAAACCAGGTCCAGGATTCAGTCTAAACTTCTAAGAATCTGCCTCGGGCCGGGCGCGGTGGCTCAAGCCTGTAATCCCAGCACTTTGGGAGGCCGAGACGGGCGGATCACGAGGTCAGGAGATCGAGACCATCCTGGCTAACACGGTGAAACCCCGTCTCTACTAAAAAATACAAAAAACTAGCCAGGCGAGGCGGCGGGCGCCTGTAGTCCCAGCTACTCGGGAGGCTGAGGCAGGAGAATGGCGTAAACCCGGGAGGCGGAGCTTGCAGTGAGCCGAGATCGCGCCACTGCACTCCAGCCCGGGTGACAGAGCCAGACTCCGTCTCAAAAAAAAAAAAAAAAAAAAAGAATCTGCCTTGAAGGTAAACCTTTAACAATTCAAAGAAGTTCAAGAGTATTAATTGCAGCACTGTTTGTGATCGCAATATGAATGCCTAAATGCTCTCAAGTATGAGTATCTGAATATATGGTACATCCACCAATGGAATATCATGCAGCCCTAGAAATGAATGCAGATCTCTATGAACTCACATGAAGTGATTTCCAAGATACATGGTTAAGTAAAAATACAAACTCCGTCTCAAAAAAAAAAAAAAAAAAAAAAAAATCTGTGTTTTTAACTTCAGTTATTTAAAATTAAAATAATTTGTAAGCCATTTGGTCTGTGTTACTCTGTTATGGTTGCCTGAGCTAACTAAGGCAGATTGTGGCACTGAAAAGTGAGGTACTGCCATTACAAACAAACAAACAAAAAACTAAAAATGTGAAGCAGCTTTGAAATTGACAAATGAGTAGAGGCTATAAAAATTCTGATGTGCAAGCTGGAAATAATATTAGTAAGGGTGATTCTGGTGAGGTGTCACTGGGGAATGAGGAACATGCTATTGGAAAATGAAGAAAAGACAACCCTTGATATGAAGTGGTGAAGAACTTGGCAGAACTGTATTCTAGCATTTTGTGGAAAGTAGAGCTTGAGAAAGATAAAATTGGGTATTTATCACTAACATCTGTAATTAAAGTGTTAAAGGACACAGGAAGCTTCATTCTTCCTGACTGCTTACAGGAAAATGCAAAAGAGAAGACCTGAACTGCAGAAGAAATATAAAAGAAAACAGAACCAGAACTTGGAGATTTGGAAAATTCTCAGCCTATCCATACTGCAAAAATTACAAAACTTGTACTGAAGAGAATCCTGAATGTGTGGCTGAACAATCATTTGATAAAGAGATC
This sequence comes from Macaca thibetana thibetana, assembly GCF_024542745.1. NCBI lineage: Eukaryota > Metazoa > Chordata > Mammalia > Primates > Cercopithecidae > Macaca > Macaca thibetana. The sequence goes on along the minus strand of NC_065596.1, from coordinate 14,640,879 downwards.
ATCAGTGGGATTTATGGACTATATCAGCCATCTTAACAGAAGTGAGGAGAGAGACTGGATTATACTAGAAGAGACACTGCCACTTACACTGTGCCACCTAAAATGGACAGAGAAGACAGAACAGGTAAGGCTGTCACACTTCATAGATTTTATAAGAAGGAGACACAGAAATAATCACTGTGAAAGTGCACTGGCAGTTAAGGATGGTTTCATACCTGCCATGCTCTGCAGGATCCATGGGAACAGAAGATACCCTTGGAGGAGCATCTTACTAACAGGGGCTGGGACCAATCTAGATGACTTATCTCATACAGAACTTGTTAATGCTATGATCTTAGGAATCTAATCACTAATGTGAGGCAGCCTGCAGTACTGACCTCACCATCCATGACCCTTCTTCACAGATGCCCAGACTCAAGCAACCATGAAGTTGTAATCAGAACCTGTAGGTTTAGCCGGGCGCGGTGGCTCAAGCCTGTAATCCCAGCACTTTGGGAGGCTGAGACGGGCGGATCACGAGGTCAGGAGATCGAGACCATCCTGGCTAACACGGTGAAACCCCATCTCTACTAAAAAATACAAAAAAACTAGCCGGGCGAAGTGGCGGGCGCCTGTGGTCCCAGCTACTCGGGAGGCTGAGGCAGGAGAATGGCGTAAACCCGGGAGGCGGAGCTTGCAGTGAGCTGAGATCCGGCCACTGCACTCCAGCCTGGGCGACAGAGCCAGACTCAGTCTCAAAAAAAAAAAAAAAAAAAACCTGTAGGTTTAATTTCAGACCCTCAGGATGGCATCCAAAGCCAATCCATGAGACATTACAACCTCTGCAAGGCATTTAGGACAAATCTGATGATCTTTAGTGTCACTGCCAATAATTAAAGATGGCAACCTATGAGCTAAATGGTAACACTCATACCCTTACTTTCATAGGGTGTCTCCCCAGTGTAAATTCTTTCATTTCAAGTCTACTTAGGTGTGACGAAACAGCAAATGCTTTCCCACATTCTTTACATATGAAGGGTTTCTCTCCGGTATGAGTTCGCAGGTGAACATTAAGGGGTGAGGAATACATAAATGCTTTACCACGTATCTTGCATACAAAGGGCCTTTCTCCACTGTGAGTTTTCAAATGTTTACTATGATCAGAAGTAATGAAGGTCTTCCCACATTCAACACATTCATAAGGCTTCTCTCCTGTGTGAATTCTTCTATGTTGAGTAAGCGCTGAAGATCTATTGAAGGCTTTCCCACATTCCTTACACTGATAGGGTTTCTCTCCAGTGTGATTTCGTATGTGTATAGCAAGGCCTGTGTATTGAGTGAAGGCTTGGCCACATTCCTTACATTCATAGGGTTTTATTCCAGTGTGAGTTCTTACATGTTGAGTAAGGTGAGTTGATCTAGTGAAGGCTTTCCCACATTCTGTACATTTGTGTGGTTTTATTCCAGTGTGAATCTGAACATGAACATTAAAGGATGAGGAATTTCTTTTTTTTTCTTTTTTTTTTTTTTTGAGACGGAGTCTCACGCTGTTGCCCAGGCTGGAGTGCAGTGGCGCGATCTCGGCTCACTGCAAGCTCCGCCTCCTGGGTTCACGCCATTCTCCTGCCTCAGCCTCCTGAGTAGCTAGGACTACAGGCGCCCGCCACCGCGCCCAGCTAATTTTTTGTATTTTTAGTAGAGACGAGGTTTCACTGTGGTCTCGATCTCCTGACCTTGTGATCCGCCCGCCTCGGCCTCCCAAAGTGCTGGGATTACAGGCTTGAGCCACCGCGCCCGGCCAGGATGAGGAATTTCTTTTTTTTTTTTTTTTTTTTTTTTTTTGAGACGGAGTCTCGCTCTGTCACCCAGGCTGGAGTGCAGTGGCCAGATCTCAGCTCACTGCAAGCTCCACCTCCCGGGTTCACGCCATTCTCCTGCCTCAGCCTCCCAAGTAGCTGGGACTACAGGCGCCCGCCACCTTGCCCGGCTAGTTTTTTGTACTTTTTAGTAGAGACAGAGTTTCACCGTATTAACCAGGATGGTCTCGATCTCCTGACCTCGTGATCCGCCCGTCTCGGCCTCCCAAAGTGCTGGGATTACAGGCTTGAGCCACCGCGCCCGGCCAAGGATGAGGAATTTCTAAAGGATCTTCCACATTCTTTACATTCAAAGAACTTCTCTCCTTTTTGAGTTTTCACATGTGCAGAAAGTTGAGAAAAATTAGTAGAGGATTTCCCACAATTCTTAGTCTTTAGATTTCTTTCCAGTATGAACTGTTACACACTGCTTTAGGTGTAAGGAAGGTGTGATGGCTCTCCCACATTCCTGAAATTCACAGAGTTTCTGTCCAATGTGGATTCCCGTGTGATTATCAAGGCTCACAAAATACTTAAAGCCTTTTATACATTCCTTACATTTGTATGGTTGTCTTGCATTGAGAATTCCAAGATGTACAGCAAGGCCTGGAGTTAAGGTGAAAACTTTTCCACATGGATTAAATTTGGAAAGTTCCTGTCCAATAGAGGCTTCCTTGTGCACACTGAGGACGTCATTTCCATAACAATTATCCTCAGAAGTGTTCCCTCCATTTTGAGCTCTCATCTGTGTCTTAAGGCAAAACTGTTCACTGAAGACCTCTCCACAATTCTCACAGAGTTTCCATCCACTGTAGTTTCTTGTCTGGTGAGGAGGGGATAAAGGATTTAAAATGTTTTCAGACATATTAAAAGATTTCACCCATTTGAACACGGAAACATTATTTTGGTGACAATTATCATTTTACTTTTTAATATTTAATTTTTTTTCATTTCCTACCTTCTTGGTTTCTTCCAGATTGAATGATGGATCTTTTGCTAGAATTTTATGCCACTGGCTCTAAATTATTTAAAAAACAAAAACAAAACAAAACAAGAAAAACTGTCTTCTTTTAATTGTCGGGGGTGATTTCAGACAGGTTCTCACTCTGTCATCCAGGCTGGGTACCATGGCACAATCACAGTGCACTGCGGTCTTAATCTCCCAGGCTCAAGCCATCATCCTGCCTCAGTGCTCCAAGGAGCTTGGACTACAGTTGCATGCCAATGCACCCTGCTAATTTTTTTATTTTTTGTAGAGACAGGGTCTTCCTGTTGCCCAGGCTGGTCTCGATCTCCTAGACTCAAGCAATTCTCCTGCCTCAGCTTCCCAAAGTGCTGGGATTACAGGCGTCAGCCACTGTACCCAACCAAATAGTGTAGATTTTACATTTTTAGTAGAGACAGAGTTTCACCATGTTGACCAGGCTGGACTTAAACTCCTGACCTCAAGTGATCCACCCACCTCAACCTCCCATAGTATTGGGACTACAGGCATGAGCCACCACATCCAGCCTCTTTTTAAAATCAGAGATGGGATCTTGTTATACTGCCTAGGCTGGTCTCGAACTACTGGGCTCAAATGATCCTCTCAGCTTAGCCTCCCAAGTAGCTGGGATTACAGAAGTAAGTCATAGCTCTGATGATGCTATTTCCCAGAATGGAATTCTCAATCTTTTCTGAGAGGAAACTAAGAAATATCACTCATGAATCTTACCATTTGTATCCCATTGAATATTGGATTCTTCAAAAAACCCTGCTGAAGTGATGACCCTTTGATTCTAGGTTGTATTTCCCATTCTGAAGTTAAGCAGAAAAAGAAATATAAGGGTTTATAGAAGAAATGTTTAAAACGATGAGTATTTGTATTTGTTTTCAAATTGAACACGGTAATAAAAGATAAGCCAGAGAACTTTGAGGATTTTGACATGTCAAAAATTTGGCTATAAGGACGTGGGGTTTATTACACAACTGATGTGTTTAGATAGTTTACTACAAACTGCTTCTGTGAAAAATAAAACGATGGGGAACAGTAAGAGAAGATTATCAGGAAAGGAAAGTAGGAAAGATCGGGATAAATAATAGGTATCAAAATGATAAACTTAAAAAAAAAGAACAGGTAGTTTTGTTAGGTCATAGAAATGTTTGACTACATGGAAAATAAAAGTCAGAGATATCCGAAATTCTCAGAAAAATAGCTTAAATCTTCTGAGGTAAAGTGGATCTTTAAAAATCTTTTTTTATTTTTATTTTTATTGTATTTTTTTTTTTTTTTTTTGAGATGGAGTCTCACTCTCTCGCACAGGCTAGAGTGCAGTGATGCAACCTCGGTTCACTGCAACCTCTGCCTCTCGGGTTCAACTGATTCTACTGCCTCAGCCTCCCAAGCGGCTGGGACTACACGGATGTGCCACCATACCCAGCTAATTTTCTGCATTTTTAGTAGAGAAGGGGATTCACTGTGTTAGCCAGGCTGGTCTTGATTTCTTGACCTCATGATCTGCCCACCTTGCCTTCCCAAAGTGCTGGGATTACAGGCGTGAACCACCATGCCTGGCCTAGTCTTTATTTTTACATTTTTTTTTTTTTTTTTTTAGAGACGAGGTCTCACAATATTGTCCATGCTAGTATCAAACTCCCATGCTCAAGCACTTCTCTGACCTCAGCCTCCCAAGTATCTGGGACTACAGGTGCAGGCCACCATGCCAAGCAAAGTGATGTTACTCTAACCCACAGAGGCCAGATTCATGTAGTTCTCCAGCATCACATCTCTGTAATATTTCTCAGCTGTGTCCAGTAAAGCCCACTCCTCTGGGGTGAAGTCCACAGCCACATCAACAAATGTCACTGAATCCTAAGTCATCACACACATGCTGGTTTGAGCCAATGAACACTTCCACCAATGCTCACTGGAGAATGATGAAGGGGAAACTTATACTCACTTATATGTGGTTCTGAGATCTCCCAATATATACTCCAGGGTTTAATGTCTCAGGAACTCTTGTGTCTAAACAATCAAGGTGGACCTCCTATGGGCATATGCCTTGAACAGCACATTTAAAATTTTTTTTTAAATCTTTTTTTGTTTGATCTATTTTTAATTTTTAAATATTTTTATTCTTAAATTTTAAATTTTTACTTTGATGAGAACAGTACTTCCTAAGCATGAATTTTTATCTATCTATCTATCCAATCTGTTTATTTATTTATATATAACGACAGGGTCCCACTGTGTCACACAGGCACAATTGCTGCTTACTGCAGCTTCGATCTCCTGGGCTGAAGTGCTCCTCCCACCTCTGCCTCCTGAGTAGTTGGAATTGCAGGCATGAGCCATTGCACACTGCTTACACTTTATCTCAGCACAACCAGGTTAGGGGCTCTTCCTGTCCCATTGGTCTCTATGCAGCACACTCCTGAGCACACTGCATATATCTGATAAATGCTGATAAGTGAATAACTTGATAAAAGGACACTTTCATCTGCTTTATCATCTGTCACCACACCCAGTAATGTAAAAAAGATGCAGTTGGTACCATCAAGGTCAAGCTTAAGTAGTAATTACTGAGCTACTGGGATGATTTTCAAGTTAACACTTTATGTACAGGAGACTTCATTCTCTGGGGAAATTCATCTGGGGACTCAGTCCTTGAGTAAGGCTTCATTTGCTCTAAGAAAACTCCGGAGATGAGTCTGTCTAGAAGGAAATGTGTCTACTGGATGTAAGTATGTCATTTTGTATAATGGTACATTGTCTGTTTACCTGATAAGAATTTGCCAGGTAGTCCTCCACCATCGTTCCTACCTTTGTCTTTTCTTCAAAAGGGCAGATTGGTTCCCTGGAAAAACACCTTAGTGGAAAATTAAGAAGGCATTGAGAAGCCAGAGCTGCCCATCCTAACCACATTCTCATGCCTAGACGTCATTCCATCCTAGCTTGAAATTCCCATATATTCCTGCACACTCGAGAAAACTGTACACACACAACACTGCCATGAAATGCCATAGTAGTCCTGTGTCAGCTAGACCCAGAAAAGCAGATGTGGGCCGAGCTGCCTGTTGGGTAAAGGGTAATAGTTTCATTTTACAAGAAAACTTACACCCTGAAAAATGTGACTCTCCATCTGCCCATAGTAGTAACACTCACAAAGCTTATGTAGCATTTCCGAAGGCACACGAACCAGGGCTGAATTCTAAAACTGCATCCTGGCTGGGCACAGTGGCTCATGCCTGTAATCCCAATACTTTGGGAAGCCAACGTGGGCAAATCACTTGAGGTCAGGCATTCAAGACCAGCCTGGCCAACATGACAAAACCCCATCTGTACTAAAAAAATAAAAATAAAAAAATAAAATAAAATAAAATTACAGGAGGCTGAGGTAGAGAATTGCTTGAACCAGGGAAGCAGAGGTTGCAGAGAGTTGAAGTCGTGTCACTGTACTACAGCCTGGGTAACAGAGTGAGACTCCATTTAACTAACAAACAAACAAACAAACAATATTAGCCAGACCTGGTGATGCGTGCTTGTGGTCCCATCTACATGGGAGACTGAGGCAAGAGAATTGCTTCAACCCAAAAGGCAGAGGTTGCAGTGAGCTGAGATTGCATCAATGCACTCCAACCTGGGTGACAGAGCAATATTCTGTCTCCAATAAATAAATAAATAAATAAATAAATAAAACAAAACAAAACAAAATAGTATTCTACATCTCACTTTGATTCCTCCTAAAAGAACCACCAGTGGCCAGGTGTGGTGGCTCACACCTATAATCCCAACACTTTGGCAGGCCAAGGCGGGCAAATCACCTGAGGTCGGGAGTTCAAGATTAGCCTGACCAACATTAAGAAACGCGTCTCTAATAAAAATACAAAATTAGCCTGTAATCTCAGCAACTAGGAAGGCTGAGGCAGGAGAATCGCTTGAACCCAGGAGGCAGAGGTTGCGTTGAGCCGAGATTGCGCCGTTGCACTCCAGCCTGGGCAACAAGAAACTCCATCTCGAAAAAACAACCAAAGAAAAACCAGTGGCATGCCTGCTCAGGCCCAGCTCACTGGACTCTTACGTTGTGGAGTGTGACCTAAATCAGAATCTCTGAAAAAGAGCATCAACAAGGACTTACCATGGGACAAATCAATGACTGCCATGCTCTGAAGCTGATGGCCTCAATGCTGTCTTCCTTGATGCCAGGCATGAGCCACTGTGCCCAACCAGAATGCTGTTTTAGAATTCAGTCCTGGTTTGTGTGCCTTCGGAAACGCTACATAAGCTTCATGAGTGTTACTACTACGGGCAGATAGAGAGTCATATTTTTCAGGGTGTAAGTTTTCTTGTAAAATGAAACTATTACCCTTTACACAACAGGCAGCTCGGCCCACATCTGCTTTTCTGGGTGTAGCTGACACAGGACTACTACCTTTTTCTTTTCTTCAAAAGGGCAGATTGGTTCCTGGAAAAAAACCCTAGTGGAAAAGTAAGTCACTTCAGGGTAACTTACGAATCTAGGTCAATAGAGGCAATCTCCATTCCTCTTTGTATGGGTTACTTGAGGTCCTGTTCATATCAATCATCAAACAACAAGCATCAAACATCAGTCACTGAATATTATGCATGAGCTTTCTCTCTGCAGGTGACAGATGTGAAGGCCACCAAAAACTGTACTCAGTATCATCACTCAGTAATGATAGTATTAATAACAGCAACTGACATTTACTGAGGACTAGTGTGTCACAAGTGGCTCTAGTAGCTTTATATATACATGCTCAATTATCATAACCATCCTTCCCAATAGCTATCATTACCTCTATCTATCTATCTACCGAGACAGGGTCTCACTCTGTTGCCCAAGTTGAAGTGCAATGGCACTAACACAGCTCTCTGTAGCCTAGACCTCCCAGGCTCAAGTGATCCTCCCACCTCAGTCTCCTGAATAGGTGGGACCACAGGTGTGCATCACCATGCCTTATTATCATTATATTATTATTATTGAGACACAGTCTCACTCTGTCACCCAGGCTAGAGTGCAATGGCACAATCTCAACTCATTGTAACCTCTGCCTCCCAGGTTCAAGCGATTATCAGGGCTCAGCCTCCTGAGTAGCTGGGATTAGAGGTATGCATCACGCCTGACTAATTTTTGTATTTTTAGTAGAGACAGAGTTTCGCCATATCAGCCAGGTTGGTCTCAAACTCCTGGCCTCAAGTGATTCTCCCACTTCAGCCCCCAAAGTGACTGGGAATACAGGTGCACACCACTGTGTTGGGAAAAGAAAGAGAGATCAGATTGTTACTGTGTCTATGTAGAAAAGGAAGACATAAGAAACTCCATTTTGGCCGGGTGCGGTGGCTCAAGCCTGTAATCCCAGCACTTTGGGAGGCCGAGACGGGCGGGTCACGAGGTCATGAGATCGAGACCATCCTGGCTAACGCAGTGAAACCCCGTCTCTACTAAAAAATACAAAAAAATAGCCGGGCGAGGTGGCGGGCGCCTGTAGTCCCAGCTACTCGGGAGGCTGAGGCGGAGAATGGCTTAAACCCGGGAGGCGGAGCTTGCAGTGAGCTGAGATCCGGCCACTGCACTCCAGCCCGGGCGACAGCGCGAGACTCCCTCTCAAAAAAAAAAAAAAAAAAAAAAAAGAAACTCCATTTTGATCTGTACCAAGAAAAATTGTTTCTTCTTTGAGATGCTGTTAACTTGTAACTTTAGCCCCAACCCTGTGCTCACAGAAACATGTGCTGTAATGAATCAAAGTTTAATGGATTTAGGGCAGTGCAGGATGTGCCTTGTTAACAATATGTTTGCAGTAAGTATGCTTGGTAAAAGTAATCGCCATTCTCCATTCTCTATTAAACAGGGGCACAATGTACTGAGGAAAGCCACAGGGACCTCTGCCCACAAAAGCCTGGGTATTGTCCAAGGTTTCCCCCTACTGAAACAGCCTGAGATACGGCCTCATGGGAAAAGAAAGACTTTACCATCCCCCAGCCCAACACCCATAAAGGGTCTGTGCTGAGGAGTAGTAGTGAAAGAGGGAGGCCTCTTTGCAGTTAAGAGGAAGGCTTCTGTCTCCTGCTCCTCCCTGGGAATGGAATGTCTCCATGTAAAGCTTAGCATTCCCATTCATTCTATTCTGAGATAGGAGAAAACTGCCCTGTGGCTGGAGGTGAGATATGCTGGCAGCAACACTGCTCTGTTACTCTTTGCTACACTGAGATGTTTGGGTAAAGAGAAACATAAATCTAGCCTATGTGCACATCCAGGCACAGTACCTTTCCTTGAACTTATTCATGATACAGATTCCTTTGCTCGCATGTTTCCCTGCTGATCTTCTCCCCACCTGTTGCCCTGCTACACTCCTCTTGCTAAGATAGTAAAAATAATAATAAATACTGAGGGAACTCACAGGCCAGCGCCATTGCGGGTCCTCTGTATGCTGAGTGCCAGTCCCCTGGGCCCACTGTTCTTTCTCTATACTTTGTCTCTGTGTCTTATTTCTTTTCTCAGTCTCTCATCCCACCGGATGAGAAATATCCACAGGTGTGGAGGGGCTGGCCCCCTTCACCACTGGGTCTAATTTTTTGTATTTTTAGTAGAGACAAGGTTTCACCAGGTTGCCCACGCTGGTCTCAAACTCCTGGGCTCAAACAATCCTCCTGCCTTGGCCTCCCAAAGTGCTGGGATAAGAAGCATGAGCCACCATGCCTGGCTCATTACTTCTATTTAATAATGAAAAAATCCTACATTCAAATAACCCTAATAATTAGTCTGATATTTGTCCTTGGAGCCTGATTTCCTGTGGATGCTGTTACTCCCCAATATGACCAGAAGGCAGTTCAGACCTGCACAGAACAATTCAGTAACTTCATTATGTACCTAAGATGACTGAAGCTGCAGGCGGGCAGATCACCTGCGGTAAGGAGTTCGAGACCATCCTGACAAACATGACAAAACACTGTCTCTATGGCAAAACCCTGTTTCACCATGTTGGCGAGGCTGGTCTCGAACCCCTGACCTCAGGTGATCCACCTGCCTCGGCTTCCCAAAGTGTTAGGATTACAGGCGTCAGCCAGCGCTTCTGGCCTGCCTTTCTTAAGTAGAAAGGCTTGTAGCTGGTAACAACTAGAAAACAAATAACGTCCAAGAAAATAAAAATTAAAAACTAAAGGCTTACAATCTACACGTGTTCATATTTACATACAGAAATAGGCATACCTTCAACAACTATGTTTTTTCCATCCAAATGTAATGTGTCAAAAATAAGTAAAGGACACCAAGACAATGCCAGATTCTCAGATAAGACATTTTTTAGCAAATAAACGGAAGTCAGAGTCCTCTTGAAACCAGTTTAATGCCGATGCTCACCAGGAACACGCCTGACGCGGGAGGATGCGGGGCCAGAGCCAACCTCACTAAAATGGCAGACATCCTTTTCCTTTCGGAAAGAAAAACATTCACAAAGGTTGCTTTCCAAGCTTCTGAAGAGGGGAGCACAGCGGACGAAAGCACTCCAGAAAACACCGCGCGGACTCGGGACAAACACTTCCCGACGCGGCTCCTGACGTGGACCGGCTGAGCCTGGGCCCTCAGGGAACTGGCCGCGCTGGGAGGACCAACAACCCCTAGAGAAGCTAGTGAAACAAGCAGGATCCGAGAGGCTCCTGGGCGACCGCGCCCAATCCTTCCTTTACCGCACCCCCCACCCACACCCCCTCTTATCTCCTGGACCCCCAAGCAGGCGGAACTCACCACAGCAGGGGTGGACTCCACCAGGATAAACGCGAAACAGCACTGACCAAAGGTAGCCAGCGCGGGAAAAGATGGTGGCGGCGCGCTGACATCACTTCCGCTAGGAGCCTCGGGAGGGGCGGAGCTTCCGGGATCCAGTTTCAGCCAAGTAGGACCAGTTGTTAGAAATGCTTGTTCCCCAGTGCCTTAAAGAAATAGCACTTGGACATAAACTTAATTTCCTCAGCAAGCCTATTTTACTTTTGGCAGAACAGGTACACTCGCCAGCAGTTTTGCCACTAGAGTACACTAAACAAAGGAAACAGGGTCATTTATAACCTGACGCGTCCACCTTGCTGCAGTGTCTGGTTTCCATTGGCTATAACGGAACATCACATTCTGTATTTGTCCCCATTGGCTACCAAGTTAGAACTTTTTTTGTTGTTGTTGTTTGTTTTTGGTTTTGAGACGGAGTCTCCCCCTGTGGCCCAGGCTGGAGTGCAGTGGCGTAATCTCGGCTCACTGCAAGCTCCGCCTCCCGGGTTCAGGCCATTCTCCTGCCTCAGCCTCCCGTGTAGCTGGGACTACAGGTGCCCGCCACCACGCCCGGCTAATATTTTTGTATTTTCAGTAGAGACGGGGTTTCACCGTGTTAGCCAGGGTGGTCTTGATCTCCTGACCTTGTGATCTACCCGCCTCGGCCTCCCAAAGTGCTGGGATTACAGACGTGAGCCACCGCGTCTGGCCTGTACGGTTGTCTTGCATTGAGAACTTCAAGATGTACAATAAGGCCTGGAGTTAGGGTGAAGACTTTTCCACATAGATTAAATTTGGAAAGTTTGGCCGGGCGCGGTGGCTCACGCCTGTAATCCCAGCACTTTGGGAGGCCGAGACGGGCGGATCACGAGGTCAGGAGATCGAGACCATCCTGGCTAACACGGTGAAAACCCGTCTCTACTAAAAAGAAGTACAAAAAACTAGCCGGGCGAGGTGGCGGGCGCCTGTAGTCCCAGCTACTCGGGAGGCTGAGGCGGGAGAATGGCGTAAACCCGGGAGGCGGAGCTTGCAGTGAGCGGAGATCCGGCCACTGCACTCCAGCCTGGGCGACAGAGCGAGACTCCGTCTCAAAAAAAAAAAAAAAAAAAAAAAAAAAAAAAATTTGGAAAGTTCCTGTCCAATAGAGGCTTCCTTGTGCACACTGAGGACGCCTTTTCCATAACAATTACCCTCAGAAGTGTTCCCTCCATTCTGAGCTCTCATGTGTGTCTTAAGGCAAAACTGTTCACTGAAGACCTCTCCACAGTTCTCACACAGTTTCCATCCACTGTAGTTTCTTGTCTGCTGAGGAGGGGATAAAGGATTTAAAACATTTTCAGAGATATTAAGAGATTTCACCCATCTGAACACAGAAACATTATTTTGATGACACTTATTTTACTTTTCAATTTTTTTTTTTTTTTTTTGAGACAGAGTCTTGTTCTATCTCCCAGGCTGTAGTGCAGTGACACAATCTGGGCTAACTGCAACCTCCACCTCCCAGGCTCAAGCAATCCTCATGCCGCAGTCTCCCAAGTAGCTGGGAATACAGGTGCGTGTACTGCACCTAGATAATTTTTCTATTTTTTTGTAGAGGCAGGGTTTTGCCAAGTTGCCCAGGCTGGTCTCAAACTCCTGCGTTCAGGCGATCTGCCTGCCTTAGCCTCTCAAAGTGGTAAGACTACAGGCGTGACCCATGCTGCCCAGCATGTTTTACTTTTTTCAGAGTTGGGATTTCACTCCATTGCCTGGGTTATAGTGCACTGGTGTGATCATGGCTCACTGTAACCTCAACCTCCTGGCTGGCTTCAAGTGATCATCCTGCCTTAGCTTCCTGTGTAGCTAGGACCATCAATATGCACCATCATGCCTGGCCTATCTATCTATCTATCTATCTATCTATCTATCTATCTATCCATCTATGTATGAGATGGAGTCTCACTCCATCTGGAGTGCAGTGGCACAATCTTGGCTCACTACAATTTCCACCTCCTGTGTTCAAGCAATTCTTGTGCCTCAGCCTCATGAGTAGCTGGGATTACAGGCATGTGCCACCATGCCCAGCTAAGTTTTGTATTTTTAGTAGAGACAGGATTTCACCATGTTGGCCAGGCTGGTCTCGAACTCCTGACCTCAAGTGATCTGTCCATCTCAGCCCCCCAAAGTGCTGGGATTATAGGCGTAAGCCACTGTGCCTGGCCAGCTGTTTCTCTAAATGTAGTACGTTTACTGAAACGAAGGAGTACAACAGTTGGCACTTGGTGTACAACTAATGAAGATAATGGTTTTATTTCTATGCCAATTTGAAAAAACAGCCAGAATCACTCCACACCATTGCCTCCAGACTGCATAAATTCGCCTTCATGTTCACTGCCAAAATATAGTCCTCAGTGGTCCTGACATTGTAAAAAGCATCACACTGGTTGACTATGTGGCCTTTTTTTTTTTTTTTTTTTTAAGATGGAGTCTCACTCCTGTCACCCAGGGTGAAATGCAGTGGCACGAACTGTGCTTACTGCAACCTCCACCTGCCGGGTTCAAGCGATTTTCCTGCCTCATCTTCCCAAGTAGTTGGGATTACAGGTGCCCCCCACCATTCCTGGCTAATTTTCATTTTGTTTCGTTTTGTTTTTGTTTTTGTTTGTTTTTGTTTTTTGAGACAGAGTCTCACTGTGTCACCAGGCTGGAGTGCAGTAGTGTGATATCAGCTCACTGCAACCTCCACCTCCTGGGTTCAAGTCATCCTCCTGCCTCAGCTTCCCAAGTAGCTGGGACTACAGGTGCACAGCACCACGCCCAGCTAACTTTTTGTATTTTTAGTAGAGACGGGGTTTCACCATGTTGGCTAGGATAGTCTCGATCACTCGACCTTATGATCTGCCCACCTTGGCCTCTGAAAGTGCTGGGATTACAGGCATCAGCCACCGTGCCCAGCCAATTTTCTTTTGTATTTTTAGTAGAGATGGGGTTTCACCATGTTGGCCAGGCTGGTCTCAAACTCCTAACCCCAGGTGATCCACCTGCCTCGGCCTCCAAAAGTGCTGAGATTTCAGGTGTGAGCCACTCTACCTGGCCTGTGGATTTTTTTTCTTTTTTTTAAAGAGACAAGGTCTTGCTGTGTTGCCCAGGTTGGAACACAGTGGCACCATCATAGGTCATCGCTGCCTCCAACTCCCAGGCTCAAGTGATCCTCTTGCCTCTGCCTTCTTAGTAGCTGGGACCACAGGTGCTGCTACCATGCCCGACTGCTTGGTTTTGTTTTTTTAACTTTTAGTAGAGACAACGTCTTGTTGTTACCCAGGCTCAAAACTCCTGGGCTCAACTGATCCTCCTGCCTAGGCCTCCCAGGTAGCTAGGACTACAGGTATATGCCACTAGCACACCCAACTATTTTTTAAGTTTTTTGTAGAGATGGGTTTCACTATATCATGCAGGCTGGTCTCAAATTCCTTACCTCAAGCAATCCTCCCACCTCAGCCTTCCAAAGTAGTGGGATTATAGGCATGAGCCACCATGCTCAGCTAATATTTTATTTTTAATGGACAAATGAAAATCATATTTGAAATGTGTGTACATTGTCGAAGGCCTAAATCCAACTAATTAACTAATATACATTATCTCACATATTTAACTTTATGGGGTGAGAACATTACTCTTAGCAATTTTCAATGATACAATATATCGTTTTTAATTGTAGCCATTATGTCGTATAATATAGCTCTTGCCCTTATTCCTTCTATCTGAAATTTTGACCAACATCTCCCCAACCTATACCCCTAAGCCCCTGGTAACTACCATTCTCTCTCTCCTTCTATAAATCCAACTTTTTTAGATTACACATACAAGGGAGATCATCTGGTATTTGTTTTCTATACCTGGCTTATTTCAGTTAACATATTTTCCTGCGGGTCCATCCATGTTGTTGCAAATGACAATGTTTCCTTCTAAAACATATACCACCTTTGAATGTGCTTTATTCAGTCTACAAAGTCACCTATAAGACCTTCAGTTTCAAGTGGGATCACAGCAAGAAAGTGCCTTGCAGGCCGGGCGAGGTGCCTCATGCCTTTAATCCCAGCACTTTGGGAGGCCGAGGTGGGTGGATCACCTGAGGTTGGGAGTTCAAAACCAGCCTGGCCAACATGGTGAAACCCCATCTCTACTAAAAATACAAATATGAGCTGGGCATGATGGCGCATGCCTGTAATCCCAGCTACTTGAGAGGCCAAGGCAGGAGAATTGATTGAACCCTGGTGGCAGAGGTTGCAGTGAGCTGAGATTGCACCATTGCACTCCAGTCTGGGTGACAGAGCAAAACTCTGTCTCAAAAAACAAAAAACAAAAAAAAGGAAAGTGCCTTGCATCAAGTTCAGGCTGCTCTATATTATTCTCAAGCACTTAGTCCAAATGATCTAGCAGATCCAATCACACTCAATGACTCCGTAGCATTCTCTGGCAAGCACCAATAGGAGACTCACAGCACAGTAGTGTGGAGCAAATCTATGCCATCTTCTGCAGGAAACTACCCTCCTTTTGAGAAACACCTTGGCTCTGGTACAAGGTAGAAAAAAACTAACTATAGAAAAACAAGTGATCTTAAGATTATCTTTGTGACATTGATCCATATCATTGTATCTACCTTTACTACTTCATTTGCTGGACAGCATTCCAGTAGCATAATTATGCCACAATTTACCCATTCTGTTGATCTCATCTGAGTAATTTCCAATTGAGGATTACTTCAAATAATGCTGGTGAAATGTCTTTACTGCTATCTTGATGCACACTGAAGCCATTACTCTTATGTTAGAGAGCATGTACTTGTACAAATTTAGTAGATGTTGCCAACAGTTTTTGAAATTTTCTGTAATACTCTCTGCAACCAGCAAAATATGCACATCCTCATCAGCCTTATCTTCAGAACATAGCATACTTTTTTTTTTTTTTTTTTTTTTGAGACGGAGTCTTGCTCTGTCACCCAGGCTGGAGTGCAGTGGCCGGATCTCAGCTCACTGCAAGCTCTGCCTCCCAGGTTCACGCCATTCTCCTGCCTCAGCCTCCCGAGTAGCTGGGACTACAGGCGCCCGCCACCTCGTCCGGCTAGTTTTTTGTATTTTTTAGTAGAGACGGGGTTTCACCGTGTTAGCCAGGATGGTCTCGATCTCCTGACCTCGTGATCCGCCCGTCTCGGCCTCCCAAAGTGCTGGGATTACAGGCTTGAGCCACCGCGCCCGGCCAGAACCTAACATTTTTAAATCTATGTCTCTAGCTCACTGGAACCCCTAAGTGACAAATACGGACGGTAATGTGGGTATTTCTTTCTTTTTTTTTTTTTGTTTGTTTTTGTTTTTTGAGATGGAGTCTTGCTCTGTCACCCAGGCTGGAGTGCAGTGGTGTGATCTTGGCTCACTGCAACCTCTGCCTCCTGGGTTCAAGCAGTTCTCTACCTCAGCCTCTCCAGCAGCTGGGATTACAGGTGCCCATGACCACGCACAGCTAATCTTTGTATTTTTAGTAGAGACAGGGTTTCACCATCGTGGACAGGCTGGTCTTGAACTCCTAACCTCATGATTCACTCTCCTTGGCCTCCCAAAGTGCAGGGATTACAGGCGTGAGCCACCGTGCTCAGCCCAATGTGGGTATTTTTTTTGAGACAGAGTCTCGCTCTGTCGCCCAGGCTGGAGTGCAGTGGCGCGATCTCGGCTCACTGCAAGCTCCGCCACCCAGGTTCACACCATTCTCCTGCCTCAGCCTCCTGAGTAGCTGGGACTACAGGTGCCCACCACCACGCCCAGCTAATTTTTTTGTATTTTTAATAGAGACGGGGTTTCACCGTGGTCTCGATCTCCTGACCTCGTGATCCACCCACCTCAGCCTCCCAAAGTGCTGGGATTACAGGTGTGAGCCACCGCGCCCAGCCCAATGTGGGTATTTCTTTTTTTTTTTTTTTTTTTTTTTTTTTTTTTGAGACAGAGTCTCGCTCTGCCGCCCATGGAGTGCAGTGGCCGGATCTCAGCTCACTGCAAGCTCCGCCTCCTGGGTTCACACCATTCTCCTGCCTCAGCCTCCGGAGTAGCTGGGACTACAGGCACCCGCCACCGCGCCCGGCTAGTTTTTTGTATTTTTTAGTAGAGACGGGGTTTCACCGTGTTAGCCAGGATGGTCTCGATCTCCTGACCTCGTGATCCGCCCATCTCGGCCTCCCACAGTGCTGGGATTACAGGCTTCAGCCACCGTGCCCGGCCCAATGTGGGTATTTCTAAGCCTCATGGTTCCTTCAGAGCTTTCCGGCAGCCCACGTCGGCAGGGGAGTCTTCTGGTTTCATTTACCCATGGAGTGGGTAGATATGTCGGTCACATAGGAGTCTCACATAGGACTGGTTACTCTGTGCATTTCTTCTCAGAAATGGAGTCCTACTTTGGGTAGGAAGAACCCAGAGTTGGACTGAATACCACGAAGAGCCTTGCCCCTCCATATATGAACACATATTTGCTAAGATTGATAATTAAGTGAATTTTCACGTAGAACTTATTTTCAAGTGCTCAGTCAGCCACTGATTCTGATTCTTTCAATTAATTTCCTACTCATGAAAATAAAGCATATTCATGCTTTCTTCTGTTTTCTCTTGGTTTACATCATTCAATTAGACATCACTTATTTTTTCTGTAGTTATAATGTTGAAGATTAGATTCATCCCTCATTTTAGCCCCCAAAGAAAATTCTATCAGACCTAAGAAAAACCCTTGATGTACTTACCTCTCACTGTAGATATGTAATCAGCCAATTTATACGATGCTTTCCTTACCTCCTACTCCCTTTCCTTTCAATATAGCTAATTTAGACACCATCTTTTTGGTCTCACCTTAAATAGAACTCACTTTTCTTACATTCATCTACTCCCATATATACACATAGAAAACAATACTGTCCTCTACTTCCAAAACTCTCATCAATTGGTAATAAGAAGTCAGGCACAGTGGCTCACGCCTCTAATCCCAGCAGTTTGGGAGGCTGAGGCAGGCAGATCACCTGAGGTCAGGAGTTCGAGACAAACCTGACCAACATGGTGAAATTCCCATCTCTACGAAAAATACAAAAATTAGCCAGGCGTGGTGGCGCACGCCTTGTCATCCCAGCTACTTGGGAGGCTGAGACATGAGACTCGCTTGAATCTGGGAGACGGAGGTTGCAGTGAGCAGAGATGGCACCACGGCACTCCAGCCTGGGTGACAGAGAGAGACCCTGTCTCAATAAAATAAATAAATAAATAAAATTGTAATGAAACATTTGCTTGGTTAGACGTCTGCCCCTCCACTAGTTTACAAGTTCCCTAAGAGCAGCCCTTGGTTGGATTTTTTTTTTCATTATGCTTTAATGAACCATTAGCATTTATCACTTTGTAAGAAATACAAAAAATAAAAGAAACATTTAAATACACCATAAGACTACAATCAGAAATATTAAAATGTATGTCTTTCTGAAATAATATGTGACTCTTCAAAAAGTTGATGTGACAGAGAAACAATAGTAACTGGTATAGGTTCAAAGATACTAAAAGCCATAAACTTTAAATGGATCTTAGCTCCCAAGGGTCTATTTTGGAACCATGTAGAGAATTTTGTTTTTTACAAAGTAGATACTGATGACTTTTTTTTTTTTTTTTTTTTGAGACACAATCTCGCTCTGTCGCCCAGGCTGGAGTGCAGTGGCGCAATCTCGGCTCACTGCAAGCTGTGCCTCCCGGGTTCACACCATTCTCCTGCCTCAGCCTCCCGTGTAGCTGGTACTACAGGTGCCCGCCACTGCACCCGGCTAGTTTTTTGTATTTTTAGTAGAGACGGGGTTTCACCGTGTTAGCCAGGATGGTCTCGATCTCCTGACCTCGTGATCCACCCGTCTTGGCCTCCCAAAGTGCTGGGATTACAGGCTTGAGCCACCGCACCTGGCCTTTTTTTTTTTTTTTTTTTTTTTTTGAGACAGTCTCCTTCTGTCGCCCAGGCTGGAATACAGAGGCGCGATCTCAGCTCACTGCAAGTTCCACCTCCCAAGTTCATGTGATTCTCCCGTCTCAGCTGGTGGGATTACAGGTCGCCAGTTTTATTTATTTATTTATTTTATAGTAGAGATGGTGTTTTGCCATGTTGGCCAGGCTGGTCTCGAACTCCTGGCTTCAAGTGAGCCGCCCGCCTCGGCCTTCCAAAGTGCTGGGATTACAGGTGAGAGCCACTGTGCCCGGCCTAAATGACTTTTTTTTTTTTTTCTTGGTTGAAATACAAATATTGTGGTTTTAGTAGACCAGTATCCTTTATCTTTAGAAAATGCATTACCAACTACTTGAAAGTCAAGTATCAATTTCCTGCAATTTTCAACTTAACTCTCAAATAGTTCGCCATAAAAGGTATTTCAGTTTTCTAGGGAGAGGGTGAATGGTAAATTTGATTCTTAATACTAGTGCAACAAAGCCTCCATCCTTTCCCCCTGGGTGCCCGTTTTTGTCTTTTTGTTTAAGAGGCGAGGTCTTGCTCTGTAGCCCAGGCTGGAGTACAATGGTGCGATCATAGCTCACTTTAGTCTCGAAATGTCCGTCTCAAGTGATCCTCCTGCCTCAGCCTTCCGAGCAGCTGGCATACACCACCACGTCTGGCTGGATTTTATTTTTATTTTTATTTTTGTAAGGACGGGGTCTCGCTATTGATGCCTGGGTTGGTCTCGTATCCCCAGGTGGGCCGCTGGTTTGTTTGTTTGCTTGGGGTTTTGTGTGTGTTGTGTTTTTGTTTGTTTTGTTTTTTTGAGACAGAGTCTCGCTCTGTCGCCCAGGCTGGAGTGCAGTGGCACGATCTTGGCTCACTGTAACTTTCTCCTCCTCGGTTCAAGCAATTCTCCTGCCTCAGCCTCCTGAGTAACTGGGATTACAGACGTGCGCCACCACGTCCAGCTAATTTTTCTGTATTTTTAGTAGCGACGAGGTTTTGCCATGTTGGCCAGGCTTGTCTCAAACTCCTGACCTCAGGTGATTTGCCCGCTTCGGTCTCCCTAAGTGCTGGGATTACAGGCCTGAGCCATCGCGCCTGTCCGGCCCCTGTTTTTAAAGTCTGTGGGGAGGTCCAGGCTTACGAAGTTGCAGATCAAAATAGCTTAGCATTCTTATTTTCCTTCAGTAGAAAGACCTGTTTGTGGTCTATGTAATTTTATATTTCCGTAGAGAAATATGCACTCCCTAGACACCTATTAAAGTGTCTTTATAACAGAATGTAAGGCATAAAAAGTACGTTTATGACACATAAACAAAGAAACATTGTCAGGTGAAACATTTGTTCGCATAACAAGATGCCCCTTTGAACCATCCCTCACCCAATGCTCACCGGAATGCGTGGGAATCGTAGGGTCTGTAAGGCGGGACGATGCTGGCAGACGAGTTAACGTGGCTCAAGCGGAGGAAATTATCTTCCTCACAGAAAAAACGCACAATGGTCTTTCTGGAGGCTTTTGAAGGGAGCACCGTGGGTGAGCGCTGCAATTATCGACCCCGACCTTCAGGAGGACCGACAGCCCGAGTGGTCTCGCAGACCTACCTGACACGAGCAGAGCAGGTCAAGCCTCTCTAGGAAGGCCCCTCGGCAGCCTCAGATAAACTTGAACTCTCATCACCTGTTCCACTACCAGTCCACTAACTCTACCACCCCTCCGGGATACCTCAGGCCCCCTCCCTTTCCTACACATCAAGTTCAAGGATTTGCCCCACCCAAGACTGTCAGATTGACTTTACCCATATGCCCAGAGTCAAAACACTAAGATACCTTTTGATCTGGGTAGATACATTCACTGGATGCATAGAGGCCTTTCCCACAAGATCTGAGAAGGCCACCACTGTCATTTCTTCCCTTCTGTCAGACGTAATTCCTCCCTTTGGCCTTCCCACCTCTATACAGTCCGATAATGGACTGGCCTTCATTAGTCAGGTTACTCAAGCAGTCTCCCAGGCCCTTGGCATCCAGTGGAACCTTCATGCCCCTACTATCCTCAATCTTCGGGAAAGGTAGAAAGAACTAATGGTCTTTTAAAAACATACCTCACCAAGCTCAGCCTTCAACTTTTTTTTTTTTTTTTTTTTTTTTTTTTTTGAGACGGAGTCTCGCTCTGTGGCCCAGGCTGGAGTGCAGTGGCCAGATCTCAGCTCACTGCAAGCTCCGCCTCCCGGTTTTACGCCATTCTCCTGCCTCAGCCTCCCGAGTAGCTGGGAGTACAAGCGCCTGCCACCGCGCCCGGCTAGTTTTTTGTATTTTTTTTTAGTAGAGACGGGGTTTCACCGTGTTCGCCAGGATGGTCTCGATCTCCTGACCTCGTGATCCGCCCGTCTCGGCCTCCCAGAGTGCTGGGATTACAGGCTTGAGCCACCGCACCCGGCCAGCCTTCAACTTGAAACAGACTGGACAGTACTTTTACCTTTTGCCCTCCTTAGAATTAGAGCCTGTCCTTGAGAAGCTACAGGATATATAGTCCATTTGACTATATGGACATACCTTCTTGTTGGGCGTCCCCTCATGCCAGACACCTGCCCTCTAGGTGACTATCTTCCAATCTTCCAGCAGGCTAGACAGGAAATTCACCAGGCTGCTAATCTTCTCTTGCCTACTCCAGATTCCCAGCCATATGACGACACCCTAGCTGGATGATCAGTTCTTGTTAAGAATCTGACCCCTCAAACCCTATAACCCTGATGGACTGGACCCTGCTTAGTCATCTATAGTACCCCAACTCCTGCCTGCCTGCAGGACCCTCCCCATTGGGTTCACCATTCCAGAATAAATCTGTGTCTGCCAGACAGCCGCCTGATCTCTCCTCTTTCTCCTACAAGTCACAAGTAATCTCCCCTACTTCCCTTAAACTCACTAGCAGTAGAACAGTAATAACCCTTATGAGCCTAATACATCCCTTCATTCTATTAGGTCTATTCCTCCTTACCCTACCTTTTGCAACAGGGCTTTACAAAGTCACCCCCACTACTTGGACTGCGCCCCAAAAACTTGTCATCCCTACTGTCTTCTGTCTAATCATACATGTATTCACCATTCTCAACTACTCGTAAATGCCCTGCCCTTGTTTGCTGTCAGTTTACACTTTTCCTCCAAATCATCATAACTGGTATCTCCTGGTTTTACCTCAAATCGCCACCCTTAACTCTATCTTGGAGTGAATAGAAGATCTTCAGTGGCAAGATACACTCCAATTCTTCTATCCTGATGAAGTCCTTTTTTTTTTTTTTTTTTTTTTTTTTTTTTTATTTTATTTTTATTTTTTTTTACTTTTTTACTCACTCTTATCCTTGCCCCCATTCTCCAGTCACTCTCTACCTCTCCCTAGTTACCTCCAGCATGGTACCTCACCCACTCTCTCCTCACTGCCTCCAATCCTTCCCTAGCAAAGAATTGTTACCTATGCGTTTCCTTTTCTTCCTGCTCTTACACAGCTGTCCCCACTCTGCAGGCTGACTGAGCTACCTCTCCTCTCTCCCTGCACCTCCGAACCTCCTTTTTTTTTTTTTTTTTTTTTTTTTTGAGACGGAGTCTCGCTCTGTCGCCCAGGCTGGAGTGCATGCAGCGCAATCTCGGCTCACTGCAAGCTCCGCCTCCCGGGTTCACGCCATTCTCCGGCCTCAGCCTCCCGAGTAGCTGGGACTACAGGCACCCGCCGCGCGCCCGGCTAATTTTTTTCTATTTTTTTTAGTAGAGACGGGGTTTCACCATGGTCTCGATCTCCTGACCTTGTGATGCGCCCGCCTTGGCCTCCCAAAGTGCTGGGATTACAGGCGTGAGCCACCGCGCCCGGCCCGAACCTCCTTTAATAGCCCTCATCTTTACCTGCCTGAAGAACTTCTTTACTTTCTAGACAGATTTGGTGAGAACTCCCCAGAGATTTCGCACCAAAAAGCTGCCACACTTCTCTGCATCAACTTACGGCACCTTTCTCCTTATGTCAATTCCTCCCCCGTCCCCCATATTTGGACCCCTAACCACACAAACAACTATCCCTATTGCGGCTCCTTTATGCTTCTCCCGACAACAGCCTACTGGAATCCCTTTAGGAAACCTTCCATCGTCCAAATATTCCTTTACTCTTTGTCTCCAGAACCAAGCCACACACATTACCAAACAGATGGGAGCATTCCAACGTCACATTACTGATAAGCCCTCTATCATTATTGACAAACTAAAAAACATTGGCAGTCACTATTGTTTAGGAAGACACCTACCCTGCATCTCACTCCATCCTTGGCTACCCTCCCGCTGCTCATCTGACTCTCCTCCTGGCCCCTCCTCTTGCTTGCTTATACCCAGCCCCATGAATAGTAGTGAAAGGCTACTCATAGATACTACGTGCTTTCTTATACACCATGAGAACTGAACGTCTCCCTCTACTCAGCTGCACCATCCATCCCCATTACAACCTCTAACAGCTGCTGCCCTTGCTGGAGCTCTAGGATTTTGGGTGCAGGACTCCTCTGTCCGTACACCCTCTCGCCTTTTCACTTTACATTTCCAGTTATGCCTGACACAAGGTCTCTTTTCTGTGCTTCTTCCACCTACATGTGCCTACCTGCCAACTGGACGGGCACATGTGCTCTAGTCTTCCTTACCCCCAAAATCCAGTTTGCAGATGGGAATGAACAACTGCCTGTCCCCCTCATGACACCAACATGACAAAAAAGAGTCATCCCACTAATCCCTTTACTTGTGGGTCCAGGACTTTCTGCCTCCACTATTGCACTTGGAACTGGAATAGCAGGCATCTCAACCTCTGTCACAACATTCTGCAGCCTCTCTAATGACTTCTCTGCTAGCATTATAGATATATCACAAACTTTATCTGTCCTCCAAGCCCAGGTTGACACTTTAGTTGCAGGTGTCCTCCAGAACCACCAAGGCCTCGATTTACTCACTGCTGAAAAAGGAGGACTCTGTATATTTCTTTCTTTTTTTTTTTTTTTTTTCTTTTTGAGGCAGAGTCTCGCTCTGTCGCCCAGGCTGGAGTGCAGTGGCCAGATCTCAGCTCACTGCAAGCTCCGCCTCCCGGGTTTATGCCATTCTCCTGCCTCAGCCTCCCGAGTAGCTGGGACTACAGGCGCCTGCCACCTCGCCCGGCTAGTTTTTTGTATTTTTTTAGTAGAGATGGAGTTTCACCGTGTTAGCCAGGATGGTCTTGATCTCCTGACCTCGTGATCCGCCCGCCTCGGCCTCTCAAAGTGCTGGGATTACAGGCTTGAGCCGCCGCGCCCGGCCTGTATATTTCTTAATGAAGAGTGTTGTTTTTACTTCAATCAATCTGGCCTAGTATATGATAACATCAAAACAAACACAGAGCTCAAAAACTTGCTAGTCAGGCAACTAATTACTCTGGACCCTCCTGGCCACTCTCTAACTGGGTATCCTGGCTTATTCCAATTGTTAGTCCTTTAATACCTGTCTTCCTCCTTCTCTTATTCAGGCCTTGGGTCTTCCGATTAATCTCTCAATTCCTACAAAACTGCATCCAGGCTATCACAAATCACTCTATACAACAAATGCTGCTTTTAACAACCACAAAATCTTACTTCAGTCTAATCTCTCCCACTGTAGGTTCCCACACCACCCCTAATCCCGCTCGAAGTAGCCCTGAGGAACATCACCCATCAGCCCTCCATACCGCCCCCAAAATTTTCACCCCAAGTTTTCACTATTCTTTCTCATTTTCTTATTAAGAAAATAATAATAATGTTTTTAAAAGACCATTAGTTCTTCCTTAAAGAAAGTAAAGTCCTTTAGGGAAGGTAAGGACTTTCCCTAAAACAGGAAGGTAAGGTCCTCTGAGCTGGCTGCACCATGGTCAAACCATGGTGACATTCCCCAACCTTGAGATAATGTACTTTGTGATATTCCCTGTCCTTGTGAATATGCTTTGTAACATTCCTCCCCACCCTTGTGAATGTACTTTGCAACACCCTCCCTGCTCTTGTGAATGTATTTTGTAACATTCCTCCCAGGCTTTGTGACAATATACTCTCCCTGCCCTTGTGAATGTACTTTGTAACAACCTCCCCACCCTTGAGAATGTGCTTTGCAACACCCTCCCTGCTCTTGTGAATGTACTTTGTAACATTCCTCCCAGCCTTTGTGACAATACACCCTCCCTGCCCTTGTGAATGTACTTTGTAACATCCTCCCTACCCTTGAGAATGTACTTCATAACCTCCACCCCCCCACAAAAAAAAATTGCCCCTAACTCCACCGCCTACCCCAAACCTATAAGAACCAATGATAATCCCATCACCCTTCACGGACCCCTTTCTTGGACTCAGCCCACTTGCACGCAAGTGAATAAACAGCCTTGCTCACACTAAGCCTGCTCAGGTGGTCTCTTATATGGATGCACGTAATGTTACTGTAAAATGTGATCTCGTGGGGTGCAGTGGCTCATGCCTGTAATCCCAGCACTTTGGAGGCCGAGGCAGGTGGATCACCTCCCAAAGTGCTGGGATTACATGCATGAGTCACCATGACCAGCCAGGTATTTCTTTACAGCAATTCAAGAACAGACTAAAACACATGACTATTTCCAGGCTATTTTGTACCAACAGTCTAGTTGTCTGTGTACAATGCAACAGTATCTTAATTACTATAGTTTTAATCTTGATATTCATTAGGGCAAGTTCTTCCACCTTTTTTATCAGCTGGGTCTTGATTATCTTTGTCTATTGTTCTTCCATATACCTTTTAGAAACAGTATTTCAAGGGCGGGCGTGGTAGCTCACGTCTGTAATCCCAGCAATTTGGGAGGCCAAGGTGGGTGGATCACCTGAAGTCAGGAGTTGAGCCTGGCCAACATGACGAAACCTCGTCTCTACAGAAAAAATACAAAAACTTAGCCGGGTGTGATGGTGCATGCCTGTGATCCCAGCTACTTGGGAGGCTGAGCCAGGAGAATCACTTGAACCTGGGAGGTGGAGGTTGCAATGAGTGGAGATTGTGCCACTGAGTTCCGGGCAACAAATTGAGACTCCGTCCCCCACCCCAAAAAAAATTATTATTGCTTCTTTCAGTAATTTCCCATTTGTTTTTTCTATTCTCTCATTCTAGAATGCCTTGTAGCTGGATATTGAAACTTTTTGCTTATCTCATACATTATTTAATTTACATCCTTTCCAGCACTTTTATTTTTAAACTGAATTCTGTGAAACATTCCTTGACTTAATCTTTGAGATCTTTCTTCTTTTTGAATTTGAGTAGCTACTGCTATGAATTTCCCTCTTTTCACTGCTTTCACTGTATCTGTCCATTCAGGCTGCTATAACAAAATACCAGAGACTGGTTGTTAATAAACAACATAAATTTATTTCTCCCAGTTCTGGAGATTAGGTCAAAGATCAAGGTACAGTCAGATTCAGTGTCAGGTGAGGACGCTTTTCCTGGTTCACAGACAGCCATCTTCTTGAAGAAACCAAATACAAAAGTGGCATGAAATATCTTTGGGGTGTCTTCCATGAGGGGGGTAATCCCGTTCTGCAGACCCTCATGACTTCATCATGTCCCAAAGTTCCCAGCTCCTAATACAATCACTTTGGGAGTTAAGATGTCAACATATGCAAGTTGAGGAGACAAAATTTATTTACTTATTTTGAGACAGAGTCCCACTCTGTCCCCTAGGCTGGAGTTCAGTGGCACAATCTTGGCTCACTGCAAGCTCTGCCTCCCATGTTCACACCATTTTCCTGCCTCAGCCTCCAGAGTAGCTGGGACTACAGGTGTCTGCCACCATGCCCAGCTAATTTTTTGTATTTTTTTTTTTTTTTTTTTAGTAGAGACAGAGTTTCACCATGTTAACCAGGATGGTCTCAATCTCCTGACCTTGTGATCCACCCACCTCAGCCTCCCAAAGTGCTGGGATTACAGGCGTTAGCCACCGTGCCTGGCCAAGGAGACAAAATTTAGACCACAGCAACATCTCATAAATTTTGGTATGCCATGTCTTTGTTTTCATTTTTCTCAAGATGTTTTCTAATTTCCCTTGTGAATTCTTCCTTCACCCATTGGTAGATCAGGAGTGTGTTGCTTACAGTAAAAAGTATTTGTGAATTTTCCAGTTTTCCTTGTTTTTCATTTCTTGTTTCATTCTATGTGACTTGAAATGGTACTTTGTATTTCAGTCTTTTACATTGCATTAAGATTTGTTTTGTGGCCTAACATATGGTTTCTCCTGAAAACTATTCCACATACGCTTGAGAAAAATGTGTTCTCTTCTGTTGTTGGGTGGGTTGTGCCTGTTAGAGCCAACTGGTATATAGTACTTGTCCTGTTTCCTTCTTGATATTATGGGTGGCTGTCCTACCTATTAAATTGAAAGTGGTATATTGAGGTCTCCAATTGTTATGCAGAATTGTCTATTTTTCCCTTAATTTTGCCAATATTTACTTCATGTATTTTAGACTCTGATATTTGATACATACAATTTTTTATCTTCTTGATGAATTTTACCTTCTATCAATATATACTGTCATTCACTGTCTCTTCTATCAGTTTTTGACTTCAAGTTTACCTTGTTTGATATTAGTATACCCAGCAAAATTCTCTTTAGGTTACTATTTACATGGAATTATCTTTTTCCATTATTTAACTTTCAAACTTTTTTGTCTTTAGATCTAAAGTGAAGGACGGCCGGGTGTGGCGGCTCACGTCTGTAATCCCAGCACTTTGGGGGGGCCGAGGTGGGCGGATCACCTGAGGTCAGGAGTTTGACACCAGCCTGGTCAACATGGTAAAACCCTGTCTCTACTAATACTACAAAAATTCGCTGGGCATGGTGGTGGGTGCCTGTAATCTCAACTACTCAGGAGGCTGAGGCAGGGAGAATTGCTGGAACCCAGGAGGTGGAGGTTGCAGTGAGCCAGGATCTTGCCATTGCACTCCAGCCTGGGCGACAGAGCGAGACTTCATCTTAAAAAAAAAAAAAAAGGCTGGGCGTGGTGGCTCATGCCTGTAATCCCAGCACTTTGGGAGGCCGAGGCGGGCGAATCAGGAGGTCAGGAGATCAAGACCATCCTGGCTAACATGGTGAAACCCCGTCTCTACTAAAAAACACACAAAAAAGCCGGGCCTGGTGGTGGGCGCCTGTGGTCCCAGCTACTCGGGAGCCTGAGCCAGGAGAATGGCGTGAACCCGGGAGGCGGAGCTTGCAGTGAGCCGAGATCGTGCCACTGCACTCCAGCCTGGGCGACAGAGCGAGACTTCATCTAACATACAGTTGGATTGTGTATTTTTTTTTTTTTTTTTTGAGACGGAGTCTCGCTCTGTCGCCCAGGCTGGAGAGCAGTGGCCGGATCTCAGCTCACTGCAAGCTCCGCCTCCCGGGTTTACGCCATTCTCCTGCCTCAGCCTCCCGAGTAGCTGGGACTACAGGCGCCCGCCACCTCGCCCTGCTAGATTTTTTTTTTGTATATTTTTAGTAGAGACGGGGTTTCACCGGGTTAGCCAGGATGGTCTCGATCTCCTGACTTCGTGATCCGCCCGTCTCGGCCTCCCAAAGTGCTGGGATTACAGGCTTGAGCCACCGCGCCCGGCCTTGGATTGTGTATTTTAATCCATTTTGCCAAAGTATGCTATTAGATTGGAGACGTTATCCCATTTATCTTTCATATAATTAACAATAAAAGGCCTGGCGCGGTGGCTCAAGCCTGTAATCCCAGCACTTTGGGAGGCCGAGGCGGGCGGATCACGAGGTCAGGAAATCGAGACCACCCTGGCTAACACGGTGAAACCCCGTCTCTACTAAAAAAATACAAAAAACTAGCCGGGCAAGCCGGGCGCGGTGGCTCAAGCCTGTAATCCCAGCACTTTGGGAGGCTGAGACAGGCGGATCACAAGGTCAGGAGATCGAGACCATCCTGGCTAACACGGTGAAAACCCGTCTCTACTAAAAAATACAAAAAAACTAGCCGGGCGAGGTGGCGGGCGCCTGTGGTCCCAGCTACTCCGGAGGCTGAGGCAGGAGAATGGCGTAAACCCGGGAGGCGGAGCTTGCAGTGAGCTGAGATCCGGCCACTGCACTCCAGCCTGGGCGACAGAGCCAGACTCAGTCTCAAAAAAAAAAAAAACAAAACAAAACTAGCCGGGCAAGGTGACAGGCGTCTGTAGTCCCAGCTACTCGGGAGGCTGAGGCAGGAGAATGGCGTAAACCCGGGAGGCGGAGCTTGCAGTGAGCTGAGATCAGGCCACTGCACTCCAGCCCAGGCGACGGAGCGAGACTCCGTCTCAAAAAAAAAAAAAAAAAAAAAAAAAAAAACACACAATAAAAAAGACTTATTTTGCCACTTTGTTACTCTTTTTCTGTCTTACAGCTTTTTGGTCCCTGATTTCCTACATTACTGCCTTTCTTGTTACTTTGTTTTTTGTAGTGACAACTTTTTTTCTTCTCATTTTGTATATATTCCATTGGTATTTTCTCTGTAGTTACCATGGCGATTTCTTTTTTTTTCTTTTTTTGAGATGGCGTATCACTCTGTTGCCCAGCCTGGAGTACAATGGTGTGATCTTGGCTCACTGCAACCTCCACCTCCCGAGTTCAAGCGATCCTCCTGCCTCAGCATCTCGAGTAGCTGGGACTACAGGCACGCATCACCACACCCAGCTGATTTTTGTATTTTTGGTGGAAATGGGGTTTCACCATGTTGGCCAGGCTGGTCTTGATCTCTTGACCTTGTGATCCGCCCACCTTAGCCTCCCAAAGTGCTGGAATTAGAGGCATGGCCTGGTCACCATGGGGATTAAATATAACATCCTAACATCCACTGCACAGTCCATTGTTCCAGTCCTCACTCCTCCCACATGCTCTTCTTACTACGATATAGAAAAAATTCTACTTAGGGGGAATTTTAAAAACAATTAAACTTTTCAACCACAGAAAATTTACTGTTCATGACAAGTCACCATGGACAGTAAGACATATAGAAAGACAATCTCATTTTCATGTCATTTATTTCAATTTCTCCTCTAGTATGATCTTGTGTACAGTAACAGTAGTACCGGAAAGCTTCCCATAACTCCTCAGATCATAGTTTATTCTTCCAGTGAGTATTTTCAGAGGCACTTAAGGGATATGTACTGCTAAAAATATTACTTTTTTTTTTTTTTTTGAGATGGAGTTTTGCTCTGTCACCCAGGCTGCAGTGCAGTGGAGGTATCTCGGCTAACTGCAGCTTCCGTCTCCTGGGTTCACTCAATTCTCCTGCCTCAGCCTCCCAAGCAGCTGGGATTACAGGCACCTGCCACCATGCTTGGCTAATTTTTGTATTTTTAGTAGAGACCAGGTTTAACCATGTTGGCAGGCTGGTCTCAAACTCCTGACCTCAAGTGATCTGCCCACCTCGACCTCCTAAAGTGCTGGGATTACAGACACGAGCCACCCACACCCAGCATATTCCCATATTTTCACATTTATATAGCTTCTTTGCAGAGTGGGTTTTCACATGTATAGTAAGACTTGTAAAATGGATGCAACATTTCCCTTATTCTGTATTATCAAGATTTCTCTCCAGTATGAATTATCATTTATATTAAAGGATGAAATAATACATGTGTGTATGTATGTCTGTGCGTGTGTGTGTATATATATATACATATATATGAAGGCATTCCCATATTTCTTTCATAATGTTTCTGGCCTCTTTGAGATTACCATATATTGACACATGAGGCAGAAGTAAAGATTTCCCACATCTTACCTTCATAGGGTTTCTCTCTAAGGCAAGTTGACTGACTTAGTAACACTGGAAGAATTCTTAACATGCCTTAAATTGATGAGGTTTCTTACCCATGAAACTGTCAGAAATTTCTGAAGGCTGTCCCAGATTTCTTATATATATAGGCTATCTGCCCATTGTGAGTTCTTTAATGTTGAGTTATTAAGAGGTATAAGTGAAAATCTTACAGCCTTTACATCTGTAGGGTTTTATACCACTGTGAATTCTCATGTGGATACTAAGTCCTAAGTAAATGTTTTATCACATTCCTTACATACAGAGGGTTTTTCTCCAGTGTCGATTATGAAGTGCTATGAAGGCTTGTGAAGTATTTTAAGGCTATCTCTCATTCTTACCTTCAATTGGCTTTTATGGTAACTTTTTGGTATTAAAAATAAACAATATGCTGGGTGTGATGGCTCATGCCTATAATCGCAGCACTTTGGGAGGCCAAGGCAGGCAGATCATGAGGTCAGGAGATCGAGACCATTCTGGCTAACATGGTGAAATCCCGTCTCTACTAAAAATACAAAAAATTAACCGGGCATGGTGGCACACGCCTGTAGTCCCAGCTACTCGGGAGGCTGAGGCAGAATTCCTTGAACCCAGCAGGCAGAGGTTGCAGTGGGCCAAGGTCGCACCACTGCACTCTAGCCTGGGTGACAGAGAGAGACTCTGTCTCAAAAAAAAAGAAAAAAGAAAAAAAAAAAAAAAAAAGAAACAATAGTGGAAGAAACAGGCTTTATCACGTCTCAGAACCAGATTTTTCTCCCAAAGGTGAGTTCTTACACTTTATTTTATTTATTTATTTTTTGAGACGGAGTCTGGCTCTGTCGCCCGGGCTGGAGTGCAGTGGCCGGACCTCAGCTCACTGCAAGCTCCGCCCCCCGGGTTTACGCCATTCTCCTGCCTCAGCCTCCCGAGTAGCTGGGACTACAGGCGCCCGCCGCCTCGCCCGGCTAGTTTTTTGTATTTTTTAGTAGAGACAAGGTTTCACCGTGTTCACCAGGATGGTCTCGATCTCCTGACCTAGTGATCCGCCCGTCTCGGCCTCCCAAAGTGCTGGGATTACAGGCTTGAGCCACCGCGCCCGGCCGAGTTCTTACACTTTATAAGGTGTGAAGAACTACTACTCTCGCCTATTCCTTATATCACTGGGACTTGTGTCCATGTTAAATTCATTCCTATTACATAAGAAATGGAAATTCAGTGAAGGTTCTTCATATTCTTTACCTTCATATGTTTTGTTTCCAGATGAATTTAGATGTAAATACTAAGATCTGAGGAACACTTCAGGTTTTTTCACATGCCTTAGTTCTTAGATGTTTAGCAAGTGCTGAAGATTGAGTGAAGTTTTTCCCACATTTCTTACAATCATATGGTTTTGCTCCAGTGTGAGTTCGCATATGAACGTTAAGGCATGTGGAATACCTAAAGGCTTTCCCACATTCTTTACATGCATAAGGCTTTTCTCCTGTGTGCGTTCGCATGTGCATATTAAGATTTGTGGAACGAGCAAATGCTTTACCGCATTCCTTACATTCATAGCCCTTTTCTCCAGTGTGAGTTCTAAAATGGGTACTAAGGCCTGAAGATTGAACGAAAGCTTTCCCACACTGTTTGCATTCATATGGCTTCTCTCCAGTGTGAATCCTTACATGTTGACTAAGCATTGAGGAATTATTAAAGGCTTTCCCACATTCTTTACATTCATAGGGCTTTTCTCCAGTGTGTGTTCTCATATGTAAAACAAGTCCTGAGGAACGAGTAAAAGCTTTCCCACATTCCTTACATAAATATGGCTTCTCTCCACTGTGAATCCTTACATGTTTTGTAAGGTATGAGGAATGAATAAAAACTTTTCCACACTCTTTACATTCATATGGCTTTTCTCCAGTGTGAATTCGTATGTGTAAAATAAGTCCTGTGGATCTAGTGAAGGCTTTTCCACATTCCATACATACATAGGGCTTCTTTCCACTGTGAATTCTTGTATGATCAGTAAGGTATGAAGAATGGGTGAAGGCTTTCCCACACTCTTTACATTTATATGGTTTTTCTCCAGTGTGAGTTCTGATGTGTAATTTAAGTCCTGTGGATTGAATGAAAGCTTTACCACATTCTTTACAGACATAGGGCTTCTCTCCACTGTGAATTATTCCATGTCCTATAAGGTGTGAGGAATTACTGAAGGCTTTCCCACATTCCTTACATATATAATGTTTGTCTCCATTGTGAGATCTTCCATGTACCTTAAGGGATGACTGATAAAGAAAAGTTCTCCAACAATCTGTGCATTCACACAACTTCTCTTGTGTGTGAGTTTTATTCTGCCTAGTAAGATTTGAAAACTTGTTGAAGGCTTTTTCATGTTTAAAATACTTAGGCGTTTTCCCCTTAGCATGACTTTTCTTGTAAAAACTATAAGGAAAGTTGTTTCTTAAGGTTTTTCCACTCTGATTATCCTCAGAAGTTTTCTCGCCAATGTGAGTTCTCATGTGAGTCATAAGAAATGGGTGTTCACTGAAGACTTTTCCACAATGGTTAGAGTCATAGAGTTTCTCCGCAGTATTGCTTCTCTCCTGTTCAGATATAAAAGATGAACAAAGAATTTCTCACATTGAGTATGGTAACAGAATTTCTCCTCAGTCACAACATTTATGCATTGGAAATATATTTAAACATTTTAACATATCCGTTATATGTACAGAGTTCCAGCCCCATTTTTGAGTTAAGTTGAATAATAGGACAATGAGGCCACCAGCCTGCCTATATTCTCTGTGTTCACAGAGCTTCTTAGACAATCTGTCTGATATATATATATATATATATTTTTTTTTTTTTTTTTTTTGAGACGGAGTCTCGCTCTGCCACCCAGGCTAGAGTGCAGTGGCCGGATCTCAGCTCACTGCAAGCTCCGCCTCCCGGGTTCACGCCATTCTCCTGCCTCAGCCTCCCGAGTAGCTGGGACTACAGGCGCCCGCCACCTCGCCCGGCTAGTTTTTTGTATTTTTTAGTAGACAGGGTTTCACCGTGTTAGCCAGGATGGTCTCGATCTCCTGACCTTGTGATCCGCCCGTCTCGGCCTCCCAAAGTGCTGGGATTACAGGCTTGAGCCACCGCGCCCGGCCTGATATATATATTTTTTATTTTTTATTAGTTTTTCTTTTTTTTGAAAAAGATTCTCACTCTGTTGCCCAGACTGAAGTTCAGTGGCATGATCGCAACTCACAGCAACCTCTGCCTCCCGGTTCAAGGGATTCTCATGTCTCAAACTCCCAAGTAGCTGGGATTACAGGCATGTGCCACTATGCCCAGCTAATGTTTGTATTTTTAGTAAAAACAGATTTTTGCCATGTTGGCCAGGCTGGTCTCCAAATCCTGGCCTCAAGTGATCTGCCTGCTTTGGCCTCCCAAAGTGCTGGGATTACAGGCATGAGCCACAATACATCTGAGAAATATTTAGACTAAATTATGGGCTGGGCACAGTGGCTCATGCCTATAATCCCAGCACTTTGGAGGCCAAAGCAAGTGGATTGCTTTGAGCTCAGGAATTTGAGACCAGCCTGGACAAAATGGTGAAACCCCATCTCTACAAAATAAATAAATAAATAAATAAATAAACAAATAAATAAATAAAATCAGCCATCAGCCAGGCATGGTGGCTCACGCCTGTAGTCTCAGCTATTCAGGAGGCTGAGGCTGGAGGATCATTTGAGCCCAGAAAACAGAGGTTGCAGTGAGCCAAGACTGCACCACTGCACACCAGCCTGAGCAACAGAGTAAGACCTTGTCTCAAAAATAATAATAGAGCCGGGCGCGGTGGCTCACGCCTATAATCCCAGCACTTTGGGAGGCCGAGGCGGGCGGATCACAAGGTCAGGAGATCGAGACCACAGTGAAACCCCGTCTCTACTAAAAATACAAAAAATTAGCCGGGCGCGGTGGCGGGCGCCTGTAGTCCCACCTACTCAGGAGGCTGAGGCAGGAGAATGGCGTGAACCTGGGAGGCGGAGCTTGCAGTGAGCCGAGATCGCGCCACTGCACTCCAGCCTGGGCGACAGAGCGAGACTCCGTCTCAAAAAAAAATAATAATAATAATAATAAAGTAAAATAAATTATGCACCAAAAACTGAATAGCTGAGTTGTATGTTTGTGGATGTTTATTTGTGAGATCTCTGAGAAGAAACATGTTTATAATAAGTTTAGAGTACTTCCCATATTCATGATATTCAGAGAATCTCTTCAGACTCTGTTTTCTTTGGGTAAATGCCATTTTCCTCATATAATTTTAATGAATATTGTGCTTCTTGTCCTAGTGTGGAAGATTTCATCCCTTGGAAATCTTACCAATTGTATTCCATTTGATGATCTTTCTGCAGAAATATCTTGCAGCAGTGGGGAGCCTTTGGTTTTGAGTTGCAAATCCAATTCTGAAATAAAGTGAAAGATGCAGCTTGGGAGAAAAATTGTGGAATAAAGTCATTTAAAAGCCTATGGGGCTGGGCGTGGTGGCTCATGCCTGTAATCCTAGCACCTTGGGAGGCCTAGACAGGCAGATTACCTGAGGTTAGGAGTTCAAGACCAGCCTGGCCAACATGGTGAAACACTGTCTCTACTAAAAATACAAAAAATTAGCCAGGTGCAGTGGCGTGTGCCTGTAATCCCAACTACTTGGGGGGCTGAGGCAGGAGAATCACTTGAACCCAGGAGGCAGAGGTTGCAGTGAGCTGAGATCCGCCACTGCACTTTAGCCCAAGCTATAGAGCAAGACTTTGTCTCAAAAAAAAAAAAAAAAAGAAAAAAAAAAAGCCTAAAGAACAGAAATAGCATAATCAAATGTGGCAGAGTGAAGAACTCCAGAGCTCTTTCCTACCACAATATAACTAATGAGTTCAGAAAAGCTATCAGAATCAACTGTGCTGGGCTGGGTGCTGTGGCTCATGCCTATAATCCCAGCACTTTGGGAGGTCAAGACAGGCGGATCACTTGAGGCCAGGAATTCAAGACCAGCCTGGCCAACATGGTGAAGAGCTGTCTCTACTAAAAATACAAAAATTGGGGCTGGGCGCGGTGGCTCAAGCCTGTAATCCCAGCACTTTGGGAGGCTGAGACAGGTGGATCACAAGGTCAGGAGATTGAGACCATCCTGGCAACCCGGTGAAACCCCGTCTCTACTAAAAAATACAAAAAACTAGCCGGGCGAGGTGGCGGGTGCCTGTAGTCCCAGCTACTCGGGAGGCTGAGGCAGGAGAATGGTGTGAACCTGAAAGGCGGAGCTTGCAGTGAGCTGAGATCCAGCTACTGCACTCCAGTTTGGGCGACAGAGCGAGACTCCATCTCAAAAAAAAAAACAAAAAAAAAAAAAACAAAAAATTGGACAGGTGTGGTGATGTGCACCTGTAATCCCAGCTACTCAGGTGACTGAATCACGAGAATCACTTGAACCCAGGAGGCAGAGGTTGCAGTGAGCCAAGATCACGTCACTGAACTCCAGCCGGGGTGACAGAGTGAGACTCTGTGTCAAAAAAAAAAATATATATATATATATATATATATGTATATACACACACACACATATATACACACACACACATCCATATATATACACACACATACACATATACATATATACACATACATACACACACACACACACATATATATAGCTAAGTGAAAGAAGCTAGACAGAAAAGGTTACATTGTATGATTCCATTTATATAAGATATACAAAAAGGGTAAATCCATAGAGAGACAAAGCAAATCAGTCTTTGCAGGGTGACTGGGGAGTGACTGCTTGATGGGTACATGATTTCCCTTTGGTGTGATGGTAATGTTTTAAAACTAGGCCAAGCACACTGGCTCATGCCTGTAATCCCAACACTTTGGGAGGCAGAGACAGGCGGATCACTTGAGGTCAGGAATTTGAGACCAGCCTGGCCAACATGGTAAAACTCCATCTCTACCAAAAAACACAAAAATTAGCCAGGTGTGGTGGCACATGCCTGTAGTCCCAACTACTCAGAAGGCTGAGGCGAGAGAACCACTCGAACCCAGGAAGCTGATGGAGGCTGCAGTGAGCTGAGATGGTGCCACTAGACTCTATCCTGGGCAACAGAGAGAGATTCTGTCTCAAAACAAAAAAAAAAAAAAGAAAAGAAAAGAAAGAAAGAAATGCTTTGAAAGTAAAAAGAGCTGATAGCTGCACAACACTAAAATGGTAAAATTGTGTATATTTTACCTAAAAAAAGTATATGGCGCATTTGTAAATCTTTCCAAACACGCATAAAACATGATTAAAAAAAAGAGTGAAGCAAATGGAAAGATGGACTATAAAGAGTTTGGCTATGTCAGAAGTTTTGCAATGATAAAGATATGGTGTCAAAACTGTATTACTACACCTGTAATCCCAGCACTTTGCGAGGCTGAGGTGGGTGGATCACAAGGTCAGGAGTTCGAGAACAGCCTGGCCAACATAGTGAAATCCCATCTCTACCAAAAATACAAAAAATTAGTTGGGCGTGGTGGCAGGCGCCTGTAATCCTAGCTACTTGGGAGGCTGAGGCAGGAGAACTGCTTGAACCCAGGAGGTGGAGGTTGCAGCGAGCCAAGATCGGGTCACTGCACACCAGCCGGGGCAACGGTGCAAGACTCCATGTCAAAAACAAAAAAACTGTATTACTTATTATCCAAGTAATAATATGCAGAAAACTGAGGCTGACAGTAAGCAAAAAGATGGGAGAGACAAGAAAGCAATATGAGAAGGTGTTGGCAAAGGACCTACATGCATAAGATGGAATTTTCAAATAAGGCACACTAACCTTTCTGAGAACAGAAAAAAGGTTGAGAAGATCAATAGAAATGTAAAGATGAGGGGAGTTGAAGTTATCTAAGGAAACCAAATGGCCTCAGCCTTCTCAGGAAGAAAAGCATACCCTGAGAAGTTTGCAAAGTAACATTTCCAATGTACTGCATTTCTCGCAGGCCGGCACTGCTCTTCATAATACCATATCTGCTAATGAACTCACCCTGCAGGACTCCTGTCACTCCTGTCCTCAGTTCTTCCATTTGTTCCAATCCAGACATGAGACTGGGTTTGCAGAATTCAGACCCTGCTGGAGGGAAAAATGCATAAAAGAAGAGCCCCATGCAAGACATAACACCATGTCTTCGAATGGGGAACAAATACTTTTGCCTTCAGGGATTCTGAAGATGGTCAAGTGTAACTTTACAAACAGCAAACTAATCATACAACATTTCCAATACATGCACTAAAACGATTTTTAAAATAGCAAAAATGTTGGCCGGGCATAATGGCTCATGCCTGTTACCCCAACACTTTGGGAAGCCAAGGCAGGCAGATCACTTGAGGCTAGGAGTTCAAGACCAGCCTGGCCAACATGGTGAAACCTCATCTCTACTAAAAATGCAAAAATTAGCAGGGCATGGTGGCATGGGTGTGTGGTCCCAGCCACTCGGGAAGTTGAGGCAAGTGAATTGCTCGAGCCTGGAAAACCAAGTCCAACTTCACATACACATTTAAAGTCTTAAAGTTTTTAATCCATACATGAAATAAACTCATTTACTTAAATCTTTATTTTCATGGGGAATCCTCTATGCCAGGGGTGTCAAATCTTTTGGCTTGCCTGGGCCACACTGAAAGAAGAATGGTCTTGGCCACATATAAAATACACTAACACTAACAATAGCTGATGAGCTACAACAAATGAAAAAACAGGTCTGTGCATAAATATCATAATGCTTTAAGAAAGTTTACAAGTTTGTTCTATAAAGTAATGCCCAGGCCATGCACGTGGCTCACGCCTGTAATCCTAGCACTTTGGGAGGTGAGGCAGGTGGATCACCTGAGGTCAGAGTTTGAGACCAGCCTGGCCAACATGGTGCAACCCCGTCTTCACTAAAACTACAAAAATTAGCTGGCTATGGTGGTGGATGCCTGTAATCCCAGCTACCTGGGAGGCTGAGGCAGGAGAATCACTTGAACCCAGGAGGGGGAGGTTGCAGTGAGCAGAGACTGTGCCACTGCACTCCAGCCTGAGCGCTAGAGCCAGACTGTGTCTCAAAAACAAAACAAAACAAAACAAACAAACAAACAAACAAAAAAAAAAAACAAACCAGGAATGCCCACTGGCTAACGTCTATGCCTGTCTTGCTTACTTGCTTATTACAGTACCCCTATTTGACAGCAAACATTCAAGAAACATTGATTTCCTAAAAGGGTCAGTGAAGAAATGATGCCAGTTTTACCTAGTATAATGAGATTCTTGTAGTTCTCCAACATCACATCTCTGTAGAGATCTCTCTGGGTTTGATCCAACAAAGTCCATTCCTCCTGGGTAAAGTCCACAGCCACATCCTCAAAGGTCACTAAGTGCTAAACCATTAAATACATGCTGCCTTCAGCTAAGTACCATCTTCTTTGATGTTCTGAGAAAAATGCACGAAGGACTAAGGAAGACTAGAAGCCTGCAGTACTCCCAGGCCTCAGGCCTCTTCTCCTCTATATAGATATTGTCTTGCAACTGCATCCAGTCACATGGACTCATCAGCATCACTGAAACATCACTAAACTGATCTTACTACAGCTTTACAATGGGTTCTTCTGGCCTCAGTCCTCCTCTATTTATAGCTGCAGTCTGCACTGAATATGTTGCAGCACTATGTAAAATCTAATAAAAATTGAAGTATCTCCACAGTGATGCAGAAATTCCTTCAGATTAGACACCTCCATCCCCTTCTTACAATCTTTCATAACACTCAGCAAAACAATGAGCCAACAAGCATGATTGAGGATCAGAAACAATTAGTAAATATTGAGATAAAACAATCATTTCCATTGCAATCTCTGTATAACCTGAGATGGCATGGTTTCTAGAGAAATTCACTTGGGGAGTTATTTCCTGAGCAGGACCATCATTTCTTTAAGATGCTTGAATACACGATAAGGAGGTAAGGCTACCTGATGATAGCTACAAGCATAACATTTTGAAGTTAGGTCTTTCCTAACTTGCCTGAGAAGAATCCATCAGTAATCTAGCCACCAGCCTTGCCTCCTCGATGTTCCTCTGATGAAGACAGAAAGTGTCCTGGAAAAAAATGACCTTTGGGAAAAGAATAATAGCATGTCAGTTGGATATATCAAACAAAAAATATTTTAGGCTGGGCACGGTGGCTCACGCCTGTAATCCCAGCACTTTGGGAGGCCAAAGCAGGCGAATTCCTCGAGGTCAGAAGTTTGAGATCAGCCTGGCCAACACGGTGAAACCCCGTCTCCACTAAAAATACAAAAAAATTAGCAGGGTGTGGTGGCGCATGCCTGTAATCCTAGCTACTCGGGAGGCTGAGGTCGGGGGATCACTTGAACCTGGGAGGTGGAGACTGCAGTGAGCCGACACCATGCCACTGCACTCCAGCCTGGGTGACAGAGTATGACTCCATCTTAAAAAAAAAAAAAAAACAAATAGAGCATTTCCATACCCTGCATCTCAGACATAGTATTTTCCATGACATGCCTCCCAACTGTAATACCATTCTGACACTTAATACTCTAGTTGGGCCAGGCGGTGGCTCGTGCCTGTAATCCCAACACTTTGGGAGGTCGAAGTAGGAGGATGGCTTGAGGCCAGGAGTTACAGACCAGCCTGGGCAATATAGTGAGACCAAGTCTCCTCATTTAAAAAAAAAAAAAAAAAAAATATATATATATATATATATATATACATACACACACACACACACACACGTATATACGAAAACAAAGAATACAAGAAAAAATACTCTAGTTGACTTTGCCTAGCAACTATCAGACAGTAAGGATTCTTTTGTATCTGGCTTTTTTCAGTCAGCATTATGCTTGTGAGGTGCACCCAAGTTGTTGTTTTCATCCACCTGTGATTTGGTTCATATCTTTGCTGAAGAATAAGCCACAGAGGCCGGGCACGGTGGCTCACGCCTGTAATCCCAGCACTTTTTTGGGAGGCCGAGGTGGGCAGATCACTTGAGGTCAGGAGTTCAAGATCAGCCTGGTCAACATGGTGAAACCCCATCTCTACTAACAATACAAAGAAAAATTAGCTGGGCCTGGTGGCTCGCGCCTGTAATCCCAGCTACTCGGGAGGCTAAGGCAAGAGAATCACTTGAACCAGGAAGGCGGAAATTACAGTGAG
Organism: Macaca thibetana thibetana; assembly: GCF_024542745.1. Taxonomy (NCBI): domain Eukaryota; kingdom Metazoa; phylum Chordata; class Mammalia; order Primates; family Cercopithecidae; genus Macaca; species Macaca thibetana. Next base: position 14,600,335 of record NC_065596.1, on the reverse strand, counting down.
CCAAGATTGTGCCACTGCACTCCAGCCTGGGTGACAGAGCAAGACTCTGTCAAAAAAAAAAAAAAAAAAAAAAAAAAAAAAATCCACAGAAAGAAATATGCCACAATTCATCCATTCTGTGGATCCACATTTGAGTTGTTTCTAATTTAGGCTATTTCAAATAATATGAATAACTTTTACATTTACCCTGGCACACGTATGCATGTTGCATCACCAAGTCCATATTTAGTTGATACTGTTTAAAAATATGGCTGGGCACGGTGGCTCAGGCCTGTAATCCCAGCACTTTGGGAGGCCAAGACAGGCGGATCACAAAGTCAAGAGATTGAGACCATCCTGGCCAACACAGTGAAACCCCGTCTCTACTAAAACTACAAAAATTAGCTGGGCGTAGTGGCGCACGCCTGTAGTCCCAGCTAGTTGGGAGGCCAAGGCAGGAAAATCGCTTGAACCCTGGGTATGGAGGCTGCAGTGAGCCGAGATCATGCCACTGCACTCCAGCCTGGCAACAGAGCAAGACTCCGTCTCAAAAAAAAAAAAGGTGGGCCGGGCGCGGTGGCTCAAGCCTGTAATCCCAGCACTTTGGGAGGCCGAGACGGGCGGATCACGAGGTCAGGAGATCGAGACCATCCTGGCTAATATGGTGAAACCCCGTCTCTACTAAAAATACAAAAAACTAGCCGAGCGAGGTGGTGGGCGCCTGTAGTCCCAGCTACTCGGGAGGCTGAGGCAGGAGAATGGCGTAAACCCGGGAGGCGGAGCTTGCAGTGAGCTGAGATCCGGCCACTGCACTCCAGCCTGGGCGACAAAGCGAGACTCCGTCTCAAAAAAAAAAAAAAAAAAAAAAAAAAAAGGTGTTCTCATCAGCAATGCATGCACATCTTAAAGAAGACTTGATATTGTCACTGACTTTAGTTATGCTTTATTTTATATTTTTTGTAGAGATGGGGTCTCACTATGTTGCCCCCAGCTGGTCTCAAACTCATAGCTTCAGGGGCTCCTCCTGCTTCTGCTACCCAAAGTGCTGGGATTACAGGGGTGAGCCACTGTTGCCTGGGCAACAAGAGCGAAACTCCGTCTCGGAAAAAAAAAAAAAAAATATATATATATATATATACACACACACACTCACACACACACACACACACGAGGGGAAAAACACCGAAACAAAACATGTCTCTCTCACAGTTAATACAACTGTAACTTCTGATACTGGCATAATGAAGGCTGCATGCTACTTCCTGGAAGCCCCTCCGTTTTGAAGCTCTTTGGGAGGTACGGACCTAGGAAGTGCAGCTGCTTTTCATCTCAAAACCAGCGGAGTATTGCTATTTTGCTTTATAACTGTGGCAATATTTGCTTTTATTTCTATAAACCTACAACTCCTGCACACTTGAAAAAGCATTTAACTGCTGAGCAATTTCTCAAATTTCAATAAGCGATGCCCGCCCGCCCCCCCAGCCAACAGCCAGAGCATCTCCTGGGTCCAGGGCTCACCGGAACGCACGGCAATCGCCTGGTCGGTGACAAGAGGACGCTGGGGCCCTTTTCCAGGACAGCGGAGATGCTTTTCCCTCTGGAGAAAGGACAAAAAGGTTGACTGGCTGATTTTAAACACAGGGGGCGCGGTGGTTGGAGAAAAAAACACGCCTCCACCGTGGACCCTGGGCCAGGCCCAGACTGGTGCGGGCGCAGCGGGAAGATGCGCTCCGAGGAGCAGGCGGGGAGAACCCCAGTCTCCTGGTCCTGGTTGGGAGGAGGCGCCGCTTCCCCGGAGCAGCCGCGTTAGAACGGCGCGTCTCAGACCTAGCCGAAGCCCGGGACGGCGCCCTCCGACCTTCACTCCGCCTCCCGCTAGGCCCTCCTGCCCGGCACTGCCTAGGTTGAGCCTGAGAGCCGGCTGAAGTGAAAACCCAGCGAGGAAGCAGCTGGAGAGCGCGGAATACGTATGGCGGCGCACCGTCTCGCACTTCCGCTTCCGGTTGCGCACCGCGTTAAGCGTAAGGGGGCCGAACCCCAACGGCTTTGGAATGAGGATGATGTGAAGTGCAGAGAAGAGCTGGGGCAGCCTCTTCGACACGCGGACAGAAAAGTCCCGTTTTCTCGCATCCGGGGTGGACCAGGATCCAGATCAATCTGTCGATATTGGGAACGACGCTGGCCAGGAAACCCAGAGCCAAAGGCCGGGTCGGAGGCGGGGACCGGCGCAGGGAGCGGGGCTTGCCTGGAGGCGTCACCCAAGGCTTGGACTGCAGGCAGCGGGATGCTCATCGAGTGCTTTTCTTTTCCTTTTTTTCTTTTTTAGTTTTTTGAAGCGGGGTGCTCATCGAGTACTTTTCTTTTTTCTTTTTCTTTTTAGTTTTTTGAGATAAGGCACCGGTCTGCCGCCTAGTCTGGAGTACAGTGGCGCGGTCATAGATCATTGCAGCCCGGAACTTCTGCGCTGAAGCGATCCTTCCGCCTCGGCTTCCGGAGTAGCTTGGACCACATCCGCGCCCATGACGCCCAGCTAATTTATCTTTTTCTAGACACTCAGGTCTCACCATGTTCCCCAGGCTGATCTCGAACTCCTGAGCCTAAAGGATCCTCCCCCACTCGGCCTCCCGAGTAGCTTGGACCACAGGTGTGTGCCACCACGCCAGGCTAATTTATTTTTATTTTAATTTTTTTGTAGAGACAGGGTCTCTCTGTGTTACTCAGGCTGGTCTGGAACTCCTGGGCTCGAGTGATCCTTCCACCTTGGCCTCCCAAAGTGCTGGGATTATAGGCCTGAGCCACCACCCTAGGGAATTCTTTTCTGCAGGATTTTCTCCGTGTTTCTTCAACCCTCGGCAGGGATATAAACGTATTTACAAAGATAAGCCCCCTGTAGTCCTAGGTACTGCGGAAGAATCGCTTGAGCCCAGGAGTTCGAGACTGGCGACACCCTGTTTAAAAGATTAACCTGATGGGGCTGGTGGCGGTGGCTCACGCCTGTAATCCCAACACTTCGGGAGGGCGAGGCGGGCGGAACATCTTAGGTCAGGAGTTTGAGACCAGCCTGGCCAACATGCTGAAACCCCATCTCTCCTAAAAATATTTTTAAAATAGCCGGGCGTGATGGTGGGCCCCTGTAATCCCAGCTACTCGGGAGGCTGAGGCAGAATTGCTTGAACCTAGGAGACGGAGGTTGCAGTAAGCCAATACAGTTCTACTGTACTCCAGCCTGGGCGACAGAGCGAGACTCTGTCTCATAAATAAATAAATTAAAAAGATTAACCTGTTAATCCATAAAATGATCTATGCCTCTGATACATTCAGTTCCTTCCTTAGGCCTTTAGTTTTGTTGCGATACAATCATCACAGCATACAACTAACCTGTTTAAAGTATATTCTTTTTTTTGTATATTCATATATTTGTGCATCAATTATCACAATCAATTTTAGAACATTTTCATGACCACAAAAATAAACCCTAGCCATGATCACCCGATCCACTCATCCAGTCCCACTACCACCCCCAGAGTCCAAAACAACAACTAATCTTTCTGTCTGTATAGATTGCTCCTGTAGATATTGCCTGTAGAATTAGAGTATAAAACGTGGGTTTTGGCTTGTTTCGTTTATATTTTCAAGGTTCATCCAAGTAGCATGTATCAGTACTTAATTATTTTTACTAAATAAGATTCCATTGTATGGCTGTATCGTAACAACAGTTGTTGGATATTGGGTTTTCTCTCTCTCTTTTTTTTTTTTTTTTTGGGCTTTTATGGATAATACAGGACATCTTTTAAGCAGTGGTCAAAGGAAACTTCATATTCCTAAACACTTTTGTCAATAAAAATGAGAATAGCTGGGTGCAGTGGCTCACACCTGTAATCCCAGCACTTTGGGAGGCCGAGGCAAGTGGATCACCTGAGGCCAAGGGTTTAAGACCAGCCTGGCCAACATGGTGAAATCTGATCTCTACTAAAAGATAACAAAAATCAGCTGGGTGTGGTGGCGTGCACCTGTAATCCCAGCTTCTCGGGAGGCTGAGGCAGGAGAAACACTTGAACCTGGGAGGTGGAGGTTGTAGTGAGCCGAGATGGCACCACGGCACTTCAGCCTGGGCAACAGAGCGAGACTGTCTCAAAAAAAAAAAAAAAAAATAATAAAATATAAATTCCCAGCTCAAAAAATAAAACCTGGAAAACAAATATCAATGTAAATAAAAATGGAAAAAGGTTTATTTTTTATTTCAATAGCCTTTGGGAAACAGGTGGTTTTGGGTTACATGGATAAGTTCTTTAGTGGTGATTTCTGAGATTTTGGTGCACCCATCATCCGAGCAGTGTACACTGTACCCAATGTGTAGTTTTTTTTTGTTGTTTTTTTTTTTTTTTTTTTTTTTGAGACGGAGTCTCGCTCTGTCACCCAGGCTGGAGTGTGGTGGCCGGATCTCAGCTCACTGCAAGCTCCGCCTCCCGGGTTCACGCCATTCTCCTGCCTCAGCCTCCCGAGTAGCTGGGACTACAGGCGCCCACCACCTCGCCCGGCTAGTTTTTTTTTTTTTTTTTTTTTGTATTTTTTAGTAGAGACGGGGTTTCACCGTGTTAGCCAGGATGGTCTCGATCTCCTGACCTCGTGATCCACCCGTCTCGGCCTCCCAAAGTGCTGGGATTACAGGCTTGAGCCACCGCACCCGGCCCCAATGTGTAGTTTTTTTATCCACTTTTATCCCTCACCCTCCTCCCACCCTTCCACCGAGTCCCCAAAGTCCATTCTTTCTTTCTTTCCTTTTTTTTTTTTTTTTTTTTTTTTTTTTTTTTGTTTCTTTTGAGACGGAGTCTCACTCTGTTGCCCAGGCTGGAGTGTAGTGGCATGATCTCGGCAACCTCCACCTCCCACGTTCAAGCCGTTCTCTTGCCTCAGCCTCCTGAGTAACTGAGATTACAGACATGCACCACCATGCTCGGCTAATTTTTGTATTTTTAGTAGAGATGGGGTTTTATCATGTTGGCCAGGCCAGTCTTGAACTACTGGCCTCAAACGATCCGCCCATCTCAGCCTCCCAAAGTGCTGGGATTATGGGCATGAGCCACTGCACCCACCCAAAGTTCATTATATCATTCTTATGCCTTTGCATCCTCATAGCTTAGTTCCCACTTGTGAGAACATATATATGGTTTTCCATTCCTGAGTTACTTCACTTAGAATAATGGTCTCCATCCAGGTTGCTCAGAATGCTAGGAATTTCTTGCTTTTTATGGCTGAGTAGTATTATGTGGTGTATATACACCACATTTTCGTTATCTCCTTATTAGTTGATGGGCATTGAGGCTTGTTCCATATTTTTGCAATTACAAATTGTGTGCTATAAATGTGTGTGCGAGTGTCTTTTTTTTTTTTTTTTTTTTTTTTTTTGAGATGGAGCCTCACTCTGTTGCCAGGCTGGAGTGCAGTCCTCTATCTTGACTCACTGCAACGTCCGCCTTCCGGGTTCAAATGCTTCTCCTGCCTCAGCCTCCCGAAGAGCTGGGACTACAGGTGCACACCACCGTGCCCAGCTAGTTTTTGTATTTTTAGTAGAGACGAGATTTCACCATGTTTGGCCAGGATGGTCTCGATCTCTTGACCTCATGATCCACCCGCCTCAGCCTCCCAAAGTGCTGGGAATACAGGTGTGAGCCACCACGCCCGGACTGTTTCAGACATTTTTAAGACTATGTCACATTCATTTAAAATACTATTTTTTCCCCATTGAATTATTTTGACACCCTTGTCAACCGTCATTGAACTGTAAATGTGGGCTTAGAGGTTTTAAATGGAGAATTATACCAAACCTTCCAAGTTCAGATATTCCCAGTGCTCCATAATTTAAGAACAATGAAAATGAAGAAACACTTCCTAATTCCTTTTATGAAGAAAGTAAATCATTGATATAAACTGTGGCAGAGGCTGGGCGTGGTGGCTCACGCCTGTAATCCCAGCACTTTGGGAGCCCAAGGCTAGTGGGTCACCTGAGGTCAGGAGTTCAATACCAGCCTGGCCAATATGATGAAACCCTGTCTCTTTGGGAGGCCGAGACGGGCGGATCACAAGGTCAGGAGATCGAGACCATCCTGGCTAACATGGTGAAACCCCGTCTCTACAGAAAAAATACAAAAATCTAGCCGGGCGAGGTGGCGGGCGCCTGTAGTCCCAGCTACTCGGGAGGCTGAGGCAGGAGAATGGCGTAAACCCGGGAGGCGGAGCTTGCAGTGAGCTGAGATCCGGCCTCTGCACTCCAGCCTGGGCAACAGAGCGAGACTCCGTCTCAAAAAAAAAAAAAAAAAAAAAGAAACCCTGTCTCTACTAAAAATACAAAAATCAGCCGGGTGTGGTGGCACGTACCTGTAATCACACCTACTCAGGAGGCTGAGGCAGGAGAATCGCTTGAACGCAGGAGGCGGAGGTGGCAGTGAGCTGAGATCATACCATTGCACTCCAATGGTGACAGAGCGAGACTCCATCTCAAAAAAAAAAAAAAAGTAGAGTACAAAAAATGAAAAATTGCAAACCAATATCAATTATGAATATGGATTCAAACATGCTATATTAGCTTTTAGCAAATAAAAGACAAGACCACATTAAGAAAATATCCCCAAGTGAAATTTAGCCTAAAGCAGCAATATTAGTGCAGTTATTAGAAAATCCATTAAATAGTCCAGGTGCAGTGGCTCATGCCTGTAATATCAGTACTTTGGGAGGCTGAGGTGGGGGTTGCATTGCCCAAGCTCATGAGTTCCAGACCAGCCTGGGCAACATGGTGAAACCCCATCTCTACAAAAAAGACAAATTAGTCATGTGTGATGGTGTGTGCCTGTAGTCTCAGCTACTCAGGAGGATGAAGTGGGAGGATCGCTTGAGCCCAGGAGTCAGAGGCTGCAGTGAACTGAGACCGACCACGCCCCTGCACTCTAGCCTGGGTGATAGAGCCAGACCTTATCTCAAGAAAAGAAAAAAAAAAAAAATCTGTTGAATAATACACCATATAAATACATCTATGAGAACAAGTCATGTGACTTTCTCCATGGATGCTGATGAAGCCTTTGGAAAAAAATTCAACACTCATTTATTATTATGGTTATTGTTGTCAGAGATAGGGTCTTCCTATGTTGTGCAGGCTGGATCAAACTCCTGGGCTCAAGGGATCCTCCTCCCTCAGCCTCCTTAGTAGCTGGGGCTATAGGTATGCAACACCACACCCAGTACAATGTCCATTATTGACATCAGCACTCCAGAAAAATAGAAATTAGTGAATACTTTCTTACGATGATTACCTATACCTATAGCCAAGTGTGTATGTGTGTGTGTGTGTCTGTGTGTGTGTGTGTGTACTGGAAGCATTAGCTAATGCAGTTCAGTAAGAAAAAGTAATTTGAAACCTAGAATTGCAGCTAGGCAAGGTGGTTCACACCTGTAATCACAGCACTTTGGGAAGCTGAGGCGGGAGGATCACCTGAGGTCAGGAACTTGAGACCAGCCTGGCCAACAAGGTAAAAACCCATCCCTATTAAAAATACAAAAATTGGGCCGGGCGCGGTGGCTCAAGCCTGTAATCCCAGCACTTTGGGAGACCAAGACGGGCGGATCACGAGGTCAGGAGATCGAGACCATCCTGGCTAACACGGTGAAACCCCGTCTCTACTAAAAATACAAAACACTAGCCGGGCGAGGTGGCGGGCGCCTGTAGTCCCAGCTACTAGGGAGGCTGAGGCAGGAGAATGGCGTGAACCTGGGAGGTGGAGCTTGCAGTGAGCTGAGATCCAGCCACTGCACTCCAGCCTGGGTGACAGAGCGAGACTCCGTCTCAAAAAAAAAAAAAAAAAAAAAAAAAAAAAAAAAAAAAAAAAAAAAATTGGCTGGGCGTGGTGGCTCATGCCTGTAATCCCAGCACTTTGGGAGGCTGAGGCGGGCAGATCACAAGGTCAGGAGATCGAGACCATCCTGGCTAACACGGTGAAACCCCATCTCTACTAAAAATACAAAAAGTTAGCCAGGTGCGGTGGCGAGTGCCTGTAGTCCCAGCTACTCCGGAGGCTGAGACAGGAGAATGGTGTGAACGCGGGAGGCGGAGTTTGCAGTGAGCCAAGATGATGCCACTGCACTCCAGCCTGGGCCATAGAGACTCTGCCTCAAAAAAAAAAAAAAAAAAAAAAAAAAAAAAAAAAAAAAAATTAGTCGGACATGGTGGCACGCTCCTGTAATCCCAACTACTCAGGAGGCTAAGGCAGGAGAATCACTTGAACCCGGTAGGTGGAGGTTGCAGTGAGCTGAGATTGTACCACTGCACTTCAGCCTGGGCGACAGAGCAAAACTCTGTCTCAAAAAAAAAAGAAGAAGAAAAAGAAAAGAAACACAGAATTGCAAAAGAAGGAAACTATCTGTTTTTGCAGATGATGTGATATTATATATGGAAAGCCCTAGAGAAAAAAATAATAAGTTAACAGAATGTGAAATTGCTATCTAAAAACCAATGGCATTCATCTACCAGTCAAAAGCCAGTAAGGTGATGTAATAAGATAAAACTTATGTAGAATAGAAACATAAAGATACTTAGATTTAAACTTATCAAAAAATGTGTAACACCTACATGAAGAAGCTTTAAAACAAACACTCTTGAAAGACACAAAATAGACTTGAACAAATAGAAAATTCCTTGTTCTTCTATAAGATGACTTAACATCATATAGATAGCAATTCTTAACAGGTTAACTCAAAAATATAACAATCCCAATAAAAAGCTACCAAACTTATTAATGGAGTTATGTAAATTATTTTTAAAGTTCATATGGAAGCACAAACATCTGATAATACCCCAGAAAACTCTGAAAAACAAAAGTGGCAATGCCCTACAGATATTAAGACATACTATAAAGCCTCCATAATTAAAACTGTGGATAGGAACAGGAAACAGACAAATGGGATAAAATGGAATATCTAGAAATAAATCCAGGAACATATGGGAATTCAGTTCAGAAAGGTGGTATTTCAGATCAATTGGGGCAAAAATGCAGTTTGCAATGAAAGGTGCTAAGACTAACTGGTTAGCCATCTGGAAAAAGACAAAATTACATGGATAACTCCCACCATTCACAAAATAAACTCCAAATGGATCAGGGAACTAAATGTGAAAAACAAAAATACATGCATATGTAGGGTATGTGAATGATTTTTGGGCGATTAACGAAAAAGATGTGACCACAAGGTGGCAGTGGCACACTTGGACAGTGCCTTGAGGGGTTTGTGTGTGGGGTCCCTCGTAGCATGAGAATATCCAGAGGCTACAGAGTTGGAGGTCACTACTCAGAACGGGAGGAGAGCAAGAGAACTCCAGGGAGAGAATGGGAGTTGAGAGGGAGCTTATGTGCTAGATGAAGTTGCTTAGCAGCCTAGTGGGAAGTTTCTAAATCAGAAAGCTCTGAAGAGCAGCAAGGGATTAGGGTCCTTTTTATAGCTGGAGGGTTTACCTTCTCCGTGGCCATCAAATGGTTGGCACAATGTCACCGGGGTATGCAGAGGAAACAGGCCCTAAAGGACTAAAAATCTGCTTGTTTGAGCTACGTTTAAAACAATTGATTCAGGATCATTAAAAAAAAAAAAAAAGAAGAAGAAAGGAAGGAAGGGAAGGAAGGGAAGGAAGGGAAGGAAGGGAAGGAAGGAAGGAAGGGAAGGAAGGGAGGGAGGGAGGAAGGGAGGAAGGGAGGGAGGAAGGAAGGAAGGAAGGAAGGAAGGAAGGAAGGAAGGAAGGAAGGAAGGAAGGAAGGAAGGAAATACACACACACGCACACAATTGGATAGCCAAGCATGGAGGCCATCTGTAATCCCAGCTACTTGGGAAGTCAAGGCAGGAGGATTGCTTGAACCCAGGAGTTTGAGACTGCAATAAGCTGTGATCCTGCCACTGCACTCCAGCCTGGGCAACAAATCAAGACTGTATCTCTAAACAAATGAACAAACAAACAAACAAAAACTAAAACAATTAGATGTGGAAAAACTTGAGTTTGGGGCTGGGCGCGGTGACCCGGCCTATAATCCCAGCACTTTGGGAGGCCGAGGTGGGCAGATCTCGGTCAGGAGATCGAGACCATCCTGGCCAACATGGTGAAACCCCGTCTCTACTAAAAATACAAAAACTAGCTGGGCATGGTGGCACGTGCCTATAATACCAGCTACTTGGGAGGCTGGGGCAAGAGAATCCCTTGAACCGGGCAGTCGGAGGCTGCAGTGAGCCCAGATTGTGCCACTGCATTCCAGCATGGCAACAGAACAAGACTCTGTCTAAAAAAAAAAATTAAACAATTGGATGTGGAAAAACTTGAGTTTGGGGCCAGGTGCAGTGACTCATACCTGTAATTTCAGCACTTTGGGAGGCCAAGGTGGGTGGATCACCTGAGGTCAGGAGTTTGAGACCAGCCTGGCTAACATGGTAAAACCCCATCTCTACTAAAAAATTTTAAAAAAAAATTTTTTTTAAGCCAGACTAAAACTTGAGTTTAACACTGGCAACTATTGTGAGTAATGGTGCTATGAACATTGGTGTACAAATATTAAAGAAGATCTGAGAATATCTTTACATTTCAGGGTGATCCTCAGCACAAAGACAGCCTATATCAACCAACCAACCAAAACAATAAATGAAAAAGCCCAGCAAACACTGGACAAAGAAGACAATCTTCTTTCCAGAGTTACCATATTATCAGATTCAAATGTCCAGTTTTTAACAAAAATCTCAAGGCACACAAACAGAAAAATATGGCCCATTCAAAGAAAAAATAAATAAATAAATAGAAATTTTTCCTGATGGTAGATCTACTAGACAAGGACTTTAAAACAACTGCCTTAGAGATGTTCAAAGAACTAAAGGAAGACATGGAAAAACTCAAGGAAATGATGTATGAACAGAATATAAATAACAATACAGAGATAGAAAACCTAAAAAGAAACCAAGAAGAAATTCTAGAGCTAAAAAATACAACAATTAGGCCAGGCACGGTGGCTCATGCTTATAATCCCAGCACTTTGGGAGACCAAGGCGGGCAGATCATGAGGTCAGGAGATCGAGACCATCCTGGGTAACACGGTGAAACCCTGTCTCTACTAAAAAAAAATTACAGGGCCGGGCGCGGTGGCTCAAGCCTGTAATCCCAGCACTTTGGGAGGCCGAGACGGGCGGATCGGGCCGACACGGTGAAACCCCGTCTCTACTAAAAAATACAAAAAACTAGCCGGGCGAGGTGGTGGGCGCCTGTAGTCCCGGCTACTCGGGAGGCTGAGGCAGGAGAATGGCGTAAAAACCCGGGAGGCGGAGCTTGCAGTGAGCTGAGATCCGGCCACTGCACTCCACCCTGGGCGACATGGCGAGACTCCGTCTCAAAAAAAAAAAAAAAAAAAATTACAAAAAATTAGCCAGGCGTGGTGGCAGGCGCCTGTAGTCCCAGCTACTTGGGAGGCTGAGGCAGGAGAGTGGTATGAACCTGGGAGGGGGAGCTTGAGTGAGCTGAGATCGCGCCACTACACTCCAGCCTGGGTGATAGAGCAAGACTCTGTCTCAAAAAAAAAAAAAAAAAAAAAAAAAAAAGAAATACAATAATTAAAATGAAAAATTCACTACAGGGATTCAAAGACCTTTCAGCTGTTGCATCCCAGACCTCTCCACAGATGATGTCACTCCTGTCATTCAGGCTGGGGTATAGTGGAGTGATCTTCCCTCACTGCAGCCTTGACCTGGTCTCAAGAGATCCTCCCACCTCAGCCTCGCAAGTAGCTAGGACTACAAGTGTACGCCACCATGCCTAGCTAATTTTGTGGGGTTTTTCTTGTAGAGGTGGGGTCTCACGATATTGCCCAGGCTGGTCTCAAACTCCTGGGCTCAAGCGATCCCCCCACCTCAGCCTCCTAAGTGCTGGAATTATAGGCATGAGCCACTGCACCTGGCCACTCTTTTTTCTTTCTGTTTAAAGACAGGGTCTTGCTATATAGCCCAGGCTGGAGTGCAGTGGTCATTCACAGGCATGATCATATGCACTACAGCTTAGAACTCCCAGGCTCAAGCGATTCTCCTGCCCCAGCCTCCCCAATAGCTAGGACTACAGCCATGTGCTACCACACCCAGCAAGTTTCCCTTCCCTTAGTTCTCTGAAATGTTTTAAGACTCTACTCAAATCTTTTTTTTTTTTTTTTTTTCTGAGACAGAGTTTCACTCTTGTTGCCCAGGCTGGAGTGCAATGAATGGCACGATCTCGACTCACTGCAACCTCCACCTCCCAGGTTCAAGCGATTCTCAAACTCCTGACCTCACGTAATCCGCCCACCTCGGCCTCCCTAAGTGCTGGGATTATATGCGTGAGCCACCACACCCGGCCCCAAATCTTTTTAAACAGTCTTAAATTTTCATCATGATATTACCTAGTGATTTTTTTTTTTTTTTTTTTTTTTTTTTTTTTTTTTTTTTGAGGCGGAGTCTCGATCTGTCGCCCAGGCTGGAGTGCAGCGGCGCAATCTCGGCTCACTGCAAGCTCTGCCTCCCGGGTTCACGCCATTCTCCTGCCTCAGCCTCCCAAGTAGCTGGGACTACAAGCGCCCGCCCCTGCGCCCGGCTAATTTTTTCTATTTTTAGTAGAGACGGGGTTTCACCATGGTCTCGATCTCCTGACCTTGTGATCCGCCCACCTCGGCCTCCCAAAGTGCTGGGATTACAGGCGTGAGCCACCACGCCCGGCCGATTTTTTTTTTTTTAAGACAGAGCCTTGCTGTATCACCCAGGATGGAGTGCAGTGGTATGATCTCAGCTCACTGCAACCTCTGCCTCCCAGGTTCAAGCGATTCTCCTGTCTTAGTCTCCCGAGTAGCTGGGACTACAGGTGTGCACCATCATGCCCAGCTCATTTTTGTATTTTAGTACAGATAGGGTTTCATCATGTTGGCTAGGCTGGTCTTGAACTACTGATCTTACGTGATCCACCTGCCTCAGCCTCCCAAAATTCTGGAATTACAGGTGTGAGCCACTGCACTCAGCCTGACCTAGTGATATTTTACTCCCAGTTCTAATGTTCCACAGTTAGAGACTCCAGACATACCAAAATCATTTAACTTTCATGAATTCACCATGGCCCTTATGCAGTGGTTTTCAACAGCGGCTATATATTAGATTCACTGGAGGACTTTTAAAAACACTGATACCAATGACACATCCCCATAAATGCTGTTTTAATTGGTCTGAGGTAGAACTCAGCCCTTAGTACATTTCTCAAGTTTCCAGGAAATTCCATAAGGATTAAGTTGAGAATTACTGACTTGGCTTCTGCATTCATATGCTCTTCTTGTCCACTTGATATAGTGCTACACATATTTCAGAACTTAAGTCAATCTTGCCTCTTCTGGGGAAAATATCCTATTAGGTGTTTTTGGTTTTTTGGATTTTTGTTTATTTGTTTGTTTTGAGATGGACTCTCCCTTTGTAGCCCAGTGGCAGATTTTGGCTCACTGCAACCTCTGTCTCCCAGGTCCAACCGATTCTCCTGCCCCAGCCTCCTGAGTAGCTGGAATTACAGGCATGCACCACCATGCCCCGTTAATTTTTGTATTTTTAGTAGACATGGGGTTTCACTATGTTGACCAGGCTGGTCTTGAACTCCTGACCTCAAGTGATCTGCCCACATTGGCCTCCCAAAATGCTGGATTTACAGGCATAGGCCACCATGTCCCGCCTCCTGTTAGGTGTACTCTTATCCCTCCCCACTCCCAGCACCCTATAGCCCCTTTGAAATTCCTTTATTATAAGTCTTGTCATAATGCTTTATCACTTACCCTGTTTATTTTTCATGCTGTCTGATGAACTCCAGGAAAGTAGAAACTAATTTTAGTCTAGACACCTGCTTGTGGAAATTTGACAAACAGTCTTCTGAAAGACTGTCCTGATTTAAAATCCCAGATCCCACAAAAAAAACGTTTTTCTTTACAGCCAAGCAAGTGGAAAAAATAAAAACAAAAACAAACAAACAAAAAAAACCTTTATTTTTTCATTGCTCTACCAACGAAAAAGAAAATAAAGAGAAATTTCCCAAAGGCAAACAATTTTTTTTTTTTTTTTTTTTTTTTTTTTTTTGAGACGGAGTTTTGCTCTCATTGCCCAGGATGGAGTGCAATGGTGCAATCTTGGCTCACTACAACCTCCACCTCTGGGTTCAAGTGATTCTCCTGTCTCAGCCTCCGGAGTAACTGGGATTACAGGTGCACGTCACCACGCCCCACTAATTTTGTATTTTTAGTAGAGATGGGGTTTCACCATGTTGGCCAGGCTGGTCTCGAACTCCTGACCCCAGATGATCCACCTGCCTCAGCCTCCCAAAGTGCTGGGATTACATGTGTGAGCCACCGCACCTGGCCTAATAAATTTTTTAAGTTAGCAGAATCCAGAGATAGGAGAACTTTCCCTCAATATTTTTCTTCCCTTCCAGAATACAGAGTGATTGCTGAAAAATAGCTTCCCCACCAGGAATGGCACTAGCACTTGTGACTAGTTTTCACCACAAAATATTAAAGGAAAAAAATGTGTCATGTTAGCCAAAGAGCAATGTGCTTTCTCTTTTTTATGACACAGGGTCTCTATCTGTCATCCAGGCTAGAGTGCAGTGGTGCTGTACAGCTCACTGCAGCCTCAAACTTCTGGGCTCAAGCAATCCTCCAGCCTCCCAAGTAGCTGGAACTTCAGGTGTGCACTACCACACCTGGCTGATTTTTAATATTCTGTTCCAGAGATGGGGTCTTGCTAGGTTGCCCAGGCTTGTCTCCAACTCCTGGCCTCAGGCAATCCTCCCCACTCAGCCTCCCAAAACACTGGGATTGCAGGCATGGGTCACCTCCGAAGTTCAAGCGATTCTCCTGCCTCAGCCTCGCTAGTAGCAGGGATTACAGACCTGCACCACCATGCCCAGCTAATTTTGTATTTTTAGTAGAGACAGGGTTTCACCATGTTGGCCAGGACTTCAAGGCTGCAGTGTGCTATGATTGCCATTATGAATAGCCACTGCCCTCCAGCCTGGGCAACATAGTGAGACTCTCATCACTTTAAAATACATATATATATATTTTCTTCTTTAAAAGTTTATTTTGTATAAATAATAGGTTTATTTTGTATAAATAATAATGAGACATTTCACCAGGTTGGTCTCCAACTCCTGAGCTCAAGTGCTGGGATTACAGGTGTGAGTCACCATGGTTTTTTTGGTTTTGTTTTTTAATTTCAGACAGGGTCTCACTCTGTCACCTGGATGGAGTACAGTGGCACAATCACTGCTCACCACCACCTCAACCTCCCAGGCTCAGGTGATCCTCCCGCCTCAGACCCCCAAGTAGCTGGAACTACAAGCATGGTGCCACTAGGCTTGGCTAATTTTTATTTTTATGTATTTTTATTTTTGTAGATACTGGGTTTGCCATATTGCCCAGGCTGGTCTCGAACTCCTGAGGTCAAGCGATCTACCCACTTCGGCCTCCCAAAGAGTTGGGACTGCAGGCACTAGCCATCACACCTGGCCAGATAAGGTGATTTTTTTTTTCTAAAGAAAAAAAGTCCAGGCCCATGTACATTTTTTTTTGTACTGAAGGGGGCCTGCCCCCCACACCTGTGGGTATTTCTCGCAAGGTGGAGACGAGACACTGATAAAAGGAAATAAGACACAGAGACAAAATATAGAGGAAGAAAAGTGGGCCCAGGGGACTGGTGCTCAGCAAGTGAGGACCTGCCCTGGCACTGGTCTCTGCGTTCCCTCAGTATTTATTGATCACTATCTCTACTATCTCTACTATCTGGGCTAGGGGGATGTGGCAAGACTACAGGGTAATGGTAGGGAGAGGGTCAGCAGGAAAACATGTGAGCAAAGGACTCTATGTCATAAATAAGTTTAAGGAAAGACGCTGTGCCTGGATGTGCACGTAGGCCAGCTTTATGTTTGACTTTACACAAACGTCTCAGTGCAGTATTGCCGCCAGCATGTCTCACCTCCCGCCATAAGGCAGTTTTCTCCTATCTCAGTAAACAGAACGTACTATCCGGTTTCACACCAAGACATTCCATTCCCAGGGACAAGCAGGAGACAGATGCTTTCCTCTTATCTCAACTGCAAAGAGGCCTCCCTCTTTCACTAATTCTCCTCAGCACAGACCCTTTAAGGGTGTCGGGCTGGAGGATGGTAAGGTCGTGGTAAGGTCGTTCCCTTCCCACAAGGCCATATCTCAGGCTGTCTCAGTGGGGGGAAACCTTGGACAATACCCAGGCTTTCTTGGGCAGAGGTCCCTGCGGCTTTCCACAGTGCACTGTGTCCCTGGGTAACCAAGGATGGAGAATGGCGATGACTTTTACCGAGCATACTACCTGCAAACACATTTTAAACAAAGCACATCCTGCACGCCCCTAAATCCATTAAATCTTGAGTCAATACAGCACATGTTTCTGCAAGCACAGGGTTGGGGCTAAGGTTACAGATTAACAGCATCTCAAAGCAGAAGAATTTTTCTTCCTACAGATCAAAATGGAGTTTCCTATGTCTTCCTTTTTCTACATAGACACAGTAACAGTCTAATGTCTCGTTCTTTTCCCCGCAAGTAACAGTCTGATCTCTCTCTTTCCCCCACCCGTATATTGACCTAACCCTAAGAAGTCAGTGAGACTGGGAAATATGCATCATTTGATGCAGCCTCAGGATACCCCGCCCCCATCTGCTCCCTCACTACTGAGACCCCACGCCGTGTCCCCCTTCACCGAGATCTTTTTTTTTTTTTTTTGAGACGGAGTCTCGCTGTGTCGCCAGGCTGGAGTGGCCCGATCTCGGCTCACTGCAACTTCCGCCTCCCGGGTTCAAGCGATTCTCCTGCCTCAGCCTCCCGAGTAGCTGGGACTACAGGTGCGCACCACCACGCCCAGCTAATTTTTGTATTTTTAGTAGAGACGAGGTTTCACCACGTTGGCCAGTATGGTCTTAATCGATTTACCTCGTGATCCGTCCGCCTCAGCCTCCCAAAGTGCTAGGATTACAGGCGTGAGCCACCGCGTCCGGCAAGATCTTGCTCCTGTGTATCCTCTCACCGAGTAGAAGTCCGGGCCTAACTACTCTCTTTCACGGAGACCCCATCCCCATCTCTCCCTTCACGGACTCTCCGCCCCCATCTCTCGCTCACTGAGTTGCCGCCCCTGTCTCAACCGTCACGGAGTTCCCGCCCCCCTCTCTCCCTCACCGAGACCTCGCCCCCATCTCCCCCTCACCGAGACTCCGCCCCCGTCTCACCCTCCCCGAGACCCCGCCCCCATCTCACCCTCACCGAGACTCCGCCCTCATCTCACCCTCCCCGAGTCCCCGCCCCCATCTCCCCCTCCCCGAGACCCCGCCCCCATCTCCCCTCACCGAGACTCCGCCCCTGTCTCACCCTCACCGAGACCCCGCCCCCATCTCCCCCTCACCGAGTCCCCGCTCCCATCGCCCCCTCACCTAGACCCTGCCTCCGTGGCCCCCTCCCTCACCGAGACCCCGCCCCCGTCTCCCGCCCTCCAGTGACTAAGCAGCACCTGAAGCCCCACCTGGTCGCAGAGGCTACGGCTGGGAAACCGTTGGGCCGGCGGCAGTTAAAGGACAGGAGGCGCCGCTCTGGCCACGCGCACTTCTGATTCCCCTCTCAGAGTTCAGAAGGAGCTGAGGGCTCTGGACCCGGCCTCAGAGGCCTGAGGAGTTGGGAGGGGCGGCGGCCGCGTCCTCCACGACTCTGGAGAGAAGTCCTAGTTTCCGCGCTGCCAAACGCGATTGGACTCTGCCCTCCGGTTTCACTGGGAACCGTGGGGGCGGAACCCGACGGAACGACGAATCGGGGGCTGGACCATGATAGAGAGAGTCGGTTGGGCGGGACCTCGAAATGCCTCTGTTCGCTTTGCTCTGCGTTTATGCAGCCATGTACGAGTATGCGCTGTTTCCGGGTGGTTTGTTATACAGCAGTATTCAACTGATGCATCCCTCTTCACTATTATTTTTATTTCTTAAAAAAGTTTTTAAATAATTTTTTATTTTATACCAAAAATAATAGTGAAGAGGGGTTTTTTTAGGTCAGGATCTCCCTCTGTTGCCCAGGCTGGACTGAGTGGCGCAATCACGGCTCCCGCCCCCGTCTGTCCTTCACCGGGTGCCCGCACCCATCTCCCCCTCACCGAGACCCTCACCACTGCAGCCTCCAACCCCTGGACTAAAGCGACCTTCCGGCCTCAATTCCTCCAGTAGCTGGGACTACAGGCTCGTGACACCACAGGCTCGTGACACCATAGCAGGCTAATTTTTTGTGGAGATAGCAGTTGCACTATATTGCCCAGGTTGGTCTTGAACTCCTGGGCTAAAGAGATTCTCCCACCTCAACCTCCCAGTTTGTAATCAATCTTCAAAGTGTTGGGATTACAGACGTGAGCCACCGCCCCAGGCCTGGTTTTTCCACATGGATTATACTTCTCACCACGTTGGGTTGGTGCCTGTCAATTCTAATCAACTGAAGACTTTATCACTCTTATTGCACTCATAGGGATTCTCCCCCATGGAAAGTCTGTCTTGACAGGAAAGCAAGTGCATTGCTACATTAGAAGCTGCTGCCATTTAGGTTGGGTATGGTGGCTCATGCCTATAATTCCAGCACATTTGGAGGCCAAAGTGGGCGGATCAGTTGTGGTCAGGAGTTGGAGACCAGCCTGGCCTAAATGGTAAAACCGAATCTCTACTAAAAATGCAAAAATTGGCCGGGCGCGGTGGCTCACGCCTGTAATCCCAGCACTTTAGGAGGCCGAGGCGGGCGGATCACGAGGTCAGGAGATCGAGACCATCCTGGCTAATACGGTGAAACTCCGTCTCTACTAAAAATACAAGAAAATTAGCCAGGCGTGGTGACGGGCGCCTGTAGTCCCAGCTACTCAGGAGGCTGAGGCAGCCAGCTGAGGAGCCTGATCAACGAGCTGAGGGTCTGGAGGAGCAGCGAGATCAGCCGCCTGCTGAGCTTGGTCAGCAGGGGCTGTGGCTGATCCCGCGCAGCCGGAGCGGGGGCGGCCCGAACGGGGGCGGCAGGTATAGGAGATTGTAGAATAACAGGAAACTGTCATACGTCGGGATCCCCATATTCCTTTGCCTGAGAAATGGCCTCATAAGAGGGGTGTCATTCTCAGGAATATATGTAACCTGCTGCTTATGTGTAGCAACAGCAGTTGTGACTGCACCAGAAGTAGAAAAGAAATTGGAGTTTTGAATAGAGGAGAAGTTGAGAGCCTTCAAGCCAGGCTGAGGCGCAGTTGCCTGCTGCGCAGGTCTTTCAGGGGCCTGAACTCCAGGCTGTTGCATGGACTGCAGGTCAGGCTTCTGTGGAGCCTCATGCATAGGAGGAACGGCAGAATTGAGTGAGCAGATAGTGCTGAGGGCCTCATTACCGGGCGGAACAGATTGATAGTTGAAAGTGTCATGTGCGTCCGTGTGAAGAGACCACCAAACAGGCTTTGTGTGCGCAATAAAGCTTTTTAATCACCTGGGTGCAGGCGGGCTGAGTCCGAAAACAGAGTCAGCGAAGGTGGGGCTGTTTTATAGGATTTGGGTAGGTAAAAGAGAATTTCAGTGAAAGGGGGCTGTTCTCTGGCGGGCAGGGGTGGGGGTCACAAGGTGCTCAGTGGGGGAGCTTTTGAGCCAGGATGAGCCAGGAAAAGGAATTTCACAAGGTAATGTCATCAATTAAGGCAGGAACAGGCCATTTTCACTTCTTTTGTGATGGAATGTCATCAATTAAGGCAGGGACAGGGCATTTTCACTTCTTTTGTGATTCTTCAGTTACTTCAGGCCATCTGGGCATATACGTGCAAGTCACAGGGGATGCGATGGCTTGGCTTGGGCTCAGAGGCCTGACAGAGAGTCCTACAGCAGGGCTGAGACAGTGCAGGAGGTTCCTGCCACGACAGCTGTTTGTCAGCTGATTTTTTGGGTGGGGGGAAGAAGATCCTTCATAAGGTCCTCATAAAGCAATATTGTGGGCGCGGTAGGCGTGGTAGGCTGTGGTGTAGTTGTTGGTGCCAAAAGAATATCAGAGCGGAGGTCCATTTCTAAAATGACGGCCTCAAGTTTCGTGGTGTCCTCTGGAGAGAGAGTACTGAGGACTTCCTCAACCTGTTCGGAGGAGAGGAAAGGTAGAGTACCCTTTTCACGCGCGTTCGTGTGAAGAGACCACCAAACGCGCTTTGTGTGAGCAGTAAAGCTTTTTAATCATGGTGCAGGCGGGCTGAGTATGACAAGAGAGTCAGTGAAGGGAGATAGGGGTGGGGCTGTTTGATAGGATTTGGGTGGGTAGTGGAAAATTAAAGTCAAAGGGGGTTGTTCTCTGGCAGGCAGGGGTGGGGGTCACAAGGCGCTCAGTGGGGGAGCTTTTGAGCCAGGATGAGCCAGGAGAAGGAATTTCACAAGGTAAAGTCATCAGTTAAGGCAGGGACCAGCCATTTTCACTTCTTTTGTGGTGGAATGTCATCAGTTAAGGCAGGAACAGGCCATTTTCACTTTTTTTGTGATTCTTCAGTTACTTCAGGCCATCTAGATGTATACATGCAAGTCACAGGGGATACGATGGCTTAGCTTGGGCTCAGAGGCCTGACAACCCTCAATTCCCTCCTCCCGTGGCTGCAAGGATTCTAAGATATAGCGAACTGAGGACCAAACTGTCCAAATGGCTGGTGGGATAACATGTCCCGCCCAACAGATTTTGAACTGTCGGCCCACCTCATCCCAGTCTTTAAGTTCTAGAGTTCCTTCAGTTGGAACCCAAGGGCAAATGAGATCAACGACCTCAAAGAGTTCAATTAGCTTGTCAGAGGAAATTGAAATTCCTCCTTCTTTAAGAAGGATTCTTATGAAGTTTAAATAGGCCAAGTACTTTGTAGTGGCTTGTCCCGTGGTGTCCCCGAGACACTCTGAGTGCCCAAGCTTATCACCAAGCTTAATGACCGCAATCCTCAGAAATCTGTCGCGAAAGTCCTCCGCTGAGTACCGCGCTCAAAGCGCAACTTCACAGAGAGAGAAACCCACGTTGGAGCGCCTTTGTAGGTGTTCTCCCCCTGTGCAGAGCCGAGAGATAGTAAGAAATAAAGACACAAGACAAAGAGATAAAGAGAAAACAGCTGGACCCCGGGGGACCACTACTACCAAGAGGCGGAAACCAGTAGTAGTCCTGAATGGCTGGGCGCGCTGATATTTATTGTATACAAGACAAGGGGACAGGGTAAGGAGGGTGAGTCGTCCAAGCAATTGATAAGGTCAAGCAAGTCACGTGATTATAGCACAGCGGGCCCCCCTTCCCTTATAGGTAGCCAAAGCAGAGAGGGAAGGTAGCCTACGTCAGCGTTTTCTTTTATGTACTTATCAGAAGGATCAAAGACTTCAAGACTTCCACTATTTCTTCTACCGCTATCTTCCAAGAACTTCAAAGAGGAACCAGGAGTACGACAGGAACATGAAAGTGGACAAGAAGCCTGACCATTGAAGCATAGAACCACAGGGAGGGGTTTAGGCCTCTGGATGACTGCGGGCAGGCCTGGATATTATCCAGCCTTCCACAAGAAGCTGGTGGAGCAGAGTGTTCCCTGACTCCTCCAAAGAAAGGAGACTCCCTTTCAAGGTCTGCTAAGTAATGGGTGCCTTCCCAGACACTGGCGTTACCGCTTGACCAAGGAGCCCTCAAGCAGCCCTTATGCGGGCATGACAGAGGGCTCACCTCTTGCTTTCTCGGTCACTTCTCACAATGTCCCTTCAGCACCTGACCCTATACCCGCCAGTTATTTCTTGGTTATATTAGTAATACAACAAAGAGTAATATTAAAAGCTAATGATTAATGTTTATACTAATGATTGATAATGTCCATGATCATCTCTATATCTAATTTATAACTATTCTTATTCTATTTTCTTTATTATGCTGAAACAGTTTGTGCCTTCAGTCTCTTGCCTCAGCACCTGGGTAATCTTCCGTCCACAGTCTCCCGGGTCACCGAGTCCCGGTCCTCCTATCCTCCTACAGGGAGTCCCTACCTCCATCTCCACCCTCACCGAGACTCCACCTTGGTCTCCGCCTTCATTGAATCCCCCACCGTATTAAGACTCCAGCCCCATCTAGGCTCACAGAGACCCCGCCCCACTTACCCCAGCTCCCTGTCACCGAGACCCCGCCCCCATCTCGTCCTCACCGAGTCTCCGCCCCCGCCTCTCCCTCACCAATTCCCCGCCCCCGTCTTCCCTTCACCGAGTCCCCATCCCTGTCTCCCCCCTCACCGAGACCCCGCCCCCGTCTCCCCCTCAAGTCCCCGCCCCCGTCTCTCCCCTCACCGAGTCCCCGCCCCCGTCTCTCCCCTCACCGAGTCCCCGCCCCTTCTCTCCCTCACCGAGTCCCCGCCCCCGTCTCTCCCCTCACCGAGTCCCCATCCCCGTCTCTCCGCTCACCGAGACCCCGTCCCCGTCTTCCCTCATCGAGTCCCCGCCCCGTCTCTCTCTCACCGAGTCCCTGCCCCCGTCTTCCCTTCACCGAGTCCCCGCCCCCGTCTCTCCCCTCACCGAGTCCCCATCCCCATCTCTCCGCTCACCGATACCCCGCCCCCCGTCTCCCCTCATCGAGTCCCCGCCCCGTCTCTCCCTCACCGAGTCCCCGCCCGCGTCTCTCCCTCACCGAGTCCCCGCCCTCGTCTCTCCCTCACCGAGTCCCCGCCCGCGTCTCTCCCCTCACCGAGTCCCCGCCCCCTCTTCCCCCTCACGGAGACCTCGCCCCCGTCTTCCCTTCCCCAAGTCCCCATCCCTGTCTCTCTCTCACCGAGACCCGCCCCCGCCTCTCCCTCACCGAGTCCCCGCCCCTGTCTCGCCCTCACCGAGACCCCGCCCACTTCTCTGCCCTTCCTGAGACCCCGCCCCTGACATCCCCTCACCGAGTCCCCGCCCTCGTCTCTCCCTCCCCGAGTCGCCGTCCCAGTCTCCCCATCACCGAGTCCCCACCCCCCGCTTCCCCTCACCGAGACCCTGTCCGTCATCGAGTCCCAGTCCTCGTCACCCCCTCACCGAGTCCCGCCCTCTTCTCTCCCCTCACTGAGTCCCCGCCCCCCATCTCTCCCCTCACCGAGTCCCCGCCCCAGTCTCCCTCCCTCCAGGTGGTGAAGCGGCCCCTGAAGCCCCACCTGGTCGCAGACGAAGGTGCAGGGAAAACCAGCGGGTCAGCGACGGTTACTGTGAAGGAGGCGCCGCTCTGCCCACGTGCACTTCTGATTCCCCTCTCCGGGCTCGGAAGCGGCTGAGGGCTCTGGACCGGGTCTCCGAGGCCTGAGGCAGTGGGAGGGGCGGAGTTCGCGTCCTCCACGATCCTGGGGAGAGGTCCCAGTTTCCGCACAGCCGACAGCGATTGGACCCCGTCCTTCTGGCTTCACTGGGGACCGCGGGGCGCAACCCGGCGCGGGCACGGGGCGGGGGCGGGACCACGATGGAGGGAGTCGATTGGGCGGGACCTCGAAATGCCTCTGCTCGCTTTCCTCTGCATTTATGGGGCTTGTACGAGGATGCGCTGTTTCTGGGTGGTTTGTTATACGGCCGTAGATAACTTGTTACCTGCCGACAACAGCAGTAAAATAACTAGAAATAAATACAACAACAAAGTATGCAATATCTCTTCGGAGAAATGTGTAAAATACTATTGAAAGAGGTCAAAGATAACCTAGATCAATGGATAGATCTTCCTTGTTGATGGATTAGAAGTTTCAATACAAAGACTTGAATTATCCTTACTTAATATAGAAAGTTAAGTTTTCTGTCAAAATAACATGTTTTGATGAAGAACCTGATCTATTTATAATAAAATGTATGTATATGGAAGTGCAAAAGGCCAGTAAAACCCAAAACACTCCTGAAGAACTGTTGGCACTTACCCTACAGACATTAAGAAATAGACAGGGCCGGGCGCGGTGACTCACGCCTGTAATTCCAGCACTTTGGGAGCCCGAGGTAGGCGGATCACGAGGTCAGGAGATCGAGACCATCCTTGCTGACACGGTGAAACCCCGTCTCTACTAAAAATACAAAAAATTAGCCAGGCGTGGTAGCGGGAGCCTGTAGTCCCAGCTACTCAGGAGGCCGAGGCAGGAGAATGGCCTGAACCTGGGAGGCGGAACTTGCAGTGGGCCGAGATCGGGCAATTGCACTCCAGCCTGGGGGACACAGCAAGACTCTGTCTCAAAAAAAAAAAAAATTCATAACACAATGACTGTGTTAACAATATTTCTGAAGTTCACCCTAAGTTTTTCTGGTAATTGGGGTGGCCATTTGTGTTAGCTAATTGCCTTTATCCAAATGAAAAATAAAAATTCTTCTTTTTGGCAAGCAGACAGTTTTAGCTTAGAAGCAGGTGCCTAAGGAGATAGAAGTGTGCTATTGATGCAGGTAAGTGCCATGATTGGGGATTCACCCAGGAAAGAATTCAACTGGTGATGTTACACAAGGATCTTCCATTGACTCAGAGTTGCTTTTTCCAGAGTACAGCCAAAACCTAGGCAGTGTGCCTAGAATCAGCATTTTGTACTGTTGGCTAGCTATATTTATACTCACTTTTAATTACATGCAAATTAAGGGGTATGCCATGCAGAACTTTCTTTTTTTTTTTTTTTTTTTTGAGACGGAGTCTCGCTCTGTTGCCCAGGCTGGAGTGCAGTGGCCGGATCTCAGCTCACTGCAAGCTCCGCCTCCCGGGTTCACGCCATTCTCCTGCCTCAGCCTCCCGAGTAGCTGGGACTACAGGCGCCCGCCACCGCGCCCGGCTAGTTTTTTGTATTTTTTTAGTAGAGACGGGGTTTCACCGTGTTAGCCAGGATGGTCTCGATCTCCTGACCTCGTGATCCGCCCATCTCGGCCTCCCAAAGTGCTGGGATTACAGGCATGAGCCACCGCGCCCGGCCCCCATGCAGAACTTTCTAGAAAGGAGGCTGTAACTTCCAGGTCGTTGTTATGGAAATGAACGGTAACTTTCATGTTGTTGCCATGGTACTTATAAACTGTCATGGCTCTGGTAGGAGTGTCTTACCCTAATGAGTAAGGAGAGCAACTAGAGATGGCTTTTGGTGCCATCTGCTGGTTCCAGGTGGTTTCTTCACTTTATCCTGAAGGGACCAGGAAATGAAGCAAGTCCTGCCCAGTCTCCTACCTCACTGTGGTCAGAATGTTGTATGTTGTGTGTGTCCTCGCCGCAGGCCACCACCCCGCAAAGCCAAATGCGTAAATCTTAACCCTGGAGGTGATGATATTAGGATGTGAGGCCTTAGGGAGGTGATTAGATCATGAGGGCGGGACCTTCGTTAATGGATTTACTAGCCAGCTTGTCCAAGTCGCCTTGTTATTGTTGTCTTGTTTTGTTTTGTTTTAGTCTTGTAGCAGCCGAAGCCATGGTTTTTAGTTTCTGTCTCTAGTGATAAGTGGAAAAGAGGGATGAGGAAGGGGCTTTACTGGCCCAACCAGAAACAAAAACTAATAACCCATAACTGTATTCTTGAACACCCCTGTATGGGATTGGCTGTGGAGACATTCTCAACCTATCACCTGATTATGAGGTATGAGGTAGGAAATGTCTTTGTGTTTAAGGAGGGACTGTTCTGAATGTCCACGTTGATTCCAACTGAAGACGTTAAAGTCAAGAGTCTGTGGGAAAAGGAAGAAGCTTAATTGAATGTCTTTCTTTTTTCTTTTCTTTTCTTTCTTTTTCTTTTCTTTTGAGACGGAATCTGGCTCTGTTGCCCAGGCTGGAGTGCGGTGGTGCGATCTCGGCTCACTGCAACCTCCACCTCCGGGTTCAAGTGATTCTCCTGCTTCAGCCTCCCAAGTAGCTGGGATTACAGAAGCGTGCCACCACACCTGGCTAATTTTTTATTTTTAATAGAGATGGAGTTTCACCATGTTGGCCAGGCTGGTCTCAAACTCCTGACCTCATGTGATCTGCCCACCTCGGCCTCCCAAAGTGCTGGGATTACAGGCATGAGCCACCAGGCACGGCCTGAATGCCTTTTTTTTTTTTTTTTTGAGACAGAGTCTGGCTCTATCACCCAGGCTGGAGTGTGGTGGTGCGATATCCGCTCACTGCAACCCCGGCCTCCCAGGTTCAAGTGATTCTCCTGCATCAGCCTCCCAAGTAGTTGGGACTACATGCGCCGGCCACCACGTCTATTTTTTTTTTTTTTTTTTTTTTTGAGACAGAATCTCGCTCTGCCCAGGCTGAAGTGCAAGTGGCGCGATCTCAGCTCACTGCAAGCTCCGCCTCCTGGGTTCACGCCGTTCTCGTGCCTCAGCCTCCCAAGTAGCTGGGACTACAGACACCTGCCACCATACCCGGCTAATTTTTTGTATTTTTTAGTAGATACGGGGTTTCACCGTGTTAGCCAGGATGGTCTTGATCTCCTGAACTCGTGATCCACCCACCTCGGCCTCCCAAAGTGCGGGGATTAGAGGCGTGAGCCACCGTGCCTGGCGTCTTTTGTATTTTTTTTAGTAGAGATGGGGTTTCACTGTGTTAGCCAGGATGGTCTCGATCTGCTGACCTCGTGATCCGCCTACCTCAGCCTTCCAAAGTGCTGGGATTACAGGGGTGAGCCACTGCGCCCGGCCGAATGTCTTTCTTAAGAGCCCTGGGTGCTAGGCTTGAAAACACCTTTGCAAAAATTATAGCTGAGAAAATGATTACAGGGAAAGAGATCTGACCAAACCAACTCCAACTTGCTTCTAACCTCCACACTGTCCTTGTTCATTCCTGGATGTAGACCAAACTAACTTTGGGATGAACTTAGTTTATAGTTTAACTCTGAAACAAAAACAATAACAATGCTTTCACAAAACAAACCTCCTTTTCCCTGGAGACTGGACTGCCTTTGCAGGACTAACACATTAGTCACAGGTAAGAAATTATGGTTTAGGAGTCATGCAGCTGGAGGGTGCAGTATTCTGGACCTCCCCGAATTGCTCCTGGGGATAAAATCACTATTGCAAAATTTAAAATCAGTGCTTGAGATATTTTGCAGACCCTGTGTTTCGATGCACAAGTTGAGGCCGCCTAGATGGATAAACCAGCTCATCTAGTCTTGTGGTTCCCACCCAGGAACTGACTCAGAGCAACAGGACAGCTTCCACTCCCTATGATTTCATCTTAGACTCTGCCAATCAGCACTTCCCACTTTCAGACTCCCTACCCACCAAATTATTCTCAAAAACCACCATCCCAGGCCAGGTGTGGTGGATCACGCCTGTAATTCCAGCACATTGGGAGGCCAAGGAAGGTAGATCACCTGAGGTCAGGTGTTCAAGACCAGCCTGTCCAACATGGTGAAACCCCATCTCTACTAAAAAAATACAAAAATTAGGCCGGGCGCGGTGGCTCAAGCCTGTAATCCCAGCACTTTGGGAGGCCGAGACGGGCGGATCATGAGGTCGGGAGATCGAGACCATCCTGGGTAACACAGTGAAACCCCGTCTCTACTAAAAATACAAAAACTTAGCCGGGCGAGGTGGCAGGCGCCTATAGTTCCAGCTACTCGGGAGGCTGAGGCAGGAGAATGGCGTGAACCCGGGAGGCGGAGCTTGCAGTGAGCTGAGATCCGGCCACTGCACTCCAGCCTGGGTGACAGAGCGAGACTCCGTCTCAAAAAAAAAAAAAAAAAAAAAAAATACAAAAATTAGCCGGGTGTGGTGGTGGCCACCTGTAATCCCAGCTAATTGGGAGGCTGAGGCAGGATAATCGCTTGAACCCAGGAGGCAGAGGTTGCTGTGAGCCAAGATCGCGCCATTGCACTCCAGCTTGGGTGACAGGAGCGAAACTCTGTCTCAAAACAAACAAACAAACAAACCCCCTGATCCCAGAGTTTTCAGGGAGACTGATCTGAATAATAGTAAAACTTTGGTCTCCTGTACGGCTAGCTGGTTCTGCATCAATGAAACTTTCTCTGTTGCAATTTCCCGTATTGACAAATCAGCTCTAGGCAGTTAGGTGGTTACAAGCTTGGTAACTCATGCCTATAATCCCAGCACTTTGGGAGCCCATGGCAGGAGGATTGGTTGAGGCTGGAGTTAGAGACAAGCTTGAGCAACATAGTGACATCCCATCTCTACAAAAAGAAGAAGAAGAAGAAGAAGAAAAAAAGCTGCATGTGGTGGTGGGCGCCTGTAGTCCCAGCTACTCAGGAGGCTGAGGTGGAAGAATCACTTGAGTCCGGGAGTTCCAGGCTGCAGTGAGCTATCACTGTGCCCATTGCACACCAGTCTAGGTGATAGAGTGAGACTGTCTCTAAAAAAAAAAGAAAAAGAAAAAAAGAAAGAAAATCCATCAGCAGATAGCTCTTGGATCTACCTTCACTTTAGCCTCAGACCACACCACAATTCCTCTGTTCTCCCCTGCTACCAACTTTCCAAACCACTTTCTCCTCCTTGGGATTATTGCCTTAACTTTCCAGTTATGCTCCCTGATTCTCCCTTTGATTCCCAAGAGTCGTACAAATGACAGACAGATATTCTTAAAATATACATCAGATAATTACTGCTGCAGTAGCTCAGACCCTTCCATGACTTTGTGTTGCACTCATAGTAAAAGCCAAAATGTTTAGTTGTTCTCATGGCCCCGTATGAGCCACTGCGCCCGGCCAATTTTTTGTATTTTTAGTAGAAGCGGGTTTCACCATGTTGGTCAGGCTGGTCTCGAACTCCTGACCTCAGGTGATCCACCCGCTTTGACATCCCAAAATGCTGGGATTATGGGCGTGAGCCACCGCACCCGGGCTATTTCTTTTTTTAATTTTAATTCTTCATAGAGACAGGGTCTATGTTGCTGAGGCTGGTCTAGAACCCCTGGGCTCAAAGAATCCTGCCTCAACCTCCCAAAGTGCCAGGATTACAGGTGTGAGTGACTGCGCCCAGCCTACATTTGTGATTTAAATCAGAGCACGTTCCTCATCTCTCAGAACTCCTCAATAACCATCGGTTGGAAAAAAAAGCAAAAAAAACTAAATGTATTTATATATAATCTCTAGGAGTTAACCTCACTGAAAGATACAGCCGATTTAAGAAGAAAATTTTAAACTCTCTTCAAGGGCCTATAGAAGAAACGGGATGAATGGAAGCGTGATTCACTCTGTGGACTGGCAGATACCTCTGGAAATCTGATGTTTTATTATAATAGGTTCTCGGGAAGGCAGAGACTTTTATTTGGGACATAGAGAGGCTTGGCCAACCAGAATGAAGGACCCACCCAAGTCCCGCCCCCAAGCCTGAGCCCTTTCCTTTGCTCCGCCCACTCTGCCTGAAGCCCCCTCAACAGGACCCACCGGGTGATCGCAGTCTCCCAGCCCCGCCTTCTAGGGCTGGTCTTCATGCGAGGCCACGCCCCTAGGTCTGTCTGATTAACATTTTACAACCTATTCTCTCTGAAGTGTAGTACCTGAAGGCTTCCTCTGGAAATAAGAACTTGGGTCTCCCGCCTGAACAACATGGTGAAACCCCGTCTCTACTAAAAATACAAAAATTAGCCGGGTGTGGTGGCACACGCCTGTAATCCTAGCTACTCAGGAGGCTGAGGTAGGAGAATTGCTTGAACCCCAGAGGCTGAGGTTGAAGTGAGCTGAGGTTGTACCACCGCACTCCAGCCTGGGCGACAGAGCGAGACTGCATCTCCGGAAAAGAAAAAAAAATACAAAAATTAGCCAGGCATGGCGGCTCACGCCTGTAATCCCAGCACTTCGTGAGGCCGAGGCGGGTGGATCATCTGAGGTCGGGAGTTCCAGACCAGCCTGACCAACGTGGAGAAACCTCATCTCTACTAAAAATACAAAATTAGTTGGTGTGGTGGCGCACACCTGTAATCCTAGCTACTCAGGAGGTTGAGGCAGGAGAATTGCTTGAACCAGGAGATAGAGGTTGTGGTGAGCCGAGATCCCAGCATTGCACTTCAGCCTGGGCAATAAGAACGAAACTCCGTCTCAAAAGAAAAAAAAAAAATTAGCTGGGCGTGGTGGCTGGCGCCTGTAATCCCAGCTATTCGGTAGGCTGAGGCAGGAGAATCGCTTGAACCCGGGAGGCGGAGGTTGCAGTGGCCAAGACGGTGCCATTGCACTCCAGGCTGGGCAACAAGAGCGAGACTTCATCTCAAAAAAGAAAAAAAGAAAAAAAAAAAGAACGTGGATCTCCATAACCTTAAAGCCTCCTCTCAAAAAAAAAGAAAAAAAAAAGTTTTAATCTCCCTAAAAACTGGAAGCCCCACCCCTACCTACTCCACCCCAGCCCCCGGTTTGAGCTATCCTGCCATTCTAGACCAAACCAATGTATTTATTTTCCTTCTTTTTTCTTTGAGATGGAGTCTCACTCTGTCACCCAGCCTGGGTGCCATCTCCACTCACTGCAACCTCCACCTCCCTGGTTCAAGCGATTCTCCTGCCTCAGCCTCCTGAGTAGCTGGGATTACAGGCTTCTGCCACCACACCCAGCTAATTTTTTATTTTTAGTAGAGATGGTGTTTCACCATCTTGGTCAGGCTGGTCTCGAACTCCTGGCCTCATGTGATCCGCCCAGCTTGGCCTCCCAAAGTGCTGGGATTACAGGTGTGAGCCACTGCGCCCGGCCAATGTATTTCTTAAATGTATTTGATTGAAGTCTGATGTCTCCCTAAAATGTATAAAACCAACTGCACCCCAATCACCTTGGGCACATGTTCTCCGGATCTCCTGAGGGCTCTATCACGGGCCATGGTCACTCATATTTGGCTCAGAATGAATCTCTTCAAATATTTTACAGAGTTTGTTGCTTTTCATCGACATTGCTTAGGCTGACATCGAATTCCTGAGCTCAAGCTGAAATTGCTGGAGGCCTTCTTCCTGCCCACTGCATAAAGAATATGGTGTGGTAGTAAAGGAAGAGTTTAGTGGACATGAGGCCGGCCATGCCACGTGGGAGTCGGAGTTCCTACTCAAATCATCTCAAAACTCCTAGGTTAGGGGTTTTCCAAAGACAGTTTGGGGGAAGGGGTGGGGATGGCCGGGTAACAGGTGCTTGCTGCTGATTGGTTGGGGCAGAGATGAAATCATAGGGGGTCAAAGCCATCCTACAGACTGAATCGATTTTGGGTGGGGCCATAGAAGCAGGGTTGGCGGGTCCGTGTGGAGTGTTAGGTGTCAGGCATGCAATAAAACCCGAACGGGTATCTCAAAAGGCCAATCTGGGGTTCAGCAATAGTGATGTTATTTGCAGGAGTAATTGGGGAAGTTGCATATTTCATAACCTCTGGAATAGTGGCTGACATTTATGTCTGCATCTCAGCAGAAGTCAGGCTCCTCTCCTTCCCACAGCCTGATGGTCCCCCATTAGTTTTACCAAAGTGGTTGAGTTTTGGGCAAAGCTTATTATCATTTAAACTATAGCCTAAATATTTCTTAAAGTTACCTCAGCCCAATAGCCCAGGAAATATTAAGGGAAAAGGAAGATGGGGGGTGGGTTGGCTCAGATCTCTTTCACTGTCATAATTTCCTGATATATATATTTTTGAGACAGGGTCTCACTCTGTTACCCAGGCTAGATTGCAGAGGTGCAATCAGTTCACTGCAGCTTCAACCTCCCCAGACTCAAGTGACCCGCCTATTCTAGAGTTCATTCAGCCTCACAAAATGTTGGAATTACAGGCGTGAGCCACCTCGATTGTCCTGATATTTTTGCAAAGGCAATGGTCGACGAAGAGTCGAACTCTGTAAAACATTTGAAGATATTGATTTTGAGCCAAATATGAGTGACCATGACCATGGCCCACGACACAGCCCTCAGGATGTCCTGAGAACATGTGACAAGGGTGGTTAGGGTGCAGCTTGGTTTTATACATTTTAGGGAGACAGGAGACATCAACCAAATACATTTAATAAATACTTGGCTTGGTCCAGAAAAGCAGGAACAACTCAAAGCGGGAAGCTTCCACGCTATAGGTAAATTTAAACTTTTCTTTCTTTCTTTTTTTTTTTTTTTTTGAGATGGAGTTTCGCTCTTGTTGTGCAGGCTGGAGTGCAATGGCCTGATCTCGGTTCACAGCAACCTCCGCCCTCCCAGGTTCAAGCCATTCTCCTGCCTCAGCCTCTGGAGTAGCTGGGATTACAGACATGTGCCACCACACCCGGCTAATTTTGTATTTTTAGTAGAGATGGGGTTTCTCCATGTTGGTCAGGCTGGTCTCAAACTGCCGACCTCAGGTGATCCGCCTGCTTCAGCCTCCCAAAGTGCTGGAATTACAGGCGTGAGTCACTGCGCCCAGCCAATTTAAACATTTTCTAGTTGACAATTGGTTGAGTTTGTCTAAATACCTGGGATCAATGGAAAGGAATGTCTGTGGCCAGGCATGGTGGCTCATGCCTGTAATCCCAGCATTTTGGGAGGCCGAGGCGGGCGGATAACCTGAAGTCAGGAGTTCGAGACCAGCCTGGCCGACATGGTGAAACCCTGTTTCTAATAAAAATACAAAAATTAGGCAGACGTGGTGGCACCCGCCTGTAGTCCCAGCTACTTGGGAGGCTAAGGCAGAAGAATCGCTTGAACCTGAGAGGCAGAGGTTGCAGTGAGCCGAGATCATGACACTGCACTCCAGCCTGGGTGACAGAGCAATACTGCATCTAAAAAAAAAAAAAAAAAAGGGCCAGGAGTGGTGGCTCACGTCTGTAATCCCAACACTTTGGAAGGCCGAGGTGGGCAGATCACGAGGTCAAGAGATCGAGACCATCTGGCCAACATGGTGAAACCTCGCCTCTACTAAAAATACAAAAATTAGCTGGACACGGTGGCGGCTGCCTATAGTCCCAGCTACTCAGGAGGCAGAAACAGGAGAATCGTTTGAATCTGGGAGGTGGAGGCTCCAGTGAGCCAAGATCGTGCCACTGCACTCTAGCCTGAGCAACAGAGTGAGATCCTATCTCAAAAAAAAAAAAAAAAAGGCTGGGCGGGCACGGTGGCTCACGTCTGTAATCCCAGCACTTTGGGAGGCTGAGGTGGGCACATCATGAGGTCAGGAGATCAAGACCATCCTGGCTAACACAGTGAAACCCTGTCTCTACTAAAAATACAAAAAATTAGCCGGGTGTGGTGGCGGGCGCCTGTAGTCCCAGCTACATGGGAGGCTGAGGCAGGAGAATGGCATGAACCCAGGAGGCAGAGCTTGCAGTGAGCCGAGATGGCACCACTGCACTCCCGCCTGGGCGACACAGCGAGATTTCTTTTCAAAAAAAAAAGAAAAAAGAAAGGAATGTCTCAGTTGTGATGATAAGAGGTAGGGGAGACCAAAATTTTACTATGCAGATGAAGCTTTTAGCTAGCACGCTTCCAAGAAATACGTTGTAAAATGTTTCTTATCAGACTTAAAGTCTGTGTTGATGTTAATCCCGGAGAGGTATGATGAGACATGTTCGACCCCCACTTCCCACTATGGCCTGAAACAGTCTCCCAGGTTATTTTTTTTTTTTTTTTTTTGGACAGGGTTTCGTTCTTGTTGCCCAGGCTGGAGATCTCGGCTCACCGCAACTTCTACCTCCCAGGTTCAAGTGATTCTTCTGCCTCAGCCTCCCGAGTAGCTGGGATTACAGGCATGTGCCACCACGCCCGGCTAATTTTGTATTTTTAGTAGAGAAGGGGTCTCTCTATGTTGGTCAGGCTGGTCTTGAACTCCCGACCTCAGGTGATCTGCCCGCCTCAGCCTCCCAAAGTGCTGGGATTACAGGCATGAGTCACTGCGCCCGGCCTTTGGGTCTTTTTTAATTTTTAATTAGAGACAGAGTCTCGCTCTGTCGCCCAGGCTGGAGTGCAGTGGCGCTACCTTGGCTAACTTCAAGCTCCACTTCCCGGGTTCATGCCATTCTCCTGCCTCAGCCTCCCAAGTAGCTGGCACTACAGGCGCCTGCCACCATGTCCGGCTAATTTTTTGTATTTTTGCATTTTTTTTACAAAAAAGAGGCCGTGCCCGGCCTCTCAGGTTAAATTTTAAGAGCCCTAGCTGAGGAGGAAGTTCATTCAGATGGCTTAGAGGGGCCTTAGAATTTTATGTCTGAGGCTGGGCACAGTGGCTCACATCTGTAATCCCAGCACTTTGAGAAGCCGAGGCCAGCGGATCACTTGAGGTCAGGAGTTTGAGACTAGCCTGGCAAACATGGCGAAACCCCATCTCTACTAAAAACACAAAAATCTGAACCGGGTGTGATGGCGGGCTGTAATCCCAACTACTCAGGAGGCTGAGACAAGAGAATCCCTTGAATCTGGGAGGCAGGTTATTACATATGTGAGCCACTATGGCTGACCAATATGCATTCTTTTTGACATCAGAAGTTAATTTTTAATGAAAATTTCATGTCTAAACACAAATATCCATCAATGGGTGGATGAACAAATTGTGCTAGATTCATACAACAAAATACTACTACTCAGAGATAAAAGGAACAACAGTGGGTTCCTAAAACAACCTGGATGAACCGTGAAATCACGACGCTGAGTAAAAGACAAGCCCTCGTTGCTGGGAGTGGTGGCTCACGCCTGTAATCCCACCACTTCGGGAGGCCGAGGCAGGTGGACCACCTGAGGTCAGGAGTTAGAGACCAGCCTGACCAACATGGAAAAACCTTGTCTCTACTAAATATACAAAATTAGTCAGGTGTGGTGGCGCATGCCTGTAATCCCAGCTACTCAGGAGGCTGAGGCAGGAGAATTGCTTCAACCCGGGAGGCAGGGGTTGAGGTGAGCCGCGATCATGTTACTACACTCCAGCCTGGGCAACAAGAGCGAAACTCCATCTCAAAAACACAAAAACAAACAAACAAACAAACAAAACAAAACAAAAACAAACAAAAAAGACAAGACCTCTTCCTCACCACAGAAAGTATACACTATGTGATTCCATTTACATAAAATCCAGTGAAGGCCGGGAATGGTGGCTCATGCCTGTGATCCCAGCACTTTGGGAGGCCGAGGCGGGTGGCTCACAAGATCAGGAGATCGAGACCATCCTGGCTAACACAGTGAAACCCAGCCTCTACTAAAAACATACAAAAAAATTAGCCAGGCATGGTGGCGGGCGCCTGTAGTCCCAGCTACTGGGGCGGCTGAGGCAGGAGAATGGCATGAACCCGGGAGGCGGAGCTTGCATTGAGCCGAGATTGCACCACTGCACTCCAGCCTGGGTGATAGAGCGAGACTCTGTTTCAAAAAAAAAAAAAAAAAATCCAAGGAAAAGCAAAAATAATCTGTAGCGACAGAAAGCAGATCTCCAGTTGCTTAGGGAGAGAGACATGCCAAAGAGCACAGGGAACTCTTAGGGGTGATGGTTTCATGAGTGTCCACACA
Organism: Macaca thibetana thibetana; assembly: GCF_024542745.1. NCBI lineage: Eukaryota > Metazoa > Chordata > Mammalia > Primates > Cercopithecidae > Macaca > Macaca thibetana. The sequence goes on along the minus strand of NC_065596.1, from coordinate 14,564,939 downwards.
TGTCAAAGCTCGTCAAATTATGTACTTCAAATATGTGCAATTTTTATTTATGTATTTATTTTTCAAAACAGAGTTTACTCTTGTTGCTCAGGCTGGAGTGCAATGGCACGATCTCGGCTCACAGCAACCTCCGCCTCCTGGGTTCAAACAATTCTCCTGCCTCAGCCTCCCGAGTAACTGGGATTAGAGGCATGCGCCACCACGCCTGGCTAATTTTGTATTTTTAGTAAATTTTGTATTTATTCATGGGGTTTCTCCATGTTGGTCAGGCTGGTCTTGAACTCCCAACCTCAGGTGATCTTCCCGCCTCTGCCTCCCAAAGTGCTGGGATTATAGGCATGAGCCACTGCGCTCGGCCATATGTGCAATTTATTACATGTTAATTATACCTCAGTGAAGCTGTAGGGGGTTGGCATGGTGGGTAGCTCATGCCCGTAATCCCAGCACTTTGGGAGGCTGAGGCAGGCAGATCGCTTGAGCCCAAAAGTTTGAGACCAGCCTGGGCAACATGGTGAGACCCCATCTCTACAAAAAAAGAAAAATTAGCATGGTGGCATGTGCCTAAAGTCCCAGGTGCTTGTGAGGCTGAGGGGGTAAGGAACACTTGAGCCCTGGAGGTCTAGGCTGAAATAAGCCATGATGCACTCTGGCCTGGGCAACAAAGCAAGACCCTGTCTCGAAAAAAAAAAAAATTTTTTTTTTGTTTTTTAAAGAATGTGTAGGCCAAGTTAACCCTCCAGACAGGCAAAAATGTGTTATGTGTCATAGCCTATAATTTGTACGATAACATCAAGGTCGCTTTGGTCCAAGGGCAGGATCTATGGTGAGTACATATTCTTACACAAGGAACAGTAAATAAAGTAGAAATCCTGGCTGGATGCAGTGGCTCATGCCTGTAATCCCAGCACTTTGGGAGGCCAAGATGGGCAGATGGCTTGAGCCCAAGAGTTCAAGACAAGCCTGGGCAACATGGCAAAACCCTATGTCTACAAAAAAAAAAAAAAAAGGCCAGGCATGGTAGTGTGCAGCTATAGTCTCAGTTACTTGGGAGGCTGAGGTGGGAGGACTGCTCGAGCACGGATGAGGGAGGTTGCAGTGAGTCGCAATTGGGCCAGTGCACTCCAGCCTGAGGGACAGAACAAGACTGTGTCTCAAAAAAAAAAAAAAAAAAAAATGTAGGCGAGGCGTGGTGGCTCATGCTTGTAATCCCAGCACTTTGGGAGGCCAAGGTGGGTGGATCACCTGAGATCAGGAGTTCAAGACCAGCCTGACCAACGTGGTGAAACCCCATTTCTATTAAATACAAAACATTAGCTGGGTGTGGTGGCGGGTACCTGTAATCCCAGCTACTCAGGAGGCTGTGGCAGGAATCTCTTGAACCTTAGGGGCAGAGGTTGCAGTGAGTCGAGATTGCACCATTGCACTCCAACCTGGGCAACAAGAACAAAAACTCCGTCTTAAAAAAAAACAAAAAAACAAAAAAAACAACAACGTAGAAATGTTGGAGTTGTTCTCAGGAGTTGTGTTAACTGGAAGTCAAGATGGCAGTCGGCATCCAAGATGGAGTCATGACTGCCTTCACAGCCCCTGATGAGGCCCAGTTACTGGGCCTCCCTTTCAGATACTGTTGCATGGCAGCATGGCAGCTTTATATCCTGGGCAAGATTGTGGAGTAAGATTACTCAGGTTCTACTTTACCAGCTATGTTGCTTTGGGCAACTTAACTTCTCTGTGCCTCAGTATCTTCATCTCTACCTCGCTCAGTGGGCTGCTGATAGAAGTTCATGCATGAAGGACTGAGCACACGGCCTGCCACATAAGAAGCACTCAATAGGCTGGGTGTGGTGGCTCACGCCTGTAATCTCACCACTTTGGGACGCTGAGGCAGGAGGATCGCTTGAGCCAAGGAGTTTGAGACCAATCTGGGCAACATGGTGAGACCATATCTCTACAAAAAAAAAAAAAAATTATTATTACTATTATTTTTTTGAGATGGAGTCTCGCTCTGTCACCCAGGCTGGAGTGCAGTGGCGTGATCTCTGCTCACTGCAAGCTCCGCCTCCCGGGTTCACACCATTCTCCTGCCGCAGCCTCCAGAGTAGCTGGGACTACAGGCGCCCACCACCATGCCCAGCTAATTTTTTGTATTTTTAGTAGAGACGGGGTTTCACCATGTTAGCCAAGATGGTCTCGATCTCCTGACCTCATGATTTGCCTGCCTCGGCCTCCCAAAGTGCTGGGATTACAGGCATGAGCCACTGTGCCCGGCCTATTATTTTTAAAAATTAGCCAGGTGTGGTGGTACATGCCTGTATTCCCAGCTACTGGGGAGGATGACGTGGGAGGACTGCTTGAACCCAGAATTTGAGGCTGCAGTGAGCTACAGTCACACCATTGAACTCCAGCTTGGGTGATGGAGTAAGACCGTGTCTCAAAATAAATAAATAAAAATAAAATAATAGTAAATGTCAGCTATTGTGATTATGCTTTGCCTTCAGTGGAGGGCAGCCCTGAAGCCCCCAGCCCCTTATCTGGGAGAAAGCAATGATCAGGGGCAGAGAGGTCCCAAAAGGGGAGAAGCTCTGTCTGATATCCCATCACCCCATCACCCCTCGGGTCAAGGCCCATGTTAGAGGTCACTAAGGCAGAATGAATTCTCCATAGGGTAAGCCCAGGAAGAGACACCTGTAACCAGTGGTATGCTGTGGCTCAAGAGAGCCAAATGCTGAATCTTCAATTATTTTGTGAGCCAGTTGTTAAACTGTTGGTAGCTTGAAACCAGCTGTGATCAGACAGTGTTTACAACATAGTAATCAGCAAACGCTACAGATCAGGACTTTCCTCCCCCATCTGCTAGCACTGCCTGTAAACACTTACCTGCTTCAAAATTAATGCCTGCTGGCCAGTCGTGGCGGCTCACACCCGTAATCCCAGCACTTTGGGAGGCTAAGGCAGGCAGATCACTTGAGGCCGGGAGTTTGAGACCAGCCTGGCCAACATGGTGAAACCCCATCTCCTAAAAACATAAAAATTAGCTGGGTGTAGTGGCATGTGCCTGTAATCCCAGCTACTCGGGAGGCTAAGGCAGGCTGAAACTTAAACCTAGGAGGCAGAGGATGCAGTGGGCTGAGATGGCACCATTGTACTCCAGCTTGGGTGACAGAGTGAGACTTGCTTCTCCAAAACACAAACAAAAAACTAAAATTAATGCCTGCTGCTCCCTTCCTACTGGAAAGGCAGGGAGGAGAAAGAAAGGAAGCTTTTTTCCTGTGGAGTTGTTCCAGGTTGGGGCATCGGCAATACACTTCCAGAACCACCTGCAGAGTCCAGCACAGGGCTGGTGTTGAGTCACCCTCATATTCTCCCAAACTGACCCCAGCTCTCCAGACACTCTCTGCAAGTCTAACAGACCTCATTTCCCTCCTTGCCCCCACAGGCTCTGAGACTTCACCAATCTCTCTGTTTCCACCTGGTTCAACCCAGCCCCCAGATGTCCTGGGCTGGAGCTGCTGGGGTTGGTCACAGCACTGGACAATCAGACCCTGACTACGGCCACATCAGGGGCACACTCATACCCTAGTCCTAGTGTGACCAGATGGAGAAGGAATTTCAGGTGAGGCTGCTCATGCCTGTAATCCCAGTACTTTGGCAGGCCAAGGCAGGAGGATTATTTGCACTTAGGAGTTAGAGACCAGCCTGGGCAACATAGTGAGACCCCATCTCTACAAAAAATAAAAATTAGCCAGGCGTGATGGCACATTCCTGTAGTCCCAGCTACTTGGGAGGCTGAAGTAGGATGGCTTCAGCCCAGGAGTTCGAGACCAGTCTCGGCAACATAAGGAGACCCCTGTCTCTCTCTCTCTTTCTCGCTATCTATCTATCTATCTATCTATCTATCTATCTATCTATCTATATTTATTTATTTTTGAAACAGTCTCGCCCTGTTGCCCAGGCTGGAGTGCAGCAGCACGATCTCGGCTCTCTGCAACCTCCCTCTCCAGGGTTCAAGCGATTCTCCTGCCTCAGCCTCCTGAGTAGCTGGGATTATAGGAATGTGCCACCAGGTCCAGTTAATCTTTGTAGTTTTGGTAGAGACAGGGTTTCACCATGTTGGCCAGGCTGGTCTCCAACTCCTGACCTCAGATGATCCTCCCGCCTTGGTGTCCCAAAATGCTGGAATTACAGGGATGGGACACACCGTGCCTGGCACCATCTCTATTAAAAAAAAAAAAAAAAAAGTCAGGTGCGGTGGCTCACACCTGTAATCCCAGCGCTTTGGGATGCTGAGGCAGGCAGATCACAAGGTCAGGAGTTTGAGACCAGCCTGACCAATATGGTGAAACTCCGGCTCTACTAAAAATACAAAAATTAGTCAGGCATGGTGGTGCATGCCTGTAATCCCACCTATTTAGGAGGCTGAGGCAGGAGAATCGCTTGATCTTGGGAAGCGGAGGTTGCAGTGAGATGAGATTGTGCCACTGTACTCCAGCCTGGATGACAGAGCGAGACTCAATTTCAAAAAAAAAAAAAAAAAGAGAGAGAGAGAAGGAATTTCTACTGCAACTCTGAGTGGGAAGAGCATGGGAGGAACACCTCCGGCTCTTCTCTGATGGGTGAGTTTGGAATAAGAAACCAAGTGTACCCAGCTCAGCCCTCTTCTCCAACCTGGGTCTAAGTACCAGAGGAGGCATCCTGGCCTGCTGAGCCGGCAGTGAACCCACAGAGCCGGGGCTTAGCCACACACAGCAACGCTCATCTCAGGGGTGGGCGCCCACGATTACAATCTGACACCTGCATCTTTCAAGTGGTTCAGACTCGAAAGGCAGGAAAAGGAGTTGTTACTTACTGAACCCCTAAAGCCTGAGCCACCTGCGAGGCCCTGCCCACTCCTGTTCCCATTATCTCCTTTTGTTTATTTTATTTTTTTGAGACCAGGGTCTCACGCTGTCACCCAGGCTGGAGTGCAGTGGTGATCACAGCTCACTGCAACCTCCAAGTCCCAGGCTTAAGCAATCCTCCCACCTCAGCCTCCTGAATAGTTGGGAAACCAGGGAGTAGCTGGGTAGATACACACCACCACACCTGGCTAATTTTTTCCGTAGAAATAGGGTTTCACCAAGCTGGTCTCGAATTCCTGAACTCAAAGTGATTCGCCTGCCTCAGATGTCCCAGGTTGGCCTTGAACTCCTGGGCTCAAGTCATCCACCCAGCTCAGCCTCCCAAAGTGCTGGGATTACACATGTGAGCCACCATGCCTGGCCCTGACCTCACTTTAGACAGCTCTTCCCCCTGCTCATTCTGCCACACAACCTGCTTTCTGTTTCTGGAAAATGCCAAGTTCATTCTCAGCTGTGCTGGCCTTCCCTCTTTTCCCCTAGCTCTTCTGACTTTTGCTTTCTCTTCACCTCTCAGATCTCAGCACAGAGGCCTGCCCTGCTCACTTAACCATGCAAGTGTGGTTCCATTACATTACCCTGGTGTATTGGCTCAGAGTCTCCAAAATTACAACATGGTGGCCAGGCGCAGTGGCTCACACCTGTAATGCCAGCACTTTGAGAGGCCAAGGCAGGCAGATCATGAGGTCAGGAGTTTGAGATCAGCCTGACCAACATGGTGAAACCCCATCTCTACTAAAAATACAAAAAATTATCTAGGCATAATGGCAGGCGCCTGTAATCCCAGCTACTCGGGAGGCTGAGGCAGGAGAATCACTTGAACCCAGGAGGTGGAGGGTGCAGTGAGCCGAGATCGCACCATTGCACTCCGGCCTGAGTGACAGAGTGAGACTCTGTCCCTGCCCAAAAAAATTAAAACATGGATTGGTTTACCTGTTTGTTGTCCTGTCTTCTCCTCTATGAGATCTATGAGGGCAGGGTCTTGTCAGTTTTGTTCATTGTTGTGGCCCAGTTTCCCAGAACCTAAAATAGTGCCTGCAAAATAGTAGAAGCTCAAGACACATTGGTTGAATGAATAAAGTGAATACTTCTTGGGAAAAAAAAATGATTTTTTTCTTTAATAGCAAAATAATATGTCTTGGAAAATACAGCATACAAAATACAGAAAATAGAATTGAGAGCTTTTATGAGCATATCAATCATTGAATAGCGAGTCTGCGTTGCCTATCTCTCCGCGTCTCTTGCGTGCGTGTAGGTATACAAATGGGATATAGGCTTGTGGGTGTGCATGCATAGACAGTCCTTCTTGGGTACTCATAAGGGGGCTCAGCCCCTCGGGTGCCCCTAAGTCTTAACCTCACCCCTTCTTCATCCGTCCTGTTCCTGAGGACGACCGTGAAGGTGACTCTTCATCAAGAGCCTCTGGAGGCTGGGAGCTTTTTGAGTAAGGCTTTGCAATGTAACCATGAGGTAGCTATGATCATCCTTATTTCCAGATGTGGGAACTAGGCTTCCCAGAGGTTGATGATATGACCAAGGCCACACAGCTGGCAAACAGTGATTCCAATGGTCTGGAGGTCCCTAGGCCTCTGTTCTGTCAACCTGGGGCTTTCAATTTCCTCAAGTCTGATTATCTACCCTCTTCAAAGTGCTGCTCAGAGGGTCTGGGGCTCAACGATGAAAGCTAGGATGGCTCCCAGGGACAGGTGGAGTAGTTACATCCACCAGTCCATAGACTCTTTGGGGCAGGCCCTGACAATGACCATACAGTGGGGCAGCCCCTTACACAGGATCTTCTCCGCCTCCTGACCCTCCCAGCCCAGCCCCTGCAGCTCAAGGACTCTGAGCTTGGGCATAGTGAGGCAGGAGGAGAGGATTTCAGTGGGGGAGGGCATTTCCGGGGTGATGAGGGGACCCTGCAGGCACAGACTCTCCAAGGCCGGCATTCCCTCCAGGACAGCCAGGCCAGGGGCAGAGAGGCCCCTCACGGTCAGCCGGATCTTGCGCACATCTCGGAGGTGGCGGCTGATAGCCAGCAGGGTGCTGTCAGCAGACAGGGTGCAGCCCAGCACCTCGAGCCTCTGCAGATAGCTGAGCTCCTGCAGGCCAGCATCCAGCCCTGTCTCAGTCACACGGTAGGTGCCACCCAGCACCAGCGAGCGCAAGGCCCGGAAGCGCGTCAGGCCCTGCAGGTGCTCGTCGCGGAAGGCGGGGACGCGGTCCAGCACGATGCATTCGAGCAGGGGCAGCACGGTGGGGTCCTGCTGCTTGTGGAGCCAAGCCATAGAGATCTCGCAGCTGTGCAGCTCCAGGGTCCTCAGGGTGCTGGGCAGGCTGGTGATGGGCACCATGCTCAGGTCGGCCACGTGTAGGCAGAGGCGCTTCAGGTTGGGGCATTTCTGGCCCAGGGCTCTCAACAGAGCAGGGGACAACTGGGGGGCCTGGGAGCCAGAGAACAAGTAGCCACCCATCCGCAGGGAATGGAGCCGGGATGCCATGTACCTTCGAAGGAGGTGCCACATGACTTTAGGTCGCATCTGTAAGAGCCAGGGATTGGGGTGACACAGTGAGAGGTATGGAGTTTCCAAGGCCCCTGCTGGGCTGGAGACACACATCCCCAGGGTGGGGGATTCTGGTGCCCTGCTTCTGCCCTTCCCTAGCCAGTCTCCTCCCCAGGTTCAACCTCCCCAGGTTCAACAAGACGGTTTGAGTGCACCATCTTGCCTGCTAGGGCTTTGAACAAATCATTTTTTTTTTTTTTTTTTTTTTTTTGAGACAGGGTCTTGCTCTGTCACCCAGGCTAGAGTGCAGTGGTGAGATAATGGCTCACTGCAGCCTGGACTTCCTAGGCTCAAGTGATTCTCCCACTTCAGCTTCCCAAGTGGCTGGGACTTCTGACACATGCCCAGCTAATTTTTGTGATTTTTAGTAGAGACGAGGTCTTGCTACGTTGCCCAGGCCAGTCTCCAACTCCTGGATTCAAGCGATCCTCCCATCTCAGCCCCTCAAAGTGCTGGGTCTACAGTCATGAGCCACTGCACTCGGCCACTTAGAATAAATCTGGTGGGGGCCAGGCGCACTGGCTCATGCCTGTAATCTAAGCACTTTGGGAGGCCGAGGTGGGTAGATCATTTGAGGTCAGGAGTTTAAGACCAGCCTGGCCAACATGGTGAAACCATGTCTCTACCAAAAATACAAAAATTAGCTGGACGTGGTGGCGAGTGCCTGTAATCCCAGCTACTCAGGAGGCTGAGGCAAGAGAATCGGTTGAACCCAGGAGACAGAGGTTGCAGTGAGCTGAGATCGCGCCACTGCAATCCAGCCTGTGTGATAGAATGAGACTCCGTCTCAAAAAAAAAGAAAAAAAAAAAAAGGATAAATCTGCTGGGGGGAAAAACATACTAACAGAATCTACCTTTAGCAATAGATTCTTACCATTTTTCTGGACTAAGAAAGAGAGCAAAACAACTCATTGACATTTTACCTGTTGTTTAATGATCACCTCCAGTAGAAATAAGCAACACAGAATAAAATTTTAAAAGGTGAAAACTACCCGGAGTAAATTAGGTCTATGTTAAAAAAACAAAACAACAAATGAAAAGGCTGGGCACGGTGGCTCACACCTGTAATCCCAGCACTTTGGGAGGTCAAGGTGGGTGGATTGCCTGAGCTCAGGAGTTCAAGACCAGCCTGGGCAACGTGGCGAAATCCTGTCTCTACTAAAAATTTTAGAAAGCCAGGCACGGTGGCTCACACCTATAATCTCAGCACTTTGGAAGGCTGAGGCGGGTGGATCGCTCGAGGTCAGGAGTTTGAGACCAGCCTGGCCAAAATGGTGAAATCCCGTTTCTACTAAAAATACAAAAATTAGCTGGGCGTGGTGGTGGGCGCCTGTATTCCTAGCTACTTGGGAGGCTGAGGCAGGAGAATTGATTGAACCCAGGAGGCAGAGGTTGTAGTGAGCCAAGATTGCACCAGTGCGCTCCAGCCTAGGTGACAAGAGTGAAACTCTGCCTCAAAACATAAACAAAAAACTAAAAATAAAAATAAAAATAATAGTTGGGCAAAGTGGCAGGGACCTGTAGTCCCAGTTACTTAGGAGGCGAAGGCATGAGAACCAGCTCTGGGAGGTGGAGGCTGCAGTGAACTGAGATCACACCACTGCACTCCTGCCTGGGCGACAGGGTGAGACTCTGTCTCAAAAAAAAAAAAAAAAAAAAATCACAGCCAGGAGTGGTGGCTCAAGCCTAGCACTTTGTGAGGCTGAGGCAGGCGGATCACCCGAGGTCAGGAGTTCAAGACCAGCCTCACCAACATGGAGAAATCCCGTCTCTACTAAAAATACAAAATTAGCCAGGTGTGATAGTGCATGCCTGTAATCCCAGCTACTTGGGAGGCTGAGGCAGGAGAATCTCTTGAACCTGGGAGGCAGAGGTTGCGATGAGCCGAGATTGTGCCATTGTATCAGCCTGGGCAACAAAAGCGAAACTCCGTCTCAAAAAAATCACAGCCTGGTACAGTGGAAGCTGCAAAAATCAACCCTGGGAAGTTAGACTTAGTAGAAAATAAAAAGCATACATAATTGATAGCACTGGGCATTTCATTATAAGTACATGTTATCTTAAAAAGAAAAAAATAGCATGCTTACATCTGCCTTTTATTGCTGGATTTCTCTACTTGACATCATAGGGCCTAATGGAAAAAGGAAAATTGTCTAATAACATATTCTTCATGTGTGCTTACAAAGGTGTTTCTTTTCTTTTCTTTTTTTTTGAGATGGAGTTTTGCTCTTGTTGCCCAGGCTGGAGTGCAGTGGCACGATCTCAGTCACCACAACCTCCGCCTCCTGGGTTCAAGCGATTCTCTGGCCTCAGCCTCCCGAGTAGCTGGGATTACAGGCATGTGCCACCATGCCTGGCTAATTTTGTATTTTTGGTTTTTTTTTTGAGACGGAGTCTCTCTCTGTTGCCCAGGCTGGAGTGCAGTGGTGTGATCTCAGCTCACTGCAACCTCCGCCTCCCAGATTCAATTCTCCTGCCTCAGCTTCCCGAGTAGCTGGTACTACAGGCATGTGCCACCACACCCGGCTGTGCTTTCTTTTGTATTTTTAGTAGAGATGGGGTTTCACTATGTTAGCCAGGATGGTCTTGATCTCCTGACCTCGTGATTCGACCACCATGGCCTCCCAAAGTGCTGGGATTACGGGCATGAGCCACCATGCCTGGCCTTAATTTTGTATTTTTAGTAGAGATGGGATTTCTCTATGCAGGTCAGGCTGGTCTCAAACACCCGATCTCAAGTGATCTGCTTGCCTCAGCCTCCCAAAGCGCTGGGATTACAGGAGTGAGCGACCGCGCCCGGCCAAAAAGGTGTTTCTACATCAAGCTCTTCCATTCACTGAAAGAAAATAGCTTATTATCAATCCTTAAGGAAGCATGCTTGCATTTGCCTTTTATACATGCATATGTAAACCCATGTAATACAAACTGTATTAGTCTATTTTCATGCTGCTGATAAAAACATACCTGAAACTGGTAAGAAAAAGAGGTTTAATGGGACTTACAGTTCCACACGGCTGGGCAGGCCTCAAAATCACGGCGGGAGGCGAAAGGCACTTCTTACGTAGCGGTGGCAAGAGAAAATGAGAAAGAAGGCCAGGTGCGGTGGCTCATGCCTGTAATCCCAGCACTTTGGAAGGCCGATGCGGGCAGATCACGAGGTCAGGAGATTGGGACCATCCTGGCCAACATGACGAAACCCCATCTCTACTAAAATACAAAAAAAAATTAGCCAAGTGTGGTGGCACACGCCTGTAGTCCCAGCTACTTGAGAGGCTGAGGCAGGATAATTGCTTGAACACGGGAGGCAGAGGTTCCAGTGAGCCGAGATTGCACCACTGCACTCCAGCCTGGTGACAGAGCAAGACTCTGTCTCAAAGAAAAATAAATAAATAATTTTAAAAATACAAAAAATTAGCTTGGTGTGGTGGCACGCACCTGCAGTGCCAGGTACTCAGGAAGCTGAGGCAGGGGAATTGCTTGAACCCAGGAGGCAGAGGTTGCAGTGAGCCAAGATCGTGCCACTGCACTCCAGCCTGGCAACAGAGCAAGACTCCATCTCAAAAAAAAAAAAAAAAAAAAAAAAAAAAAAAATTGAGAAAATGAGAACGAAGCAAAAGTGGAAACCCCTGATAAACCCATCAGATCTCGTGAGACTTATTCACTATCACAAGAATAGCATACAAAAGACCAGCCCCTATGATTCAATTATCTCCCCCTGGGTCCCTCTCACAACATATGGGAATTCTGGGAAATACAATTCAAGTTGAGATTTGGGTGGGGACACAGCCAATCCATATCATATCACCCCTGGTCCCTCCAAGTCTCATGTCCTCACATTTCACAACCAATCATGCTTTCCCAACAGTCTTCCAAAGTCTTAACTCATTCAGCATTAATCCAAAAGTCCACAATCCAAAGTCTCATCTGAGACAAGGCAAGTCCCTTCCACCTATGAGCCTGTAAAATCAAAAGCTAGCTAGTTACTTCCTAGATACAATGGGGGTACAGGTATCGGGTAAATGCAGCCATTCCAAATGGGAGAAATGGCCAAAACAAAGGGGTTCCCCTATGCAAGTCTGAAATCCAGTGGGGCAGTCAAATTTTAAAGCTCCAAAATGATCTCCTTTGATTCCAGGTCTCACATCCAGGTCACACTGATGCAAGAGGTGAGTTCCCATGGTCTTGGGCAGCTCGGCCCCTCGTGGCTTTACAAGGTATAGCCTCCCTCCCGGCTGCTTTCACAGGCTGGCGTTCAGTGTCTGAAGCTTTTCCAGGTGCATGGTGCAAGCTGTGGGTGGATCTACCATTCTGGAATCTGGAGGACAGTGGCCCTCTTCTCACAGCTCCACTAGGCAGTGCCCCAGTAGGAACTCTGTGTGGGGGCTCTGACCCCACATTTCCCTTCCACACTGCCCTAGCAGAGGCTCTCCATGAGGGCCCCACCCCTGTAGCAAACTTTTGCCTGGACATCCAGGCGTTTTCATACATCTGAAATCTAGGCAGAAGTTCCCAAACTTCAATTCTTTTTTTTTTCTTTTTTTTTTTTTGAGATGGAGTTTCGCTCTTGTCACCCAGGCTGGAGTGTAATGGCATGATCTCGACTCACTGCAACCTCTGCCTCCCGGGTTCAAGCGATTCTCCTGCCTCAGCCTCGCAAGTAGCTAGGATTACAAGCATGTGCCACCACGCATTTGTGGTATGTTTAGTAGAGATGGAGTTTCACCATGTTGGCCAGGCTGGTCTCAAACTCCTGACCTCAAGTGATCCGCCTGCCTTGGCATCCCAAAGTGCTGGGATTATAGGCGTGAGCCACCGTGCACGGCCCCGTACCTCAGTTCTTGGCTTCTGTGCACCAGCAGGCTCAAGATCACGTGGAAGTTGCCAAGACTTGGGGCTTCCACCCTCTGAAGCCACAGCCTGAGTTATACATTGGCCCCTTTCAGCCACAGCTGGAGCGGCTAGGACATAGGGCACCAAGTCCCAGGGTGCATGCAGCATGGGGGCCCTGGGCCCGGCCCAGGAAACCACTTTTCCCTCCTGGGCTTCCAGGCCTGAGATGAGAGGGGAATGCCATGAAGGTCTCTGACATGGCCTGGAGACATTTTCCCTATAGCCCATTAGACTCCTTGCTACTTATGTAAATTTCTACAGCTGGCTTGAATTTCTCCCTAGAAAATGGGTTTTTCTTTTCTATCACATAGTCAGGCTACAAATTTCCAAACTTTTCAGCTCTGCTTCCCTTAGAAAACTGAATACTTTTAACAGTACCCAAGTCACCTCTTGAATGCTTTGCTGCTTAGAAATTGAGAAGTTGAGATTTGGTTGGGGACACAGCCAAACTATATCATGAACCAAGAGAGAAAGAAACATGTTCTAATGAATCTTCTCAGGAAGCTGAGGCAGGAAGATCGCTTGAGCCCCGGAGGTTGAGGCTGCAGTGTGCTATCATTTCGCCACTGCACCCCAGCCTGGGTTACAGAGTGAGATCCATCTCAAAAAAATAAATTACAGAAAGATAAACTGCAGAGCATAAATGCACACAAAACCAATGGATGAATCAACTTTTCCTTGCAAAACCAATGACTGAGAATACTCTAAGTTTCATAATATCAGGCCAGGCGCTGTGGCTCACACCTGTAACCCCAACACTCCAGGAGACTTGAGGTGGGAGACAACTTGAGTCCAAGAGTTCGAGACCATCCTGAGCAACATAGCAAGACTGTCCTTAAAAAAATAACCTCAAAAGCAATACTGTATTAAAGGGAGTTACAGATGGATATATACAGTAAAATAGTCTAAAAGTAGAACACTATCTAAATAGTAGAACAGCATTACCTGAAGTTTAGAAATACATTACTAATACTATAATTGTTTATGGACACACACATATGAAGTAAGGTAAAAGGAAGGGTGCAAATCCACTTTATAATAGCAGTTATCTATGAAAATAGTTTCAAAAAGGGTAACAAATATATCTCTAAATGTTTTGGGTGGGCCAGTTGCGGTGGCTCATGCCTGTAATCTGAGCACTTTGGGAGGCTAAGTCGGGAGGATCACTTGAGCCCAGGAGTTCGAGACCAGCCTGGGCAACATAGTGAGACTCTGTCTCCACAAAAAATAAAAGATTAGCGGGTATAGTGGTGAGCGCCTGTGGTCCCAGCTACTCAAGAGGCTGACATGAGAGGATCGCTTGAGTTTGGGAGGTCGAGGCTACAATCGCACCACTGCACTCCAGCCTGAGCAGCAGAGCGAGACCCCCGTCTCAAAAACAAAACAAAAACTTGATAACATAGTCATAAATTAGCATTTATCGAATGATAAATATGTGCCAGACTGTTCTAAGCCCTTTCCCTGCATGATCTCAGTGAAGTCCCACAATAGTCCCGTGAGGCAGGTACTGTCCTTTATCCCCATTGCAGGGATGGGGAAATTGAGGCCCTGAGGTAGAATAGGAGCAGGTAAGCGATGATGCCGAGATAGGCCCAGGACTACCTGGCTCTAAATCCCCAGCCCGGGTACCGACAACCTGTCCCAGGGTGGGAGAGGTGGTCTTTCGGGTCCGGGCACCGCGACCGCGGCCCAGGCCCGCCTGGCCAGCCATGCCTACCGTGTAGAGCGTCAGGTCGACATGTCGCCACAGCCACCGGTCGTCCACCAGCCTCTTCCAGCGGTGACAGACCCTGGGGGAGGGGACGCGCGGTTAGAACGACCCCAGCCCCAGGCCACATCGCATCTCCAGGTCCCAGGTGCGCCCTCCGCCCGGCCCTTCCCCCCCGGAGGCGGGGCCGCACCTGGAGATGCGGATCCGGTCCCGTACCGGGAGGTAAGAGAAGATCTCAAGCAGGACTGAGTCCGGCAGTTCGACCAAAGTCGCCATGATCCCGCCGACACGCACTTCCGCTTCCGGTTAAGGAGACCCGAGGGGGTCCCCGCGGGGGCCCCGAGGCGGCTGACAGGGCGGCGGCCGCGACCTTCCCGTAGCCGGTAGAGGACTTTGACTTTCCTTTCGCTGGGCAGTGATTGGGTCCCAGGGCCGGACCAGCCGCGGATGGGGACCAGAAACCAGACTGGAAAGCGTGACTGAGGCAGTGAGAGTCTTGCGGGACGTGGCTGAGGCGTGATTTGGCCGCGACTGGGAACTAAGACCAAGTCCGCAAGGCGGGGCTGGAGTGAGGCGAAGCTCGGGGGCGGAGCTAGAGACGAGGACCAAGTCCGAAAGGCGTGGCTGGGGTGGGGCGAGTATCGGAGGTGGTGCTAGAGACGAGGACCGAGCCTGGAAGGCGTGGCTGGAGTTGGGCAAGGCTCAGGGACGGAGCCAGAGACCGGACCCAAGTCCGGAAGGCGGGGCTGGGGCGAGGTTAGGGGGCGGGGCTAGAGACGAGGACCAAGCCCGGAAGCCGGGGCGAGGCCTAGGTGGGGCTGCAGACGAGAACCACGCCTGGAAGGTGTGGCTAGGGCGGGACGAGGCTTGCGGGGCCGGGAGAGGTCCGGACAACCGCTGGAAGGCGAGGCTGGGGCGGGACGATACCCTGGGGGCGGGGATGGCGACAAGGACCTAGCCGAGAAGACGTAGTCGGGACTGCAAAGGACATGATTTCATTATCTTTTCTTTCTTTTTTTTTTTTAATTTTGAGACAAGGTCTCGCTCTGTCACCCAGTCTGGAGTGCAGTGGCGAAATTACAGCTCACTGCAGCCTTAACCTCTGGGGCTCAAGTGATCCTTCCACCTCAATCTCCCGAGTAGCTGGGACTGTAGGGGCATGCCAACACGCCCGGCTAATTTTTGTTTCGTTTTTTGAGATGAAGTCTTGCTCTGTCACCCAGGCTGGAGTGCAGTGGCACAATCTCGGCTCACTGCAACCTCCGCCTCCCAGGTTCAAGTGATTCTCCTGCCTCAGCCTCCGGGGTAGCTGGGACTACAGGCGCCAGCCATTATGTCCGGCTAATTTTTGTATTTTTAGAGATGAGGTTTCACTATATTGGCCAGGCTGGTCTCGAACTTCTGACCTCAAGTGATCCACCTGCCTCAGCTTCCCAGAATGCTGGGATTACATGTGTGAGCCACCACGCCTGGCTAATTTTTGTATTTTTTTGTAGAGCCGGGGTTTTGCCACGTTGCTCAGGCTGGTCTTCAACTCCTGGGCTCAAGAGGTTCTTCCTGCTTCAGCCTCCCAAAGTGCTAGGATTACAGGCATGAGCCGCCATGCCCAGCTGCTTGCATTCTTTTTTATGGCTGCATTATGTGTGTCTTCTTGGCTTGTTGCCTTCCTATTATCAGACTGAATTCTGGGGTGGCAGATGGGACTTGTGCACCCCAGCTCTGCTGAGGTGCTCAGATAGTGGGGGGAGGAAACTCCTATGCACCTGCCTCCACCCCTAAGATTACTTCCCTTCTTGTGAACTCTGGCAGGGGAAGGGGAGTTCCTTTAAGTTTGGCAGAACCCAGATGTCCCTTCCCCGCCATCCCCACTCAGTTACAGGGGGTTCCTGCACCACCAGCATACAGGGCTAGAGGGAGGGAAGTAGTCAGGTGAGAGAAAAAGAAACCCACATACAAGCCTTCCTCTGGACCAGGAACCCAGGAAACAAGAGTGTAGAAGGGGCCTGCCCAGCTTGCTCCTTGGGTCTTGACCCAAAACTTCACCTTCTGGAAAGTATCCCCCCCGCCCCCTGCCAAGGAAAGCAGCTCTGAGAACAGATCTTCCTACAGCAGGCCAGGTCTCCATGTGCAACCACAGCAGTGAGTCTTCACCAATACCTTGCAGTAGCTCTGATGAATGTGTAGCTACTCGGGAGGCTGAGGCAGGAGAATAGCGTGAACCCAGGAGGCGGAGCTTGCAGTGAGCCGAGATCGCACCACTGCATTCCAGCCTGGGCGACAAAGCAAGACTCCGTCTCAAAAAAAAAAAAAAAAAAAAAAAAAAAAAATTAAAGACCTGGAGAAAGTGGGGCCTTCAAGCAAAAGCTAGAAGGTAAAACAAAGTCCTTAAGACCCCGCCTGGGTTTCCTCAGAACTTAAGAGTTCATTTAAAATAATGGAGACATTCTTACATACCTTGCAAACCTTGTACCAGGATCCACTTTATTTTTTTTTTAATTTATTTTCTTTTCTTTATTATTTTGACACGGAGTTTTGCTCTCGTTGCCCAGGCTGGAGTGCAATGGCGCAATCTTGGCTCCCTGCAACCTCCGCCTCCCGGGTTCAATCGATTCTCCTGCCTCAGCCTTCCAAGTAGCTGGGATTTAAGGCATGTGCCACCAAGCCCAGCTAATTTTGTATTTTGAGAAGAAATGGGGTTTCACCATGTTGGTCAGGCTGGTTTTGAACTCCTGACCTCAGGTGATAGGTGATCTGCCCGCCTCGGCCTCCCAAAGTAGTGGGATTACAGGCGTGAGCCACTGTGCCCGACCTTTTTTTCTTTTTTTGAGAGAGAGTCCCAGGCTGTCCCCCAGGCTGGAGTGTAGTGTGATCTCGCTCACTGCAACCTCCATCTCCCAAGTTCATGTGATTCTTGTGCCTCAACCTCCCAGGTAGCTGAAACTACAGACGTGTGCCACCACACCTGGCTAATTTTTAAATTTTTAGTAGAGACGGGGTTTTGCAATGTTGCCCAAGCTGGTCTCGAACTCCTGACCTCAGGTGATCTACCACCTTGGTCTCCCAGTGCTGGGATTGCAGGTGTGATGTAATGGCACCTGGCCCCATTTTCCTCTTCCCTCAGCAGTACTCCTCATCCCTTTCCCAACTCCTCGCCCCACAGCTCAGCACCAAGACCCTGTGCTTGGCGGATCTTTGAATCCAGCACTGAGAAATTAGAACATTTTGAAAAAGCAAACATTTCCTTTTCCACCCCCGGTGATTACAAAAGTAACATATGTTCAGTGTCAGAAATCTGGAAAAACACCACGAAGTGGGAAAATTAGGCCGGGTGTGGTCGCTCATGCCTGTAATTCCAGCACTTTGGGAGGGTCACTTGAGGCCAGGAGTTTGAGACCAGCCAGGGCAACATAGTGAGACAGTGTCCCTCCAAAAAGTAAAAAAATCAGCCAGGCATGGTGATGCACACCTGAAGTCCCAGGAGGTGAGTCCTCTGGAGTCCAGGAATTGGAGGCTGCAGTGAGCTATAATTGTGCCATGCACTCCAGCCTGGGTGACACAGCAAGACACTGTCTCAAAAAAAAAATTAAAAAAAAAAGAAGGGAGAATGAGACTCTCAGTAATCCTACCATGCTACCATGCAGTGGTAACTATAGTCAATGCTTGCGTGACCCAGTATTTGTTTTCTTTTTGTTTGTTTTTGAGATGGAGTCTTGCACTATTACCCAGGCTGGATCTTGACTCCCTGCAAACTCCACCTCCCAGGTTCATGCCATTCTCCTGCCTCAGCCTCCCCTCCTGGGACTACAGGCGCCTGCCACCACACATGGCTAATTTTTTTGTACTTTTAGTACAGACGGGGTTTCACTGTATTAGCCAGGATGGTCTTGATCTCCTGACCTCATCATCCACCCACCTCGGCCTCCCAAAGTGCTGGGATTACAGGCATGAGCCACCGCGCCCGGCCCAGTATTTCTTTGTTTTCAAACAGAGTTTCACTTTGTTGCCCAGGCTGGAGTGCAGTGGCACGATCTCCGCTCACTGCAACCTCTGCCTCGCAGGTTCAAGTGATTCTCCTGCCTCAGCCTCCTGACTAGCTGGGATTACAGACGCCCACCACATTTTTGTAGTTTTAGTAGAGATGGGGTTTTGCCAATTGGCCAGGCTGGTCTCAAACTCCTGACCTGAAGTGATCCACCCGCCTTGACCTCCCAAAGTGTTGGGATTATAGGTGTGAGTCACTGTGCCTGGCCGTGACCCAGGATTTCTAAGAGAATGCAAGTATGTGCTGCTTCTAAACTTCCTCAGGCACCTCAGCCCCCTCAGCTCACTTTTGACCTTCCAATCTGTTTTGTCCTGGCTGGAGTCTCCCCAAAAGCAGAGGCAGGGGAGTTCCCACAAAGGAATGCCCTAAATCATCCCAAGACGGGACCAGTGGGGATTTCAAGAAAACACCAATTACCAGAGCAATCAGTCCAAAGCATTTATTAGGGAAACTTACAGAGTACTCCAACAATCATCAAGACAGGAAAGAAAAGGGTGTTCTACCGAGGTACAGCTGCAGCTAGGGGTCAGGAAATGGAGTTCAGATGCACAAGTCAGCATGTCTGGTTTCCATTTGAGTAATGGGCCACCTGCTGGTCTGGCAGGTGTCAGCTTGACCAAAACAGGATTGTAGATTCTTTCCCTGGGATGGGGCGTTCCACAACTTTGGTTTTATATTTAGATTTTCTTTTTTTGGTTTGGTTTCGTTTGGAGACGGGAGTCTCACTGTGTCTCCCAGGCCGGAGTGTAGTGGCGTGACCTCAGCTCACTGCAACCTCTGCCCCCTGGGTTCAAGAGAACTCTCCTGCCTCAGCCTCCCAAGTAGCTGGGACTACAGATGCATGCCGCCATACCTGGCTAATTTTTTTGTATTTTAGTAGAGACGGGGTTTCACCATGTTGCCCAGGCTGGTCTCCAACTCCTGAACTCATGCAATCCGCCTGCCTTGGCCTCCCAAAGTGCTAGGATTACAGGTGTGAGCCACCACGCCTGGCCTATATTTAGATTTTCAAGGCCAGTTTCTGGAATTTTTAAGCAAAGTACACAGGTTAAACATTATGAGACCTTAGAATAGAAAAACAGAAGAGAGGCTGGGCATGGTGGTTCATGCCTGTAATCCCAGCACTTTGGGAGGCCAAGGCCAGCGCATCACCTGAGGTCGGGAGTTCGAGACCAGTCTGACCAACATGGAGAAACCCCGTCACTACTAAAAATACAAAATTAGCTAGGCGTGGTGGTGCATGCCTGTAATCCAGGGAGTTTCTCTTGTTGCCCAGGCTGGAGTGCAATGGCACTATCTCGACTCACTGCAACCTCCACCTCTCTGGTTCATGCAATTCTTCTGCCTCAGCCTCCCGAGTAGGTGGGATCACAGGCATGCACCACCACGCCAGGCTAATTTTGTATTTTTAGCTGAGATGGGGTTTCTCCATGTTGGTCAGGCAGGTCTTGAACTCCTGGCCTCAGGTGATCTGCCCACCTCAGCCTACCAAAGTGCCAGAAACAGGCTTGAGCCACCGCGCTGGCATTGGAGAATTCTTTTTTTTTTTTGGTTTTCACATTTTTATTGGGAGCCGTGGGAGGGGCCGCCTCTGTCAGTGAAGGTGCTCACAGTTTCTTCAGCCACTCCAGGCTGGGGCCCTGAGGGTCCTGGGGGTGGCTGGGCACGTCCGGCACGTTCTCATCATCACGGACGGGCACTGGGTAGTTGTAGGGCGTGGCCTCATTGATCATGATGGAGTACTTGAAGTAGGGGCTGAATGAGGGCATAATTATAGCGAGGCCCCCGATGACAAAGGACGCGACCAGCACTGGCTCCTTGTCCCAGGCATTCTTGAGGAAGGCGCTGAGCCTCGCAGCCATCTTGGTCTCCGGCATTGGAGAATTCTTAAACCATTGTAGCAGTATAGTTCAACAATAGTAAAAGGTGGTTTTAGTCTCTGGATCCTGCCATTCAAAAGCAAATGATAGGCCGGGCATGGTGGCTCACGCCTGTAATCCCAGCATTTTGGGAGGTTGAGGTGGGCAGATCACTTGAGGTCAGCAGTTCGAGACCAGCCTGGACAACATGGTGAAACCCTGTCTTTACTAAAAATACAAAAAATAGCTAGGCGTGGTGGTGCGTGCCTGTAATTCCAGCTACTCAGGAGGCTGAGGCAAGAGAATCGCTTGCACAAGGGAGGCAGAGGTTGCAGTGAGCTGAGTTTGTTCCACTGCACTCCAGCCTGGGCAACAGAGCAAGACTCTGTCTCAAAAAAAATTGAGACACAGCCTCGCTCTGTTGCCCAGGATGGAGTGCAGTGGCGCAATCTCAGCTCACTGCAACCTCCACCTCCAGTGTTCAAGTGATTCTCCTGCCTCAGTCTCCCAAGTAGCTGGGATTACAGGTGCCCGCCACCACACCTGGCTAAATTTTTTTTTTTGAGACGGAGTCTCGCTCTGTCGCCCAGGCTGGAGTGCAGTGGCGCGATCTCGGCTCACTGCAAGCTCCGCCTCCCGGGTTCATGCCATTCTCCTGCCTCAGCCTCCCGAGTAGCTGGGACTACAGGCGCCCACAACCGCGCCCAGCTAATTTTTTGTATTTTTAGTAGAGACGGGGTTTCACCGTGGTCTCGATCTCCTGACCTTGTGATCCGCCCGCCTCGGCCTCCCAAAGTGCTGGGATTACAGGCGTGAGCCACCGCGCCCGGCTTTTTTTTTTTTTTAAAGTAGAGACGGGGTTTCACCATGTTGGCCAGGCTAGTCTCGAACTCCTGACCTCGTGATCTGCCCACCTTGGCCTCCCAAAGTGCTGGGATTACAGGCATGTCCTTAACCTTGTCTACATAAACCTGTCAATTGATTGAGACCTGTCTCAGATACTTTTTGGCTTACAAATTGACTGAATTGAGGAAGGAAGGCCCTTGTCTCACCAGCCCTCGCAAACCTGGAATCTGGTACGGAGTGCTCCCCAAAGATATAGATGCAGGAGACTGTGCAATTGTCCAAAGTTTCCAGTTACCTTGCAGGCATTTAAGGTTGGTGACTGACAGTGAGGCAGGAGAACAAAGAAAATGAAGCAGAAGAAGAGCAAAGGGAATTAAACGTTGGATAAAGGGCAAAATAAGTAAAACCAGAAAGCAGAAGCAAGGTGAAGGGGCGGGTGAGCAAGAAGCAAGATAAATGGCAGAAGCTGAGGAGACAAAACAAAAGGAAGATTAAAAACTGAGTAAAAATCCCATGGCCAGGGAAATCAGGACCAAACCAGTAAGGAACAGCTCTTTAGGCATAAGCATGCGCATTAAACACAAAAAGTATCCTTAACGTAAGGATAACCAGCTCATTAGCGCTCATGCATATGGACGGCATATCATGCAGGTACTTAAAATTATGGAATGAAGACGACCCTCAAGCGCACAGGGGCCAAAGTAACT
Organism: Macaca thibetana thibetana; assembly: GCF_024542745.1. Taxonomy (NCBI): domain Eukaryota; kingdom Metazoa; phylum Chordata; class Mammalia; order Primates; family Cercopithecidae; genus Macaca; species Macaca thibetana. Next base: position 14,543,428 of record NC_065596.1, on the reverse strand, counting down.
AAGCAACACACCTATCATTCAAAAAGGTAGACACTGGCTACAGATTAGGCAGCCTTGGGAAAAGAAGAAAAGCCTGGCTAACATGGTGAAACATCATCTCTACAAAAACTACAAAAATTAGCCGGGCGTGGTGGCGGGCGCCTGTAATCCCAGCTACTCGGAAGGCGAAGGCTGCAGTGAGCCGAGACCGCACCATTGCACTCCAGCCTGGGCAACACAGCGAGACTACGTCGGGAAAAAAAAAAAAAAAGACCCAAACTACACCAAGCTGGGGCTGATCTTATCTCGCAGAGGTCACTCCGCTCTCCCCTCCGAGAGTGGAATACTGTGCTTAATAAACTTGCTGCTTTGCTATCTCTGTGTGACTCGTTCAAATTTTTGTTCGGGGCACCAAGAGCCTGCAACTGTGCGGTAACAGCAGCTATTGGGCAGCGTAGAGTCTAGTCCAGGATCCAGCTTCGCCTATTGACTGGAGTCCGCATCCCGGGGGAATGCGATGGCCAGAGGGCAGAGGTGAGCAAAATGCTCAAGACGCCCAGCCCTGAATGAACCCAGGGGGTCAGAAGGGATGACTGCAGAATTCGCTCCCCCTACTCCCTCCGCCCTCGCTCCTAGTACCCGCATAAAGAGGCTTCGGGCCCCCACCCCCGGGACCCTCTGGTGTCCCACCATGTGACCAAGTCTCCCTGCAACAATGACTTAAAAAGAGCTGGGGCCAGCGCCGGACCTCTGGCTCTCGCTCCACGCCCTTTCCCCGGCCCCACACCCGCCAAGACCCCCCTCTGTACCCCACGCGCCTACCGCAGGCGTCCCCCTGCCAAGCCTTGGGTCACGGAAACCGTACTTGTGAACCGCAAACACACAACAGAATGCAGACCCGGAAGAACCTGAGCCAGTGTTGACCACACCGCCTGGCTAGGGGCGGGACTTCCGGCCCCGCATTTTTACTTCCGCTTCTGGTTCCCAGCGTCAACTGCAGCCGGGGTTCTGCGCTCGGGTGAGGAGCTAGTGGCGTCGGCAGGTTCGAGGCGATTCGAGGTGAGGGGGTCAAGCGGAGAGGCTCGGAGTTGGGGAAAGCTGTCGCGACCCAGCCACCCAGGGTCTGGGGTCGGTGGGAGGTGAGGCCAGGGAGTTTTGTGTCAGGGCATTCAGGCGTCGAGAAGGGGCGGATGCGCGGCTGCCTGGGGTTCGCGGCCCTGGGACAGGGGACTTGGCCTGGGAGTATTCGAGTGCGGGGGGTTGGGAGCAGAACGGAAGGCTCAGTAACCGAGAATTTTAGGGCCTGGGACTGGGAGACTTGTAGGCTGGGGCTTCTGGGTCTGGGAGACGCCCGAAGCTCTGATTTTGCTACTTCCCACCCCACTGCTCTGTGTAGCTCCAGCTAGGATGATCGAGGTTGTTTGCAACGACCGTCTGGGGAAGAAGGTCCGCGTTAAATGCAAGTATCCACTGGCAGCCGAGAGGCAGAGGTACTCGCAGGGGTGCTTGGCGTGAGGCAGGCAACTCAATCTGTTGTCGGATGGTTTTAGTTAAACCCGGGAGAGGGGGCGGATGGGGTCCTGGCAGATGGTATTCAGCCCTGGAATGTCCTCTTCCTCGTTCTACCGCTCGCATTTGCCTTAACTCCTCTGCGCCCAGCACGGATGATACTATCGGGGACCTTAAGAAGCTGATTGCAGCCCAAACTGGCACCCGTTGGAACAAGATTGTCCTGAAGAAGTGGTGAGTGCAGCAGTAGAGCCACTGGGTGGACTGGACTAGGCCGGAAGGTTTTGGTTTGGGGGAGCGCTGCAAGCAGCCCTTTGCTTAGGCTGGGCTACCTCATTCGGCCTCCAGGCTGAAGAGCCTACTTAGCCTTATCTCTGAAATGTCTCTTTTCCTTAGGTACACGATTTTTAAGGACCACGTGTCTCTGGGGGACTGTATCCTTTGTGTGACTTCTTGAGGAAGCATCTACATACCCAGCCTCGGTTATCTTCGTTCCAAACTAAAGTCTGCATGAGATAATGTTTATTAAGTGTTTAACTTAGTACGTGGCACATGGTGAGCACTTAGAAAGTGGGAGCTAGGCTGGGCGCGGTGGCTCACGCCTGTAATCCCGGCACTTTGGGAGGCCGAGGTAGGCAGATCATAAGGTGAGGAGATCGAGACCATCCTGGCTAACACGGTGAAACCCCGTCTCTACTAAAAAATACAAAAAAATTAGCCGGGCATAGTGGCGGGCGCCTGTAGTCCCAGCTGCTCGGGAGGCTGAGGCAGGAGAATGGCTTGAACCGGGGAGGCGGAGCTTGCAGTGAACCGACATCGTGCCACTGCACTCCATCCTAGGCAACATAGCGAAGACTGTCTCAAAAAAAAAAAAAAGAAGAAGAACATGGGAGCTATGTAATTATTTGGTTGGGGAGAGGGTAGTTGGTGAAAGTTTGACTTCAAGTTCAAAATATTTATTACTGACCTCCACCTGAGTGCTGGACAGTAGGTCAGGGTGGGGTGAGACTTAGGTATATCTATTGTGCAGAAGGAACAGAAACTTTTTGAATTTTTATTTTATTTATTTTTTTGAGACAGTCTCGCTCTGTTGCCCAGGCTGGAGTGCAGTGGCGCGGTCTTGGTCCACTGCAACCTTCACCTCCCGAGTTCAAGCAATTCTGCCTCAGCCTCCCAAGTAGTTGGGATTACAGGCCTGTGCCACCACTCCTTGCTAGTTTTTGTATTTTTAGTAGAGATGGGGTTCTGCCACATTTTCCAGGCTAGTCTCGAACTCCTGGCCTCAAGTGATCCTCCCGCCTCGGCCTCCCAAAGTGCTAGGATTATAGCCATGAGTCACTACACTTGGCCTAGAAGGAACAGAAACTTTTTTTTTTTTGAGATGGAGTTTTGCTGTTGTTGCCCAGGCTGGAGTACAGTGGCACAATCTTGGCTCACTGCAGCCTCTACCTCCTGGGTGTAAGCGATTCTCCTGTCTCAGCCCTCCAAGTAGCTGGGATTACAGGTGCCCACCACCACACCCAGCTAACTTTTTTGTATTTTTAGTAGAGATGGGTTTTCACTGTGTTTAAACATCACAGTGTTGGCCAGGCTGGTCTCAAACTCCTGACATCAAGTGATCCACCTGCTTCAGCTTCCCAAAGTGCTGGGATTACAGGCGTGAGCCACTGCACCCAGCCAGAAATTTTTTGGTAAAGTTTCAGTTCTCTCCAAATAAAAATGGCCTGGTCCAAAATGGGCTTCCTTAGCCCTGAACTGAGACCTCAGGCCACCCTGACCCAGCTGTGAATGGATGAGAGGGGTGGGGATGGAAGCCAGAGTCAGGATTCCTTAACACCTTTCCTTCAGATGAAATCCACGATGGGATGAACCTGGAGCTTTATTACCAATAGATGAGAATCCTCATCTTCCTGCTGCCCTGCTCTCCTTTCCCATCCTCATCCCCCACACTGGGATAGATGCTTGTTTGTAAAAACTCACCTTAATAAAGACTTAGATGTTGCTTTGTTGCTGTCTCTTTGCATGAGAGCTGTCTAGTGATGGATGGATTGGTCGCTGTTAGGTCATCACTGCACCATCAGTATGTACCTGCTGAAATAAGAGCTCCAGATCAACTGGATCCATGAGGGCAGAGTAGACCAGCAGGCTGGGAGTCTGTGTAGGAGCCCAGAGAGAGCTCTGGGGTTTGCTGTGGGTGTCTGAAGGTCAAGAGACGCTGGGATTATTATCACCCTAATAGACCAAAGAGCCTCCAGGTCATGACAGTAGATGGAATTGTTAGGAATTAAGATTCTGAAATCACACAGACCTGAGGAGGTATAGATGAGTTTAAAGCATGTTTAAACATCCACAGTTCCTGGCACCATTTTTTTTTTAAGACAGGGTCTTGCTCTTTCACCCAGGCTGGAATGCAGTGGTGCGATCATAGCCCACTGCAGCCCTGAAGTGGACTCACACAGTCCTCCTGCATCAGCCTCCCAAGTAGCTGGGCGGTGTGTACCACCATGCCTGCTAAAACTTTTTTATTTTTATTTTTTTTTGAGACAGAGTCTCGCTCTATCACCCAGGCTGGAGTGCAGTGCAAGCTCTGCCTCCTGGATTCAAGCAATTCTCCTGCCTCACTTGAGTGCTGGGATTACATACCATGTAAAATTTTTTGTAGAGACAGGGTATCCCTGTGTTGCCCAGGATGGTCTTGAACTCCTGACCTCAGACGATCGTCCAGCCTTGGCCTCCCAAAGTACTGAGATTATAGGTGTGAGCCATCATGCTTGGCCCTGGCACTTCTTTTCAAGACAAAAATAACGTGATAGCAGACAGTGTGGCACTATAAGTGTGGCTACGTGAGCTCAGCCTCAAGAGTCAGACCAACTAGATTTGAATTTTTTTTTTTTTTTTGAGATGGAGTCAGCCCAGGCTGCAGTGCAGTGGTGCGATCTCCGCTCACTGCAAGCTCCGCCTCCCGGGTTCACGCCATTCTCCTGCCTCAGCCTCCCGGGTAGCTGGGACTACAGGTGCCCACCACCACACCCGGCTAATTTTTTGTATTTTTTTTATAGAGACGGGGTTTCACCGAGTTAGCCAGGATGGTCTCGATCTCCCGACCTCGTGATCCGCCTGCCTCGGCCTCCCAAAGTGCTGGGATTACAGGCATGAGCCACTGCACCCGGCTTAGATTTGAATTTTCTTTTTTTTTTTGAGACGGAGTCTCGCTCTATCGCCCAGGCTGGAGTGCAGTGGCCGGATCTCAGCTCACTGCAAGCTCCGCCTCCTGGGTTCACGCCATTCTCCTGCCTCAGCCTCCCGAGTAGCTGGGACTATAGGCGCCCGCCACCTCGCCCGGCTAGTTTTTTGTATTTTTAGTAGAGACAGGGTTTCACCATGTTAGCCAGGATGGTCTCGATCTCCTGACCTCGTGATCCACCCGTCTCGGCCTCCCAAAGTGCTGGGATTACAGGCTTGAGCCACCGCGCCCAGCTACATTTGAATTTTGATTGATCCTTAGCATGTAATCCTTTTGTCTCAGCCTCCTGAGTAGCTGGAAGTTATAGGTGCATGCCACCACGCCCAGCTAATTTTTTTAGTAGAGCTGGGGTTTCACCATGTTAGCCATGATGGTCTCGATCTCCTGACCTCGTGATCTGTTCGCCTCAGCCTCCCACAGTGCTGGGATTACAGGCGTGAGCCACTGCGCCCAGCCCTGAATTTCTTATTTCTTTATACCACTCCTCCCACCAGTGGTGAGCATTAATACATTTAAGTGACTCTAGAAACTTTCTGAAATGACCTAGAGTTTTCATCATACGGGGATAATCATATGTTCTGTAATATTTATATGCCATTCCACAGTTTGCTTTTCTATGCTTTATTTTTTTTAATTATTATTTTTGATTATTATTATTTTGTGAGATGGAGTTTTGCTCTTTTTGCCCAGGCTAGGGTGCAATGATGCAATCTCGGCTCACTACAACCTCTGCCTGCCAGGTTCAAGCGATTCTCCTGCCTCAGCCTCCCAAGTACCTAGGACTACAGGCAGGAGCCACCACACCTGGCTAATTTTTTGTATTTCCAGCAGAGATGGGGTTTCACCATGTTGACCAGGCTAGTCTCAAACGCCTGAGCTCAAGTGATCCGCCCGCCTTAGCCTCCCAAGGTGCTGGGATTACAGGTGTGAGCCCTTAGGCCAGCCATGATTTAGCAATTTTGAAACTACTTTTGTAGGTCTGGGCATATGGGCCCATGTAATACACACAAACAGGGTTGAACAAATAAGAGAGCTGGGTGTCTCACTGTGGAGAAGGAAGTTACAAATAAAACAGGAGATGGGAGTGCTTAAAATGAACCTTGTAGGATTGGATTTGGAGGCATCAGTCTGAATTCAAGGTTTTTGTTTAATAGATATATTAGTACCTATAGATGTGTGTATACATATATATATATTTCCTTGCTCTGTCCACTTCGAGGGACCAGAAACAGTGACACTCCAGTAGCAGTGAGCACCCACCCTGAAACATAAAGAGAACACTAGTGGGATAACAGGACCGGGGGTGGAATTTGTGGTTTAGTTAATAGTATTATATTGATATTGGTCTCTTAGTGTTGATAATTATATTATGGCAGGGTTTCTGAGCTTTGGCATTGTTGACCTTTTTGGGTTGGATTTTTTTTTTTTTTTTTTGAGACAGAGTCTCGCTGTGTCACCCAGGCTGGAGTGCAGTGGCACGATCTTGGCTCACTGAAACCTCCACTCCCTGGGTTCAAGCAATTCTCCGCCTCAGCCTCCCGAGTAGCTGGGATTACAGGCGCCTGCCCACGCCTAGCTAATTTTTGTATTTTTAGTAGAGATGGGTTTTGACCATCTTGGCCAGGCTGGACTTGAACTCCTGACCTCGTGATCCACCCACCTTGGCCTTCCAAAGTGCTGGGATTACAGGCGTGAGCCACTGTGCCCGGCCTTTTTTTTTTTTTTTTTTTTTTTTTTTTTTTTGAGACAGTCTCATTCTGTCACCCAGGCTGGAGTGCAGTGGGAAGCTTATGGCTAATTGCAGCCTCTTAACTCCTAGACTCAAGATCTTCCCACCTCAGCCTTCCAAGTAGCTGGGATTACAGGCACGTGCCACCACACCCAGTGAATTTTTGTAGAGATGGGGTCTTGCCATATTGCCCAGGCTTGTCCCAGACTCCCGGTTCAAGCAATCCTCCTGCCTTGGCCTTCCAAAGCCCTGGATTACAGGTGTGAGCCACCACGCCCAGCCCTTGGGTTGGATAATTCTTTTGGTTGGGGCTGTGCCTTGCAGGATGTTAGCAGCATCCTTGGCATATAATACTAAATGCCAGTAGCCAGTAGCATCTCCTGCTCCAAAATGTCTGAAGATATTGTAATAACCAAAAATGTATCAAGATGTTGCCAAATGTCCCTTGGGAAACAAAGTCCCTACTGGTTGAGAATTTTGTTCTATTATTTATTTAAGACACTAATATTACGGAAGGCTGGGTGAAGCGTACATGAAAACCCCACTGTTTTTCTAACTGCCCATGTCTAAAATTATTTTTTTAAAAAAGTATCTTTTTGCCCAGGTGCAGTGGCCAAAATCCCAGCACTTTGGGAGGCCGAGGTGGGTGGATCACCTGAGGTCAGGAGTTCGAGACCAGCCTGACCAACATGGAGAAACCCCATCTCTACTAAAAATACAAAATTAGCCGGGCATGGTGGCGCATGCCAGTAATCCTCGCTACTCAGGAGGCTGAGGCAGGAGAATTGCATGAACGAGGGAGGTGGAGGTTGCAGTGAGTCGAGATAGTGCCACTGCACTCCAGCCTGGGCAACAAGAGCAAAACTCCGTCTCAAAAAAAAAGTGTATTTTTATTATGCTAATACATGCTTGTAAAAAATGTTCTATTGGCCGGGCGCGGTGGCTCAAGCCTGTAATCCCAGCACTTTGGGAGGCCGAGGCGGGCGGATCACAAGGTCAGGAGATCGAGACCACAGTGAAACCCCGTCTCTACTAAAAATACAAAAAAAAATTAGCCGGGCGCGGTGGCGGGCGCCTGTAGTCCTAGCTACTCAGGAGGCTGAGGCAGGAGAATGGCGTGAACCCAGGAGGCGGAGCTTGCAGTGAGCCGAGATCGCGCCACTGCACTCCAGCCTGGGCAACAGCGTGAGACTCCGTCTCAAAAAAAAAAAAAAGTTCTATTAAAACTTACGCTTTTTTTTTTTTGAGACAGAGTCTCGCTCTGTCACCCAGGTTGGAGTGCAGTGGTGCGATCTCGGCTCACAGCAAGCTCCACCTCCTGGGTTCATGTCTTTCTCCTACCTCGGCCTCCCGAGTAGCTGGAATTACAGGCTCCCTCCACCATGCTCAGCTAATTTTTGTATTTTTTGTAGAGACAGGGTTTTACCATGTTGGCCAGGCTGGTCTTGAACTCCTGACCTCAGGTGATCCTCCCGCCTTGGCCTCCCAAAGTGCTGGTGTGAGCCACCACGCCCAGCCTAAAACTTAAATTCTTAATTTCTTCCTTCACCTGCATCTCCAGTGATAGTCATTAACATATTGGAAAGAATCCAGAAGTTTTTAGTGATATAAATCTATAGTTTTTATATAATTGTGATAATTACATATTATTTTTATTTATTTATTTATTTATTTATTTATTTAATTTTTGAGATAGAGTCTCGCTCTGTCGCCCAGGCTGGAGTGCAATGGCATGATCTTAGCTCACTGCAACCTCTGCCTCCCGGGTTAAAGCGATTCTGCCTCAGCCTCCCAAGCAGCTGATGGGACTACAGGCACGTGCCACCACACAGGGCTAATTTTTTGTATTTTTAGTAGAGACGGGGTTTCACCATGTTAGCTAAGATGGTCTCGGTTTCCTGACCTTGTGATCTGCCTGCCTCGGCCTCCCAAAGTGCTGGGATTACAGGCGTGAGCCACTGTGCCTGGCATATTATTTATTTTTTAACAGGTAATTGATAATTATATATAATTTAATACTCATACTGTTCAGCAGCTTGCTTTTTATGCTTTATATCTTTGATATCTTTCTATAAGTGATCTCTTCGTAAATTTCCTTTGCTTTGGTTTTGTTGTTCTTTCTTTTTTTTTTTTCTTTTTTTTTTTCTTTTTTTCTTTTTTTTTTTTTTTTTTTTTTTTTTTTTTTCTTTTTTTTCAGCCCAGAGGTCTTTTATTTATTTTTTTTTTTTAACACCTATTATGCCATGAATTCATAGGGAATAGGTTACAGCAGCTCAGGCTCCTTCCCATTGGTTCTCACAAAGTGTGCTTCTCTGGGTGGAGCAGGCTGGCGCTTCAGTTGAACCCAGGTACCTTTCTCTTTGGCTTCTTTTTCTGATCATTTTCCTTCACGCGTTTCAGGAAGCTATCTCTGCTCTTAGAATGCTTAATGTGCTCAATACGTACATTAATTCTCTTGGCAAGAATCTTGCCCTTAACTTGTTTGTTTACAACAATGCCAACAGCATGCTGGGTAACGTTGTAGACTCTCCCAGTTTTGCCATGGTAACACTTGTGGGGCATTCCTTTTTGAACGGTACCCATTCCCTTGATGTCTACGATATCACCTTTCTTATAGATTCGCATATACGTGGCCAAAGGAACAACTCCATGTTTTCTAAAAGGCCTAGAGAACATATATCGGGTGCCTCTCCTCTTTCCCTTTGTGTTCGTCATTTTGGCAAATTACTGGAAGATGGCGGTTCCGGCCGAAAGGCTGTTCTTTCATACATACTATAATTGCTGTACCATATTATGACTTGCTTTTTCACCCGGCAGACAATACCAGTTAACACTACATATCCTAGGTATGGGCCAGGCACTGTTTTTTGTTTTTGGAGGTGGGTTTTTTTTTTTTCTACATGGGGTCTTGCTCTGTCAACCAGACTGGAGTGCAGTGGCATAATCACAGCCTCACTGCACCCTCGACCTCTGAGGCTCAAGCTATCCTCCCACTTGAGCCTCCTGAGTAGCTGAGATTACAGGTGCGCCACCACACTCGCCTTTTTTTTTTTTGAGATGAAATCTCGCTCTGTTGCCCAGGTTGGAGTGCAGTGGCACAATCACGGCTCACTGCAACCTCTGCCTCCCAGGTTCAAGTAATTCTTCTGTCTCAATCTCCCGAGTAGCTGGGATTAAAGGTGCCCGCTACCACGCCTGGCTAATTTTTGCATTTTTAGTAAAGACAGGGTTTCACCATGTTACCAGGCTGGTCTTGAATTCGACTTCAGGTTGTCTGCCCGCCTCGGCCTCCCAAAATGCTGGGATTACGGGTGTGAGCCACCGAGCCTGGCTTGAGTGCTTTATGTGGATTAATTTATTTAATCTTCACATCAAACAGAAGGATGTATTATTGCTTATCCCCACTTTGCAGATTGGGAAACCAAAGTACAGAGTAACATTAAGTAATCAGTTCAAGGTCACATAGCAAGTGGCAGTGCCAGGCTTTAAACCCAAGTCTGGCTCTAGACTTCTCTTAGCCTTCTACTGCATCCTGCATCTAATTTGTTGTGGGCAGTTTTCCCTGAGTTCACTTCACTCAGCCTCATTCTTTTTAGCGGTCACATAGGGTTCTATGCTAGGTGAACTGTAGTTGAACTGTTTGCTGTCAGCGTCTTCAACTCCCATATCTACCCACAGTTCCCGAACCCTGGGTCCCAAATACCTCCTCTGTGTCCCACGGGCTCTGCAGACTCTATTTTAAGTTGGCTAAAACTGAGCTCATCTCCTCCCACCTGCACCTCCTCCATGTTCTTATATGAATGTCAATGTCGGCACCCACTGGTCACCCAGGATGGAGGAAGGAGCCAGACTGCGAAGGAATAAGGGAAGTAAGCAGGTTCCAAAAGATGTGGAAGGCGTTTGGGTCCAGAGCCTAGGGAAAAGTTTGGCCCTGCAAAAAATAAAAGAGGCTGGGTTAGCTTTGGACATCTGGGGAAACAGGTGGAATGAGGGAGGATGGAGGAGCCAAATTTAAGCATCGGGCACTTAGGTGCTCATCTCCAAGGCAACTGCATTGCTATGGCAACAGCAGAGGCAGCACCGCCCCGCCCAAGTACCACCTCGACCGCCGTTACCTCCGCAGCAGCCAGACGCTTCCGCATGAGAGGGCTGGGGGCTTGCGGACCTTCGGGAACGGCTCAGGAAGGCGGGAGTTGCTGCTGCATTAGCCAATCCATAAGCTCTGTCCCGCCTGGGTGGGCTCTGCGGCGAGGCGCGCCAAGAAGGGGTCGGGAGTTTTTTGGCGCTCGCTAAAGGGCGTTGAGAAGGGCGGGGCCGCGTCGCTTCGGACCACTCAGGAGCCGAGGAGAGCGAGTGGGCGGAGCCAGGCTGAGGCTGGCCGGGGGCGGGGCAAAGGGATAACGTGGGAGGGTCCGCCCAACCTCTCTTCTACCCAATAGAAGGCCAGAAAGCCAATCCGGACGGTTGGGGCGTCCAATGGGCGTTGCCGCGAGGCCCCGTTGCAGAGCGCGTCTAGCCAATAGGCAGCGGCGGCGGGCGGGCGCGGGCGACCGGCGGCGCGGCTGAGGCGGAGCAGGCGCTGCGGCAGGAGGGAAGATGGCGGACGAGGAGAAGCTGCCGCCCGGCTGGGAGAAGCGCATGAGCCGCAGCTCAGGTGCCGCGGGGGTCGGGGCTGGGGCGGGACCGCGCGGGCCCGCGTAAGCAGGGCTCGAGCTCACCTCTTGGGCGCGGCGGCAGCGGTGCCTCCCTCCTGTGGGGTCCTGGCTCCTCCGCGTCGTACCCGGGGTAACGGCCCCGGCCCGCCCTGTTGTGGGGACTGCGAGCCTCAGGAGCCGCCGGGAAGCCAAAGGAAGCTGAGGCAGGGGGCTGGGCGGGTGAGGGTCCGGGAAGTCCGGGGCGATGGCCCTGGCCCTGCCGGCCCGGCTGATACCTCTCGGCCTAATGCACCTGACGCCCCCGGGGGACGTCTCTGCACCTTGCTGGGCCCGGGGGCACCCCTGGGAAGGGGACACTCCAGTACCCTGCAAAGGGCATAGGGTGTTGCCCGACCTCGGGTCCACAACCTACCCCTGCTAACACCCCTACCGTGTACACCTAATGCTGAGTCTGCGACATCGCCGGTGACATTCTGCCAGACGATGGCCCCTGTGCTTAGGCCCGATTTAACGGTTAGCCACAATGATAATATTGCCAGTAACAGGGCACGTTTGTCTCTGTGTCAAGCGCTTTAAGTTCTCTCTGAATTGCCACAACTCTGGGAGCCAGATAGTTATTACTTCCTTTCTTACCAGCAAGGAAACTGAGGCCAGAAAACTGAAGGAACTCGTCCAAGATCATTCCAGGGGCTGGGGGTTGGATTAGGACCTAGGCAGTTTGCCTCCAGATCCCCCCGCCCGTGTCACAGCAAACTCCTGAGTAGCAGGCCCAGCATCTGTGGGCAGGTCGCGAGTCACTCTGCTGCCTCCAGAGCCCATAGCAATCGCATTTGCAGTAATAATTCTCCTTGGTTGAGTGCCAGGTTCTGGTGAACGCTTTGGATACATGGACTCTCCTCATTAACCCCGTGAGGTTTGATCTCCTTATTCTCTAGTCCCCATTTTTCAGATGAGAAAACTGAGGTGCAGAGAGATAGAGCCCATTGCCAAGGTTTTAGAGTGAGTCCGTAGCTCAGCTGCATTTGCCCCTGGAGCCCGTGCTCTGGCCCATTCTGCTCTAGCCCTGGCCTGTGGCTGGGACCTCCAGCATAAACCGGATGCTCTGCCCAGCCCTGGGCCCATTTCTGCTGTGTCTGCTCGGTTCAACCCTGATGACTTCCTTTATGGGCGACACTCCATGTCACCCAGGCGAACTGTCAGCCTTTGGAGTGGCACCCAGTAGGGTCTTTACTTCCAGCTTCTTGTTCACAGTATTCACTCCTTCATACCCCTCACTCCCTGGGTAACATCTGGCCACCAGTAATGCTGGTTCCTAGCTCTGCAACACTGTGCACGGTGTAGTAGCTAAGAGCAGAGCTTTCAGGTGTGAAGTACCTGAGTACAGTTCCTCCCTCCCCCTTTATGTGCCTGGAACAGAGTAATGTTACTCATTGCTGCCATTCCCAGAGATGCAGAAGGTGAGGCCTCCATTTTGTCGTCTATACAATGGAGATAATAAAGGCTATCCCACTCTTAATGTGTGCCAGTTTCTGTCCTAGGCATTTTGCAGATGTGTAAGCTTATTTGGTGCTTTCTTCTTCTTTTTTCTGGAGATGGTCTCACTGTGTGGCTCCGGCTGCAGTGCAGCCTCTGCCTCCCAGGCTTAAGCAGTCCTCCCACCTCAGCCTTTCAAGTAGCTGAGACCACAGGCATGTACCACCACCCATGGCTAATTTTTTATTTTTTATTTATTTACTTCTATTTATTTATTTATTTTGAGACAGAGTCTCACTCTGTCGCCCAGGCTGGAGTGCAGTGGCATGATCTTGGCTCACTGAAGCCTCCGCCTCCCGGGTTCAAGTGATTCTCCTGCCTCAGCCTGCTGAGTAGCTGGCATTACAGGTGCCTGCCACCACATCTGCCTAATTTTTGTATTTTTAGTAGAGACGAGGTTTCACCATGTTGGCCAGACTGGTCTTGAACTCCTGACCTCAGGTGATCCACCTGCCTCAGCCTCCCAAAGTACTGAGATTATAGGCCTGAGCCACTGAGCCCAGCCAGCCTGTTTTTTGGTTTGTTTTTGTTTTTTCTGAGACAAGAGTCTCACTCTTGCACCCAGGCTGGAGTGCAGTGGCATGATCTTGGCTCACTGTAGCCTCCGCCTTCCAGATTTAAACAATTCTCCTGCCTTAGCCTCCCGAGTAGCTGGGATTACAGATATATACCACCACACCCGGCTAATGTTTGTTTGTTTGTTTGTTTGAGGTGGAGTTTCGCTTTTGTTGCCCAGGCTGGAGTGCAGTGGCACAATCTCAGCTCACTGCAACCTCCACCTCCCAGATTCAAGTGATTCTCCTGCTTCAGCCTCCCCAGTAGCTGGGATTACAGGTGCCCGCCACCATGCCCGGCTCATTTTTTATATTTTTAGTAGAGATGGGGTTTCACTGTGTTGGCCAGGCTGGTCTCGAACTCCTGACCTCAGGTGATCCTCCCGCCTCAGCCTCCCAAAGTGCTGGTGCAGGCATGAGCCACTGTGCCTGGCCAATGTTTGTTTTTGTTTGTTTGTTTGAGATGGAGTCTTGCTCTGTCGCCTAGGCTGGAGTGCAGTGGCGCGATGTCAGCTCACTGCAACCTCTGCCTCCCGGGTTCAAGCGATTCTCCTGCCTCAGCCTCCCGAGTAGCTGGGACTACAGGTGTGTGCCTCTATGCCCGGCTAGTTTTTTTTATTTTTAGTAGAGATGGGGTTTCACCGTGTTAGCCAGGATGGTCTCGATCTCCTAACCTCATGATCCACCCGCCTCAGCCTCCCAAAGTGCTGGGATTACAAGTGTGAGCCACAGCACCTGGTCCAATGTTTGTATTTTTAGTAGAGATGGGGTTACACCATGTTGACCAGGCTGGTCTCAACCTCCTGACCTCAGGTGATCCACCCCACCTTGGCCTCCCAAAGTGCTGGGATTACAGGAGAGAGCTACGACGCTTAGCCCTTTTTAAATTTTTAAAAAATTATTATTTAGTCCTTTCAATGACCCTAAGGTAGGAACTGTTATCTCCATTTTACAGGTGAGAACGCTGAGGCCCAGGGAAGGTAGATCACATTTGAACGCAGATTCAGATTTGAATTCAGGTGGTCTGCCTGCTGAGTGCATGCTTCGAGTCAACTTCCTGTCCCCCAGCTTCCTCTCTTCCATCACCCTGGGTTATTTTCCTCCTTGAAGTTATCGGGGATTGATGTTATCCTGTGTTTTGTTTGCTTGTTTAGCACCTGTCTGTTCTCACCTAGAATGTTAGCTCTATAAGGGTAGGGACTGTATCCTGCCACATTGGCTCATGTCTGGAGAGCCTGTGGCACATGGTGAACACGCCATGGATTTGTTGAATGAAGGCACCCCCTGCAAGCCAGGCCCTTACCCTGGCTTCTGGCTGTGGGCTCAGGTGGTGTCATGGGAGCACAACCCTAGCTGAATTCCCACCTGCCCTCCCCTCCAGGCCGAGTATACTACTTCAACCACATCACTAACGCCAGCCAGTGGGAGCGGCCCAGCGGCAACAGCAGCAGTGGTGGCAAAAACGGGCAGGGGGAGCCCGCCAGGGTCCGCTGCTCACACCTGCTGGTGAAGCACAGCCAGTCAAGGCGGCCCTCGTCCTGGCGGCAGGAGAAGATCACCCGGACCAAGGAGGAGGCCCTGGAGCTGATCAACGGTGAGCAGGGCAAGGGCAAAGGCTTGGGAGGGGATCTTCTCCCAGGTGGGCCTTTGTAGAAGTCACACCAGACCCTTCACCCCAGCTTGCTCAGCTACCAGGCGTTGGTGTTGGCCAACACCAAAACACCAGTGCATGACATGACCCTGACCTTCACAGCAGCCATTCTCTTTCCTTTCCATCTGGCATTTCAGGGTGAGCCAGGTAGGGGCAGAGGACCCAGCCTGGGGACTGGCAGACCTGGGTTCAGGTAGTACTGTGCCTCTGTGAACTCTGTGACCTCTGAGAGGGGACTCATGTCACCTCCCCTAGACTCAGCTTTCTCTGTAAAATGGGCATCCTCTGAGGACCATTGTGAAAGTTCAAGGGAATAAGGCAATGCATTTTGCCCAGTGGGCCCTCAGTCTGTGGGAACTGTTGTCAATAGTAATATCATCCAGTAGGGGCCCGAGTCACAAACATAGGTGGGTCCAGAGAGAGTGGTCAGAAAGGTAGTGAGTGCGTGCAGGGTGCGGTGGCTCACACCTGTAATCCCGGCACTTTGGGAGGCCTTGGAGGGCAGATCACCTGAGGTCAGGAGTTCGAGATTAGCCTGGGCAGTATGGTGAAACTTTGTCTCTACTAAAAATACAAAGATTAGGCAGATGTGGTGGTGCGTGCCTGTAATCCCAGCTACTCGGGAGGCTGAGGCAGGAGAATTGCTTGAACCCGGGAGGCGGAGGTTGTAGTGAGCCGAGATCGCACCACTCCACTCCAGCCTGGGCAGCAAAGCAAGGCTCCATCTCAGAAAAAAAAAACGAAAGAAAGAAAGGTAGTGAGTGCCAGCAGAGCTAGTGAGTTAATTCTGACCTAAGGGAGGAAGCTATTCCCTGCTCTGTTCTGTGTTTCCTCTGCAGTCTGGCACTGGGGTGGCAAACTTTAAAGGCCAGATGGTAAATATTTTAGGTTTCGTGGGCCATGCAGTCTCTGTCAGCTCTGCTTTGTAACTGGATGGCAGTCATAACCAATATGTAAGCAAGCACATGGTCATGGCTGTGTGCCAAGAAAACTTTATTATTTACAAAATCAGGGAGGATTTGGCCTGCAGGCCATCATTTGCAGAGCCCTGTGTAAAGCTGTCCAGTTTGGCTGCCACTCACCACATGTACTATTTCCATGTAAATTAATTAGAATTACCATTCAGATGCAGTGGCTTACACCTCTGATCCCAACACTTTGGGAGGCCAAGGCGGGAGGATCACTTAAGCCCGGGAGTTTGAGACCAGCTTGTGCAACATAGCAAAACCCTGTCTCTACAAAAAATACAAAAATTAGCTGGACGTGGTGGTATATGCCTATAGTGCCAGTTACTCAGAGAACTGAGGTGGGAGGATCCCTTGAGCCCAGGAGGCAGAGGTTGTAATGAGCCGAGATCATGCTACCGCACTCCAGCCTGGGTGACAGAGCGAGACCCTGTCTCAAAAATAAATAAATAAGATAATATCAAAAATTGGTTTCTCAGTTGCACTGGTCATACTTTAGCTGGTGGCTGCCATCTTCGACAGCGGGAATATAAAACACATTTCCATTCTTGGCCGGGCATGGTGGCTCACGCCTGTAATCCCAGCACTTTGGGAGGCCGAGGTGGGTGGATCACGAGGTCAGGAGATTGAGACCATCCTGGCTAACATGGTGAAACCCCGTTTCTACTGAAAATACAAAAAAATTAGCTGGACGTGGTGGCAGACACCTGTAGTCCCAGCTACTTGAGAGGCTGAGGCAGGAGAATGGCATGAACCTGGGAGGTGGAGCTTGCAGTGAGCTGAGATCGCACCACTGCACTCCAGCCTAGGCAACAGAGCGAGACTCCATTTCAAAAAAAAAAAGACAATTTCCATTCTTGCAGGAAGTTGTGTCTGACAGCCTTTCTCAGAGTCCCCAGAACCTCCTGGGCTATCCCTACTCCAAACAACCCATCCCTCAACCATGCCCAGACAGCCTGGGTTGCTATGCAGCTCTGCCGGGTCCTGGCTGTGTGATCTTGAGCAAGTTACTTAACATCTCTGGGCCTCAATCTTTTTCTCCTTCTTCTTTTGAGACAGGATCTTGCTGTGTCATAGCTCACTGCAGCCTCAACCTCCTTGGGATCAGGTGATCCTTCCACCTCAGCCTCCCAAGTAGCTGGGACCGCAGGCTCATAACACCACACCTGGCTGATTTTTGTATTTTTAGTAGAGAGAGGACTTCACCATGTTGCCCAGGATGGTCGCAAACTCCTGGGCTTAAGTGATCCTTCCACCTCAGCCTCCCAAAGTGCTGGGATGACAAGCATGAACCACCGCTCCCGGTCGTCAAGTCTTTCATTTATAAAATTAGTATTAGAATAATAGGACCCACCTCCCAGGGTAGTTGTGAGGACTCCTGGCTAGTACAGTAAAGTGGGAGTAACAGCTCCTGGCATTGGTAAACGTTCTGTTATTGTTAGTGGCCACTGTCATTGCAGTTGTTGGTTGTGGTAACACAGGGCCCAGCACAGAGTGCACACTCGGTCAGTATTGGCTGTTGTTTTACTCTCTCATCACTTGGTCCAGTACTGGCCTGTAGGATGTTATTACACATGCACACCCCCAACATAGCATCTAGCACAGTAAGTGCCCCCGTTAGCCTTATATGTAAGCATGGTAGAGAGAAGCCAAGCTCTTGCACGGAATCTTGAAGGCTGATTAAAGAGCCAGCCTCCTGACCTCTGAGGGCAGGGACTGGATCTCTCTCTTTCCCCTGTATTCCCATCCTGCCACACAAAGCCTGGCCCGGAGTCAGCCCTCACAGCCTTGTTTCATGAGCCAGTAGGAAGCAAGAAGGATTCCTGGCACAGGAACGGGCAGAAGTAAAGGCCTAGGGCTAGGATGTAGCCAGGACTCTGGGGAAGGCTTTGCAGGGAGCTGGGGGGTGGTGAGACCTCTCACGGGCAGGTCCCAGCGAGGTTGAGGATGGTCCTTGTCAGGTGAGGAGTTTGGGTTCTTTCCTGGAGGCAGCAGGACATAATGTGGCCATGTGGGATGAGGAGAGGAACCCAGCAGTGCTCTGCTTTCAGCAAAGATCTGGGAAGCTAGAATGTCAAGGACCAGGGAAACTGGAAGGCGCAGAACCTTCAGAGGTTCTGGTTGCCCCAGAGCAAGAGGAAGAAGTGGAAGGAGAAGCCAGGAGAGAATCACGAGATGACCCCTCGGGTCCTCCCAGCTCTAGTGGTCACTGTTCTGAGGCTTCCGGACCCCATAAGAGTGAGTAGGAGGGCTCAGGCATTTGGGGATGGAGCGGCATGAGGTGGGCTCCTGGGGGTCAGCAGAGCGGCCAGGCGCAGGACAGAGCTGCTTCAGGCGGTCCTGATGAGAGCTGGCAGAAGGCTGAGGCCGATGGGGACAGTGAGGAGGGCATGGGCCTGGGTGTGGTGGGCGAGGGTGTTTCCCCCATCTCTGGGTTGGACAGGTGCACCTGGTAAGTAGCCAGGCCTTGGGGCCTCGCCGTAGGTACCTGCAGATTCGGGAATGTCAGCAGGAGCCCCGCCTGCCCACATGATGGAAGCTGTGGGAGGAACTGCAGCGAGAGACAGTGTGACTTGAACTTGGGGGCTGGAAGTGGAGGAAGAAGTGAAAGGGAGCAGACCTGAGAGAGATTCAAGAGGCAGGATAGAAAGGACTGGGTGATGGATTAGGTGGGCAGGGGTGGGATGTCTGGGGGAGGGTCAGGGCAGAATAGCATGGCCCACCCTGGGCTCGTACAGGGCTGAGTTTCAGTGCCAGCTATGTGGTCTTCATTCCCTGGGCCTCAGTTGCCTCATCTGTAGAATGGGGAGAGGGTGGCTATGAGGATGCAGGAGCGATGGGCTCTGTGGCTGGTGCGTTCTGCATGGTGGAGCCTCAGCCCCAGTCATTCGAGTGTGGACAGTGGGGGAGCTGAGGTCAAGTCAAGGTCTCTGCTCACGGACAGCCCCTGCTGCCACCCCACAGCCCATAGAAAGAGTTCTGGGTAGGACCACAGGAGGCCTGGTGGGCTCAGCACACAGATGATGACCTTGGCCCACGACCTCCCTCTCCTGGTATACTGCCTGAGACGGTGCTGGGGCAGATCCCCTCAGAGGTCAGTAGGAGGCTGCAGTGAGGTGGCCCTGGCCAGGGTACACTCGGTAACATCCTCATGTGCAGTGTCGGTGTGGGCATTGGGCACCTGGGCCTCGTTTTCTCTTCCATGAAGTGGATGTTCTCCCCTCGAGGGTTCATGCCTGGTGATCAGGAGATCATGATTTGGGCAGCTCACTCCCCAGCTGGCGGCGGGCTGAATCTCATCAGTGCCCATTTAGATCTGGTGCTCCGCCCTTGCCTCGAAGGGACAGGCTGCCTGCAGAGAGAGTCGGGGCCTCCACGTTTTCTGCTGAGGCTCCTTTTCCCAGCATTGGCTCCTCTGCAGCTGCTGGGCTGCAGCCAGAGGCTGTCAGGGATCCGAGGGAGTCATTGCCGGTGTCCTTGTCTAAGGAGGATGGGCCGTGGAGAAGCCCTCCCTGCCTACTCTCCACCCCCGGCCCCTCACATGCCCAGGGCCTGGAGGGTCCCAGGGAGGCTGAGACTATGAGCAGCCATCCTATCCACATACCCATCCCAGCATCCAGGTCAGCCCCTTTGCCCCAAGGTCCCCAAGGTCACTGGCACCCTTCCAGCTTGCTGGCCTCGGGCCAGCCTCTAGCCTCTCCTTCTGGATCTTAGTCTTCTCAGACCTGACCCTGTCACCTCTTTCCCCAACCGGGCCCCTTCCCCTCTGGTGCCTGCAGCCTCAAGGAAGTATGCTGGAAGCAGCGTAATGATCCGGCAAGGCAGAGGAGAGAGCACATCTCAAAACCTTTTTGGGGTCAAGGACTACCCCGTTTGTTCCCTCACTCCCACCTAGGTCACTGAGGTGCATTAGCTTGGACTGTTGTAACAAAATACCACAGACTGTGGCTTAAACAACAGTCACCACTTTCCACAGTTCTGGAGGCCAGAAGTCCATGATCCAGGTTCCTTCAGATTCTGTTTCTGGCGAGAACCCATTTCCTGGCTTGTAGATGGCTGCCCTCTCACTGTGTACTCACATGGTATTCCCTAGTCGCATGTGCATGGAGTGAAGGAGCACAAGCTCTCTGGTGTCTCTTCTTATAAGGACACTAATCCTGGCCAGACGCAGTGGCTCATGCGTGTAATCCCAGAGCTTTGGGAGACTAAGGCAGGCAAATCACTTGAGGTCAGGAATTCAAGACCCAGCCTGGCCAACATGGTGAATCTCCATCTCTACTAAAAATACTAAAAAAAAAAAGTAGTTGGATGTAGTGGCACATGTGTGTGATCCCAGCTACTCAGGAGGCTGAGGCAGGAGGATCGCTTGAACCTTGTAGGCAGAGGTCACAGTGAGCTGAGATCACACCACTGAACTCCAGCCTGGGTGACACAGCCAGACTCTGCCTCAAAAAAAAAAAAAAAAAAACCAAAAACAAAAAGGGGACACTAATCCTGTTGGATCAGGGCCCCACCCTTATGACCACATTTAACCCTAGTTACTTCCCTGAAGTCCCCATCTCCAAATGCAGCCACACTGGGGGTTAGGGCTTTAACACATGAATTTGGAGTGACACAAACATTGAGTCCATAACAGATGGATGGGCAGCTTGGATCTGTCAGGGGCCTGCTCTGCAACAGTCGCTGCTTAAGCGGTCACTGATTCACTCCTTGGAGCAGCCTCCAACGTGGGAACAGCTGTTACCCCATTTTACAGGCTAGTTGAGTGAGGCTCCAAGAGGTAAGGTCACCTGTCAGACTCGCCTTGTTCAGGAGCAGCAGAGGTAGGATCTGAACCTGACGTAGTCCAGAGTCAGCACCCATAACGTGTCCTCTTGGGCCTTGGGGATATGCTGTGAGCAGGCTGGCTGGGGTCTGCCAGCACAGACAGGTGCCATTCTGTTTTGCATACAATTTCAGGGGGTCCTGAACACCTTGAAGCAGGTGGAGGCCCCTGCTCCAGACTGGGAGCTCCTGGAGAGGCCACCCTGCATCTGTGTGGTTCTAAGCTGGAGCCACATCGAATCAGGATGGGGCTCCAGCACCTGACAGCCCCCATCAAATTTCATGGGTTTGGTGCCATCGAGGCTGACATGTTGTCTTGGAGGAGGCCCAGGAAGTCTGGCCTTAGGATCACAGCCTGAGTTTCAGGTAGACAGGGCATGAGATTCCAGCATTTCTGCTTCAAGCCCCGTGGTAGGTCCCTGTCTGCCTCCTTCCCCATGGCCTATTTCTGTCTCATTTATTCATGAACTTCTTGAACATTCATGAACACCTGTTTTGTGCACAGTGCTGGGTTCTGAGGGTGTAGCAATGAACAAGGCCAACCCAGCAGCCTTCGTTCCCACACTGTGAGGCAGGGAAGCAACCTGCCAATAGGACGGCGGTAAATGCAGCACCCAGGGGGAGGCACCTCACACAGTGGGGGATTAGGGGAGGCTTCTGGGGGAGACCAGAGGATAGCTGGTGAGTTTCAGGCAGGACGAGAGGCTTAAACCAAGGTCTTCGAGGCAGGGGAGCAGGGCGGGAGTAGGAGGATTTCATTGTCGGGGGGTCGGGTGCAGGCTGAGCTAACAAGACACACAGAACCAAACCCCTCAAGGTCAGCCTCACAGAGCAGGAACTCAGGAAGAAAGTGTTTGGTTTTTTCTTTTTGAGATGGAATTTCGCTCTTGTTGCCCGTGCTGGAGTGCAGTGGCACGATCCCAGTTCACTGCACCTTCCACCTCCCAGGTTCAGGAGAAAGCACTTTTTAAAAAAAAATCATTCCAGCTACTTGGGAGGCTGAGGCAAGAGGATTGCTGCAGCCCAGGGGTTCAAGGCCAGCCGGAGAAATACGATGAGACCCCATCTCTACAAACGGAAAACAAAACAGTCGTTGCTGGCTTTCATCAAAGCAGAAGGTTTTCCAAGAGAGCTGGCAGGTCAGAGGCAGATCTGGGTGATATGAGCTATGGGGGCGCCAAAGTGTGGCTTTTATTTGTTTTTAAGTGGTATGGCTTGCCACTGTGTGTGTGAGAGGACAACTTGGACGGGCTGTCCAATTTCAGGGATCCCTGTGGCTGTGCCCCCAGCCCTGGCCGCTGGGGGCTGCAGCAGGGTGATGCTTGTTCAGGGCCTGGGGCTGGACCTGGCTCCTCAGAGGCTCAGTGCCTGCAGGCAGCCCTGCTTCCCCGAAGCAGGTGGGTACCCTGGCTGGCTTAGTGGTCCAGACAGAAGCGGGGACAGGGGACTCCAGTGCTCTGTGCCTAAGGCCAAGGAGATACCTAGAAGTTCAGGGAGAGGAAGGGTGGGAGGGGATCCTAGCAACATCTAATTTAAGTCGGAGTCACTGGTGGATGTGTCTGGCACAGAGGGGGACCCTGTGGCAGCCCTGGAAGCGGGGTGTTCTGATCAAACCAGGGCATCATGGGCAGAAGCCTCTGTAATATGCCATCCCAACAGAAGCTGGGGCCCTGTATGGCATTGATGTCCCTGTTGGACAGGCACCACGCAATGCCCCAGAGTGATGGCCAGATCTGACCAGGACAAGTGGGCCGGGAGGGCCAAGGATGGGGCAGCAGAGCAGTAGAGGCTGCGTCATCCCTGGGATGCAGTCCACACGGAGGGGAAGAATGATGAAAGCAAGGGACATTGGTCAGGGTCCTGCTCGGTGCCGGGCACTGTGCCGCATGTCACAGCCACTGGCACAAGACCGTCAGGTGGAGGGGCAAAGGGATGTCAGGGCAGCAGGTCCTGTTGACATCCAGCTCAGATACCAGGACACTGGTGGCTGCCATGACGTGCAGCCCAACAGGGAGCTATGGCTGTGCTGTCATGGTGGTACCATTTCCATCGTGGTCCCAAGCAGGTCAGAGTGTGAGGCCGAGGAGCCTTGGGGACTCTTGGATCAGTTCAGTGTGTTCAGCAGGTGCCATGGTTGGGTGTCCAGGCCTCCTAGCACTGGCTAGGTCACCCAGCAGTGTCCCCATGGCTCTCTGACAGGCTGTAGGCGGGTGCGTCAGCTATGTGTGTCCTGGGCAGGTTGGCCGGCAGTCGTGTCATGGCCTCATTTAGGTCAGAAGGAGCAATGGGTAGAAGTGTCAGGGTGACGTTAGGAGACCCCCTACTGAGTGTGTCAGGGTGACCCTCACGTTGGAGAGAAGAACTGGTGTCCCTGGAGCGTGGCTGCTAGGCCATAGGGTACATGGGGTGGGTGCAGTTCACCCAGAGGGCTGCCCTGGCTTGCTGGGGCTGTCACATCACTGGCCTAGGGAGGACACTGGAAGGGACACCCGTTGGTGTCAGAGCAAGAGGAGGATTGGGGTAGAGCAGACTTTGGCTCATAGGCACCTTCCTGGGGGCGGCCTGGACTCAGGAAGGCGGTAAGCCATTCCTTCCCACCTGGCATGTGCACAAGAGTGCATACACAGACTTGCTCACACACATTCACACAACACACACCACGTGCACACACACGCAACCCTCCCCACTTGGCTCCCGAAACATGAGTCACTCAGATGCTACTCTGCTGCTATCCTGCCCCCCTCTGCCAGCAGCCCTGTTCCTCCTTCCTCCAGCAGCCCTGGCCTCCCCCGCCTCCTGGAGAGTCAGAGTCGATGGGCTGGTTTAGGCCACACAGGGTGGGGCCGCCCTAAGTTCTGCCAGCATGCAGACCGTAGGTGGGGAGCCAGGAGAAGAGCTGTGTCGCCTGCCTCTGGGACCCTGGGGCTACAGTCCACGAGTGTCCCTTGCAAAGCCCACCGGGGTGCCTTGGAGACCCTTCCCAGTGCCAGGCTGTTCTTCCCAGATGGGACAGCTGAGGCCATGGGCTGCCGTGGCAATGCTGGGCCCTCTCTGGACAGTTCTCCCACCTCTGCCCAGGGGGCCCTGGGGGCCCAGCTCCCTGCCTGGGTCAGCGTCTCCCTGCTTCCTGCACTCCTCTGATCTGTCCAGCTTGGATGTAGATTTTCCCTCAAATGTGTGTGTGTGTGTGCATGTGTGTGTGCTGGAGAGAGTGACAGCGGGAGCAGGGATGTGAGACCCGCAGGGTTGCAGGGCTCATGGGTGACTGGCGGGGTGCACCGAGTGCTCATGCACGTGAAAGTCGCCTCTTCTTGGGTGTGGGTGAGGACAGGTGTGACTGTACCTGCAGGTGTGTGTGAGGAGAGGGGTATGGGGAGCATGTGTGCCTGTAGGGGGAGGCTTTCCGAGTGAAGTGCTGCCTTCCCCGCCGGCCAGCTCTGGAGCCCTCCATCCTGTCTGGTCAGGTCCCGCCGCCCTGACCTGGCACTCCCATTCCGTTCCATGTCCGCAGGCTACATCCAGAAGATCAAGTCGGGAGAGGAGGACTTTGAGTCTCTGGCCTCACAGTTCAGCGACTGCAGCTCAGCCAAGGCCAGGGGAGACCTGGGTGCCTTCAGCAGAGGTGCGCAAGGAATGGGCCCCACCAGGTCGGGGGACCCCCACTACCCTGAGGGATAGAGGCCGGGAGGGTCTGGGCACTGGGCTCCCAGGTGCCACACCGGCCTTCGGGGTCCAGCAGGTGGCAGCACAGCCCCTTCCTCAGGCTTCAGAGGCTGCTCTGCTGGGCAGGGCCAGGGCCACACAGGGAGGGGGCTGCAGCGCTTTCTTCCTGGAATCATCTCTACCCGGGGGTGGGGGCGCGGCCTCTGTGTGTCTGTGCGCAGATGTCCTCGTCCCAGGCCCACCAAGGCAGGTACGTCCTGTCCTCTGCCTCTTCCTTTTTGTGGTTTAAGGCTGGGGGCCCTGAGAGTCCCAGGGCATGTCCCGCAGAATCCCTCTCAAAGGTGGGGAAACCAAGGGTGAGAGGAGGTGGCCCTGAGTTTAGGCCTGTCTGGCCAGGAGAGTGGAAATCAGGGACAGAGGGGACCAAGCAGCCTCCTCTTCCTCCTCTTCAGTCCTCGTGATCTGCAGAACATCAGGGAAAGGCCAGGATGGGTTGCAGGGTATGGTGTGCAGGTGTCTTAGTGGGGCGGGGCGGCAGCATGGGGCAGGAGCTGCCCACCTGCTCCGAGAAGGCTGGCGGGACAGATGACATGGCAGGGCTGGGAACCAGGCCCAGGGAGACGAGTTCACCACTGAAGTGGCCCCTAAACGTGCAGCGGCAGCCGCAGCCCTGCCTGCCATCCTTCATGCTGTCCTCCGGCTTCCCGGGGCCTCCTTAATGGCCCTGCCACCCCTAGCTGGGCCGCCGCTCAGCACCAGCAATAAATGTGGTGACGGATGAATGTGGACTAGTGTGAGGCTCAGCGCAGGCAGGAGCCCCATCTGTCGTGGCTGCTGCCCGCCCTGCCTCATCCTGTCCTCTGCCAGCCCAGCCTTGACGCCCCCACCGCCTCTCCTGGCTCCCAGGTCAGATGCAGAAGCCATTTGAAGACGCCTCGTTTGCGCTGCGGACGGGGGAGATGAGCGGGCCTGTGTTCACGGATTCCGGCATCCACATCATCCTCCGCACTGAGTGAGGGTGGGGAGCCCAGGCCTGGCCTCGGGGCGGGGCAGGGCAGCTGGGCCCGCCAGCTCCCCTCTTGCCCACCAGCCAGTAACCGAATCCCCCACTCCCTGCCACCGTCACACAGTATTTATTGTTCCCAAAATGGCTGGGAGGGGGCCCTTCCAGATTAGGGGCCCTGGGGTCCCCACTCCCTGTCCATCCCCAGTTGGGGCTGCGACTGCCAGATTCTCCCTTAAGGAATTGACTTCAGCAGGGGTGGGAGGCTCCCAGACCCAGGGCAGTGTGGTGGGAGGGGTGTTCCAAAGAGAAGACCTGGTCAGCAGAGCTGCCCCGTGTTCCCCCAGGTCCTGGAGGTAGACTTGAGGACCGAGTTATTTCTAGTTAGGCCACGCTCCTCTGTTCAGTCGCAAAAGCAAACACTCGTGCGGCCCAGCCATGGGCCCTCTGAGCAACTGTGCAGCACCCTTTCACCCCCAATTAAACCCGGAACCACTGCTCCGCTCTCCTGTGTCTCATTTCTCCCCAGGGAAGCATAGGGGGGACGATGTCACGGGGAGGGGATCACAGCTACCCCATCCTAAGAGTCCCAGCTGCACGTTCTTCCCCAAGACTCCCCCTTGCCCTGGGCCGGCACCCTGAGACCTGCTTCCCTGCCATCTCAGGTGCTTCCGGAAGGTTCATGGGTCCAACCCAGCACCTGGCCCAGCACCCACTGCAGCTGCGGTTACCATGACAACAGGGCCCTCCTGGACTGGAGGGGGCTTCTGTGGGGAGGGGGACGGGAGCAGACACGGCTTCTAGTGCTCAATTGAAGGTGCAGCAGAGGGGATCCTGGGGCGGGTGGCGGGGAGATGGGGTCCCCCGCCAGTGTGGGGGCTATGGATGTGGCCTGCCTGACCCCCATCCCCTGTTCAGTCGGGGGGCTGTGGGTCTGATGGAGAAGTGGTTATGCCTGCACGCCCTATTCCCCTTCCACTTGATGGGGACCAGCCCAGATTGTGGGGGTGCCTGGCTGGCAGAGCTTAGGGACCAGAGCAACTAAAGCCTGGCCCCAGGGGACCTCCCCTCCCGCAAGCGCTGAGTTTCTAATAAAGGCCAAGCCTCATAAACAATCACCTGTGCCTGCTCCCATCTGGCTGGCTTCGGGAGCAATCGCTCACTCGCCTGCTGCCTGCCTGCCGGAGCGTTTGTCATTAGGAAGGTTTAATGGGTTTCCTCTCAGCTCCAGAGGGCTGGGGAGAGCCGGCTGCATGGCTACACCGCCAGGCAGAATGTTCTCCCGTCGCCTGGTGGAAGGGGGTTGGGAGTGAGGCAGCCGCGCCACCATTCACACCAGCAGTTGGATGTGGGGTTGGGGAAGTGACCACCCCTCCTGGAACAGTGGAGGCCCTGGTTCTGGAAGGATAGGAAATTAGTGGCTGGGGCCCAGAGGGTTTGCCGAGTTCCACTCCAAGGTGAAGAATGAGTTTTGTGTTCTGTCAGCAGCAAGGCCCAGGGAAGCGTGTGCATCGTTCTGTGTGGGAGACGCTGCCCCCCACCCGTGTGTGTGTGTGTGTGTGTGTGTGTGTGTGTATATGTGTCTGCATTTGCCCAGTAATGTGTGGGGCCATGTGATTGGTTGTCTCTGTGTCCTGTGCATTTCGGGAGTCCCCTCGTCTAGGTGTGACCACCTGCCCCTCCAGGCACCCCCTTCCCTTGTCTGTCTGTGCAGTGGCCAAAACCCAAATGAGAATGTCGCTGTTAGGTAACCATGCCTCCAGAGCCCACTTCGGGGCTGTGATTCATTATTAAGCAGCTGTGCATTCCCTTACCTCCCACTCACCCCCTCCTGCCTAGAAACAGGGCATAAATCCCAGGCCTTTAGGATGGTGACAGTGTAGTCTTCCCTAGTGCCACTTTACAGGCACCTCCCAGGCCAGACCTGCCCCAGGGGGTCAATCTCCACATGCCCCTGGCTTCTGTGGCCGTAGGGCAGGGCTGGAGCAGGTCACCTTGGGGTAAACGGGATTACTGCCCCAGGATTGGAGTTGGCTTCGCGGTGCCCATGTCCATGATGAGAGGGGAAATCAGTGAGTTAGCAGTGGACAGCCGAAGACGCACACATGCACACAGATTGATCCTGGCCTGGGAAGTGTTAAGTCTGCCTGCCTATCCTTGTTTGTAACAAAAACCACAAACTCAAAAGCTCTGAGCCTGCGTGTGTGTGTGTGTGTGTGTGTGTGTGTGTGTGTGTGTGATCTCTCTCTGAGGACCTGGTACAGATGTGATGGACACACCCACACCCAGCCCCAATCGCGGTTTGAGAATGTGGCTCCCCAGCACTCAGCGTATTGTGGACAAAGATTGTGGACCTCAGCATCCTCAATTCTGCACCTTACTTTGGGAGAATCCAGTGTCTAAGGGCAATAAACTACCCTGTCCTCTCACTGTGGAGACTCTCTGCCTCCAAATAAATGTAAATTGGGGTGGGAGTTGGGGGGATACAGATGTTCTAGGTGTCCCAGCTTTGTGCTGCTTTTCATTTCATTTTTTCAGCCGGTACAGAGTAAGGTGCCTCTCCACGTGCTAATCCGGGAATGAATCCTTTTTCCAATGTCAAACATATTTGCTTAAATGGAAATTAATTGCTTTTCTTGAGGATTTCTCTAAAAATTGGTTTTAAATGAGTACATTAGGCAGTCCCATTTATTATTCATTGGTTTCATTCCCAATATGGCCCCAGTATCCGAGTTCCCGGAGATGCCAGCACAGAGCGGAGATGATTTAATCAGGGAAACCATTAATTAGAGATGGGGAGAGCCTCCCCCGGGGGAGTGGGGAGCACCCACTCTGTGGCCTCAGCGGGGTGGGGATCTGGGCCACTGGGGCTCTTTAAATGATGTTTCTGCTCTGGATTCAATAGGGACCAACCACTGGGGTCAACATGGGGCAGGATCACCTGGGCAGCTTCCCCTACCTTCATTCTTGGCCCCTCAGCCCCAAGGGTGACGCTCCTCATCGTTCTTGTACCCCTTCCAACTAGCCTGGCTGCACCCCTTACATCCACCTCACGCAGGCCTTCAGACAGGCCTGGCTCGTATAAAGCCTTCATCTGGTTCTTCCCCGTCTGTGACTTCCCCTCCCCTGCCTTTAGCCAGATCTCTAAGGCTGCTGAGGACTTAGCTTCTCCTTTTTTATTTTTAAAATTGAGACAAGGTCTCACTCTGTGGCCCCGCTGCAATGCAGTGGCGCTCATGGTTCATGGCAGCCTCGAACTCCTGGATTCAAGAGATCCTCCCACCTCAGCCTCCCGAGTAGCTGGGACTGTAGGAGCACACCACCATGCCTGGCTAGTTTTCTCAATTTTTTTTTTAGAGATGCGGTCTTGTTAGGTTGCCCAGGCTGGTCTTGAACTCCTGGGCTCAAGCGATCCTTCCACCTCAGTTTCCCAAAGTGCTGGGATTACAGGCATGAGCTGCTGTATCCGGCCTTCTCATAGTTCAGTCCCTTCCTGTCTCCCTCATACTCTTCTTTCCTGCCTCCAAAACGTCTTGTCTTTTCCTCTTCTTCCCCTCCAAGAGTTCTGGTTCCCCATCAAGGGCTATCCCTGCCCAATCCCTCTTCCAGGCAAACAGGCTCCATGTGTGGGGGGTGAGTGTGTTCAGCTGAAGGCACCTGAGTGCCCCTTTAGGCTGTTTCTAGCTTTTTTTGTGATTAGCTAACTCGGCACAAATGTGACTCGTTTAAAAACGATTTTTGAAATTACAAAGCAACAAGAGAAAAAAGAAAAAGGAAAAATTCAGCTGGGCCCTACTCTTTCATACCCAGCTTGTCAGAAACCAGCTCGATTGTTAAAAACCCATTTAAAAAATTGCCAGACTGGCCGGGCTCAGTGGCTCACGCCTGTAATCCCAGCACTTTGGGAGGCCGAGGGGGGCGGATCACTTGAGCCCAGGAGTTCAAGATCACCCTGGACAACATGTCGAAACCCCCATCTCTACTAAAAATACAAAAATTAGCCTGGCGTGGTGGTGCGTGCCTGTAATCCCAGCTACTCGGGAGGCTGAGGCACGCGAATCGTTTGAACCCGGGAGGCGGAGGTTGCAGTGTGCTGAGATCATGCCACTGCACACCAGCCTGGGTGACAGGGCAAGACTGTCTCAAAAAAAATTTTTTTTTTCCAGACCACTTAGTAATGCATCAAGAGTGATCAGAGAGTGGCAATCCAGTGACGGGAGAATACTCATTTGAGACTAGTTTTCATTGTTGTGCTAGAATTCTCGGTTGTTTTGATCAAACTGCTTTTAAATGAATTGCTTTCCATCAAAACAGCTTGGGATTGGGTCTCCTCACCCATCTCTCCAAAGGGCTGGCCCTGGGGAACCCCTTCCCCTCAGTTTGCTTAAGCTCAAGTCATGGAATAAGGGGAACCTCACTGGAGATGGGTCTCCAGGCTTGGACTTTGGGGCCACCTCCACCTCTGCCCCTGTTGGACACACAGAGTCATCAAAGCATCAAATGTCAAAGGTCCCGTTTATTCCGGCAAACCGGAAAGAAAAAGTGTAAATAAAAAAAGAAACAGATCCATGCACTCAACTCCTGGGGGTGGGGGTGGGAGTGAGGGATGAGGAATGGGTGGGAAGCAAGGAGGGAGGGGTGGAAGGACAGAGAGAGTGAGAGAGACAGAGAGAGGCAGAGACAGGGAAAGAACTGGAGAACCAGAGCCATAAAAAGAAAAAGACATCCATAAAAAGGCAGAAAGAAAGAAGTGTATTAAAAGCAGGGATCAATAAAGAAAGAAGTGTATTAAAAGCAGGGATCAATAAAGGAGAAGAGGGGAAATTGAGAAAATAGACAGAAATACACAGGCAGAGAACAAAAGCCCAGCAAAAAGGCGGGGAGAAAGGGCATGACAGAGACAGAGAGATCACCCTTGAGGGACACAGGCAGAATGAAAAGGGCCCCCAGCCCCCGGAGGCCCCCCAGGCAGCAGCCTGAGCCACAGCATTGGCTCAGGGGTCCCCAGAGGTGCTGATGACGTGAAACAGGGTGACATTGTAGAGCACCTGGTGACCGTTGTTCCAGGTATAGAGGGCGCGCTCCCGGGGGTTGTAATCCAGCATCGAGATGTGGGAATACTGGTTGTGGAAGGGCACGTCCGTGTACTCGTAACTGGACGTGTTGGTGAAATAGGCAAAGTAGACCTTGGCCCCAGCCAGGTGGGAGTTGGTCACGTAGAGCACACCGCAGATCATGAAGGCCTCGCCGGCGCTGCGCTTGGGGTAGCCGGTGTCCCAGGACCGCATGACCTCGAGGGTGTGCGGGTCCAGCCGGCTGACCACGATGTTGCCCGCGTTCTGGTTGGTGGTGTACACAGCCCAGAGCCCGCTCTCGTCCACCATGAAGTCCATGTCGGAGAAACCGCCCCAGGAGTAGGGGAAGGTGTTGTTGTAACCGGCGCCCGGGAGGCTCCTCTGCACCAGCACGGAGCGCGAGCGGAAGTGGTATTTGACCACCACGTTGCTCTGGTACTTGTTATAGAACAGGGAGCCGTTGTACACCACGTGGCCCGTGCCCGCCCACGGCTGGGGCAGCAGGTGCTGGATAAAGTTCTGGCCTTTGATGAAGTCTCCCAGGGTACGGAACTCCAGGACCCGGCGGCCCTTGTAATAGCCATCCATGTACCAGACCTACGGGAACAGCCGCTGGTCACTGGGTGGGGGACCACCACCAATGACCCAAGGGTCCCAGCACCAGTTACAGCCATTAGAGATCAACGGTCACTAAGTGGTCATTAGTCATGGGAATTCTGTTGACCGTTCATTACCAATTATGGCCCTAGTGTGACCATGATCGTCTCGTGGTGACAGCATTAACCATGGGCAGTGAATTCAAGTGATGTCTTATCACTCAGTGGCTGTCCAGTGACCACTAACCACCCAATATCCAATGATCAGGGAATTCCTGGGCCCAGTGAGTCCCCAGGGGCTGCAGTTTCTTGGGGAACTGCATGGCCCCAGTGGGACCACGATCCCAGTGAGTGCTATTGGTCTTTTTTTTTTTTTTTTTTTTTGAGATGGAGTCTCGCTCTGTCGCCCAGGCTGGAGTGCAGTGGCGTGATCTCAGCTCACTGCAACCTCCCGGGTTCAAGCGATTCTCCTGCCTCAGCCTCCCGAGTAGCTGGGATTACAGGTGCGTATCACCATGCCCGGCTAATTTTTGCATTTTTAGTAGAGATGGGGTTTCGCAATGTTGGTCAGGCTGGTCTCAAACTCCCGTCCTTGTGATCCACTGTCTCGGCCTCCCAAAGTGCTGGGATTACAGGCATGAGCCACCATGCCTGGCCTTTTTTTTTTCCTTTTGAAACAAAGTCTCACCATTCTTCCCAGGCTGGAGTGCAGTGGCACAATCACAGCTCACTGCAGCCTTGACCTCCCAGGTTCAAGCGATCCTCCCACCTCAGCCCCCCGGATAGCTGGGACTACAAGCACAAGTCACCATGCCCGGCTAATTTATTGTATCTTTAGTAGAGACAAGGTCTCACAATGTTGCCCAGGCTAGTCTCAAACTGCTGAACTCAAGTGATCTGCCTGCCTTGGCCTCCTAAAGTGCTGGGATTACAGGCGTGAGCCACCGCACCCAGCTGCTATTGATCTTAAAACAGACCTGAAGTGGACAATGCTTCATCCCAAAGGACCCGGGGAACTGCAGCCCCTGGGGACTCACTGGGTCCAAGAATTCCCTGGTCATTGGATACTGGGTGGTTAGTGGTCACTGGACAGCTACTGAATGATAAGACATCACCTGAATTCATTGCCATGGTTAACTAACCCCTGTCACCACGAGGTGACTAGGTGTGTCATTGACATTATCGCTGTCATCATGTTAACTAGCATTTGTTGTTTTTGTTTTGTTTTGCTTTTGAGACAGAGTTTCATTCTTGTTGCCCAGGCTGGAGTGCAATGATGCAATCTTGGCTCACTGCAACCTCCACCTCCCGGGTTCAAGCGATTCTCTTCCTCAGCCTCCTGAGTAGCTGGGATTATAGGCATGTACCACTATGCGCGGCTAATTTTGTATTTCTAGTAGAGACGGGGTTTCTCCATGTTGGTCAGGCTGGTCTCGAACTCCCAGCCTCAGGTGATCCACCCACCTCGGCCTCCCAAAGTGCTGGGATTACAGGCGTGAGCCACCATGCCTGGCCTCATGGATGGTTCTTGTGTGTCTAAGTGATAGGCAGTCATGACCATGGAAGCTACTAGAAGTCCAAAGGTCACTGAGCAGTGCTTGGTGGAGGAGGTCTCTTGTCCTTGGGAAGGCATTGGTCATTGGGTAGTTACTTGGACGTCAGTAGTCCCTGAGAACTGGTCGGTAGAACTCAGTAACCACTAGCCACTATACAGACACTGGAGGTCAACAGACTGGGATTCACAGGGCTGCAAAGCCCTTGGTCACTTGGGGGTTACTGGACAGGGAGGTCCAATGACCCTGGGGGATCCAGGACACTTTGGGCTACAAGACAGTCACCAGTGTGAACTCCTGGGGCACGTATGGGCAGTCAGAGGCTCTGTCCCTCCCAGGCCCTGACCCCAGGGGTGGGCGCAGTCACTCACCCGGCTATCTGCACTGGGGGCCATCGTGTCAGTCATCCAGGAGCCGAAGCGGGACCCCATGGCCCGAACGGTGATGGGGTTACTGACCCCGGTCAGCTTCCCACAGCCTGGGAGGCAGGAAAGGGGGAATAAGGATGGGGAAGGGAACAGCCCAAGAGAGGCAGGGCAAAGATGAAGTGCTATGATCAAGTTGGGAAAGTTGGGACCAGGGATGAGGGAAGACTCAAAAATCTGGTCCCAATATGTTGTTCAGTTGTGAGTGAGGGGTTAGAAGCCAAGGATCAGGGCCATTTCCAGCTTCTAGACTCAGGTGTAGCCTTAGGTAGGAAGGTCAAGGGTTGAGGTTTAGAAGTTAGAGGTTAAAACTGTGCCCAGCTTCTAGGCACAAACAGGTGATATTGGAGTTGGGTGTGGCAGTCAGAGATCAGGGGTCAGGGTCAAGGGCCAAGGCATACCCAGTTTCTGGGCGCAGGCGTGGAGCCGGGCCTCCAGGGCCATCACCCGCTGCTGCAGATCCTCGTACCCGTAGGCACCCATCTCCTCCTGGATGGTCGCCAGACTGCCGGAGAGATTCCTCACATCCTCCCGCAGGCGTACAATGGTCCGTGTGTCTGCCTTGTACTGCTCCAGGACCGAGCTCAGGGGCAACAGTTCTGTCATCCTGTCCTTCAGCTCCTGTGCATCAAGATGGAACCATGGCCAAGCCTGACCTCTGGCCTTTGACCCAGACATGACCTCAACTTCTGACTCATAACTTCACTCTTTGTCTTTGATGCACACCTGGCCCTTGGCATTTGGCTCAGACTGGACCCTAGATTCTTCCCAGACATGACTCTACTGTAGGAACTAATGGATACCAAATCCCAATCATTCGTTTGACCTCTGGTCTGGACCCGGGAGGACCCACCTGGAAGCTCTTGGCCGAGAGGGACCCATCAGCCGCCCGGAGCCGCGCATCCAGGCTCCGCATGAGGGTCTCCATGCCGCGTACATACTGGAGGTCGCGATACGTCCGCAGCTCAAGGACCTCCATGGACTGGGAGACATTCTGGACCTAGGAATGGGGACAACTGAAGGGACCAGACCTCCTTCCCCAAATCCCAACCCAGAGATGCCACAGACAAGAGCTGGCAGGGCCAGAGGCTGCGCAAACACCAGATCGACAAGGCCACCTTCTCCTCCCCTGAGCTTACCAGCAGCCTCCCAGTCGTGTGCCCAATCCATCCATCCATCCCTCTCTCCCTCCTACCCACTGGCTCCCATCTGGTCCACCCACCACCACCTCTCACCTCCTCCCTAGTCTCCCAGTTCCACCTTCATCCCCTGTAGGCAATTCACTACACAGCAGACAGAAGGAACTTTCAAAACAGAGATTAAATCACCTTCCTCCTCCACAGATCCTGCGCTGGCTGGTCCTGCCCCGCCCCCCACCCCACCCACTTCCTCTCTCTTTGTTCTCACAGACTCTAAGCTCCTTCCCTCCGCAGGGTCTTTGCACTTGCTGGTCTCTCTACCTGGAGTGCTGTTCCCCCCACATTCCCATGGCTGGCTCCTTCTCATCCTTCAGGGTTCAGCTCCAGCATCCCCCACTCAAAGCATCCTTCCCTGATCACTCTGTCCCAGGTAGCCGCTCACTCTCCTCTTGCCTGGTCATTTCTTTCCCAGCTGTGACTATGTAGAACATTCTTATCCATCTGCCTCCTTCAGGTGGGACCCTCAGAGACAGAGGCTGCGTCTAGCTTGTCCACAGCTTAACCTCCCGTGCCCAGCACTGGCCTGGAGTAGAGGCTCAGTAAGTACTTTTTGGCTGAATGAGTTAAATAAACTTCCCTTGCCCTGGCCTCTCCTGACCCAACCTGAGAGCCCCCAGCTCCCACCTCCACCTGGCTACGGTGAACTCCACCTGGGTAAGTTGAACTCCCCCTGGCTAAGGTAGACTCCCACCTGACTAAGGTGAACATCTGGCTAAGGTAGCCACCTTGTTAAGGTGAACTCCATCTCTGGCTTAAGTAGACTCTCACCTGGCTAAGGTAGACTCCACCTGGCTAAGGTGAACACCTGGTTAAGGTAGACTCCCACCGTATTAAGGTAGACTCTCACTTGGCTAAGATGAACACCTGGCTAAGGTAGACCCTCACCTGTCTAAGGCAGACCCTCACCTGGCTAAGGTAGACCCTCACCTGGCTAAGGCAGACCCTCACCTGGCTAAGGTAGACCCTCACCTGGCTAAGGTAGATTCCTACCAGCTTCACCTGACTAAAGTGGACTCCTCCTGGCTAAGGTAAACTCAGAGTCACCACTGGATGCTTGTTGAAATACAGACTTTCCTGTACAATTATTCACATGACACTTGGAAATTCTCAGAAACTCAGCAGCCTAATCCCACCCCGAACGCCACAAAACATTTTTTTTTTTTTTTTTTTTTTTGAGACGGAGTCTCGCTCTGTCACCCAGGCTGGAGTGCAGTGGCCGGATCTCAGCTCACTGCAAGCTCCGCCTCCCGGGTTCACGCCATTCTCCTGCCTCAGCCTCCCGAGTAGCTGGGACTACAGGCGCCTGCCACCTCGCCCGGCTAAGTTTTTGTATTTTTAGTAGAGACGGGGTTTCACTGTGTTAGCCAGGATGGTCTCGATCTCCTGACCTCGTGATCCGCCCGTCTTGGCCTCCCAAAGTGCTGGGATTACAGGCTTGAGCCACCTCGCCCGGCCCACAAAACATTTTTACAGCACTCTTCCCTTCTCCACATTTTCACATTTCAGCTGCCTGAGGCCAACCGCAGTCCGAAAATATTAAGTGGGAAATTCCAGACATCAGCAATTTATAAGTTTTATTTATTTATTTATTTATATTTATTTATTTGAGATGGAGACTCGCTCTGTTGCCCAGGCTGGAGTGCAGTGGCGCCATCTCAGCTCACTGCAACCTCCATCTCCCAGGTTCAAGCAATTCTCCTGCCTCAGCCTCCCAAGTAGCTGGGACTACAGGCACACGCCACCACGCCCAGCTAATTTTTGTATTTTTAGTAGAGGCTGATCTCAAACCCCTGACCTCAAGTGGTCCACGTGCCTCGGCCTCCCAAAGTGCTGCGATTACAGGCGTGAGCTACCATGCCCGGCCCAGGGGACTATTTTCTATTGACCATGATCAGAGATAGAAGGAAACTTTTATAGGAGCCTCTTGGGGTGGAGGGTGAGACCCTCCCCAATGGGCACAGAACTCTGTCTCAAAAAAAAAAAAAAGAAAAGAAAAAAAAAAAGCATTGAACAGATAGTGGATAAAGTAGCCATCTGGGCATGGTGGCTCACCCCTGTAATCCAAACACTTTGGGAGGTCGAGGCAGGAGGATCACTTGAGCCCAGGAGATTGAGACCAGCCTGTGCAACATAGGGAGACCCCATCTCTACAAAAAATATAAAAATTAGCAGGGCATGGTGGTGCATGCCTGTAATCCCAGCTACTCGGAGGCTGAGGAGTGGGGATTGCTTGAACCCAGGAGTTTGAGGCCGCAGTGAGCTGATCATGTCCCTGCATTCCAGCCTGGGTAACAGAGTGAGACCCTGTGTCAAAAGGGGAAAAAAAAAAAAAGGACCTGCCTGGAGAGGAGCTGGATTATCAGCCAGCTCTGAATAATTTGCATAGCTGGATATGGCCACTGGCTGACCTGGATGGGGCTGGAGGGCGGGGTGAGAACTGGGAGATTTTCCCAGCCGCCCCCAGGGCACCTGGAAGGTTCTCACCTTCTCCATCAGTTGCCGCAGCTCCCGACTCCTGCCATCTCGAGAGCAGGTACTCTGCGCTGGGATCACAGCCGTGCAGATGCATTTCCCGTCAGGGGCCTGGGCTGAGGTGTACAGCTGCCAGCCCTCTTCTGGGCTCTGGAAGAGAGTCTGCAAAGAGATGGGCGTCAGAGACTGGGATCCCAGTGAGGGTCTCGCCTCGCCCTCGCTGGGACAGGAAGGGGGCCCGAGGAAACCACAGATGCCCTTTGCTGGGTTCCAGGTATATGCCAGTGCCTGTTGTGTGTGATCTCAGGCCCTCCTTAAGGAGCCTCATTTCACAGATGGCAAGACTGAGGTGCGGAGGGGTTGAGGAACACGGCAAGGAATTGGAGGACTCAACTGTTCTCCAAGACCAGAATTCATTCTCTCACACAGATTCATGCACACACACAACACTGTCTCCGTAACTGCCATTAGAACAGAGATCTGCTGGGCGCAGTGGCTCATGCCTGTAATCCCAGTACTTTGGGAGGCCGAGGCGGGCAGATCACGATGTCAGGAGATCAAGACCATCCTGGCTAACACAGTGAAACCCCGTCTCTACTAAAAAATACAAAAAAATTAGCTGGGCGTGGTGGTCGGCACCTATAGGCCCAGCTACTCAGGAGGCTGACGCAGGAGAATGGCGTGAACCCGGGAGGCAGAGCTTTCAGTGAGCTGAGATCGCGCCACTGCACTCCAGCCTGGGCGACAGAGCGAGACTCCATCTCAAAAAAAAAAAAAAAAAAAAAAAGACCCACTCAACCCCCAAACCTGGGCCTCCTCTCTGCTTCCCCAGGCCACAGTGACATATCGGCTCTGGAGCTATCTCAGGACCACTTCATGGTTTGTTTTTTGTTTGTTTTTCGGTTTTTGGTGTTTTTTTCTTGTTGTTGTTGTTGTTTGAGACGGAGTCTCGCTCTGTCGCCCAGGCTGGAGTGCAGTGGCCGGATCTCAGCTCACTGCAAGCTCCGCCTCCCGGGTTTATGCCATTCTCCTGCCTCAGCCTCCCCAGTAGCT
The DNA here is from genome assembly GCF_024542745.1 of Macaca thibetana thibetana. Classification (NCBI taxonomy): domain Eukaryota; kingdom Metazoa; phylum Chordata; class Mammalia; order Primates; family Cercopithecidae; genus Macaca; species Macaca thibetana. The sequence continues at coordinate 14,505,746 of NC_065596.1, read as the reverse complement.
GGGACTACAGGCGCCTGCCTCCTCGCCCGGCTAGTTTTTTTTGTATTTTTTAGTGGAGACGGGGTTTCACCATGTTAGCCAGGATGGTGTCAATCTCCTGACCTCATGATCCGCCCGTCTCGGCCTCCCAAAGTGCTGGGATTACAGGCTTGAGCCACCGCGCCCGGCCTGTTGTTTGTTTTTGAGACACAGTCTTGCCCTGTCGCCCAGGCTGGAGTGCAGTGGCGCAGTCTGGGCTCACTGCAACCTCTGCCTCCCGGGTTCAAGGGATTCTCCTGCCTCAGCCTCCTGAGTAGCTGGGATTACAGGTGTACGCCTCCATGCTCGGCTAATTTTTGTATTTTTAGCAGAGATGGGGTTTCATCATGTTGGCCAGGCTTATCTCCAACACCTGGCCTCCACTCCAGCCTGGGTAACAGAGTGAGATCCTGTCTCAAAAGGAAAAAAAAAAAGGATCTGACCTCAGGTGATCCGCCCGCCTCAGTGCTGCCATTACAGGCGTGAGCCACTGTGCCCAGCCATCAGGGCCACTAAATGTTAAGTGCAACCCTGCTGTGCCCCACCCTACCTGGAGCCGCTCAGGCAAGGTAATGGCAGACAAAATGCTCAGATAATCCAGCGATCAATTATGGCTTTGTTTCCCAAGCCATGCTCCTTGCAACACTGGTAATCTTACCAGGTGTGCTGGGAAAAGGATGCTCTGTGGTCAAATAAATGTGTGTCTTACTGGGAGAAACAAGTTTTGTTACTGTGGGACTTATCAGAGCCTTAGAAATGCTAATAAGTACCAGGGAACTCTAGGCACAAGACAGTCATAAACTTCCAAACTGACTAGAAGATACCCATGAGGCAGGTGGATCACCTGAGGTCAGGAGTTCGAGACCAGCCTGGCCAACATGGTGAAACCCTGTCTCTACTAAAAATACAAAAATTAGCCAGGCGTGGTGGCAGGTGCCTGTAATCCCAGCTACTCCAGAGGCTGAGGCAGGAGAATCACTTGAACTTGGGAGGTGGAGGTTGCAGTGAGCCGAGATAGACCACTGCACTCCAGCCTAGGCGACAGAGCAAGACTCCATCTCAAAAAAAAAAGAAGATATCCATGAGAGTCTCTTCTGTCCCAGGCATAGGGTCTGGGATAGGATCAAGGAAGAGAAGGAATGAAGAAAACATCTGATAGTTGTCCATGGAGCTACTAGGAGAGACGGACATCTATCACTTAATGCCATTGATGCTTCTGGAACCACATGCTGCAGTGAGTGCTTTGAAGAGATCGTGCAGGGAGTAACAGGGGGTCTTCCCTCAGGCTGAGGGTCTCTGAGGAGGTGTCCAAGAGAATGGGCTCTTGAGATGAACTTGAGGGACGAGTGAGACAGAGGAAAAGGAGATAGCAGGGGGCATTTCTGTCATTACAAATCCTGATCAATATCTGGAGGGGCCCGGGAATGTTGGCTCACGCCTGTAATCCCAGAATTTCGGGAGGCTGAAGTGGGCGGATCACTGAAGGCCAGAAGTTTAAGACCACCCTGAGCAATATAACAAGACCTCATCTATACTAAAAATTAAAAAAAAAAAACAAAAACTAGCTGGATGTAGTGGCATGCACCTGTGGTCCCAGCTACTCAGAAGGCTGAAGCAGAAGGACTGCTTGAGCCCAGGAGATTGAGGCTGCAGTGAGCTATGGTTGTGCCACTGCACTTCAGCCTAGGCAACATGGCAAAACCCTGTTTCTACAAAAAATACAAAAATTAACCAGGCATGATGGCACACACCTGTGGTCCCAGCTACTCACATGCCTGAGGCGGGAGGATCGCTTGGGTGCAGGAAGTCGAGGCTGCAATGAGCTATGGCTGTGCCACTGCACTCCAGCCTCGGTGACAGAATGAGACCCCATCTCTTAAAAAAAATAAAGAGGCCGGGCGCAGTGGCTCACACCTGTAATCCTAGCACTTTGGAAAGCTGAGGTAGGTGGATCACCTGAGGTCAGGAGTTCGAGACCAGCTTAGCCAACCTGGTAAAACCCTGTCTCTACTAAAAATACAAAAATTAGCCGGGCATGGTGGTGGGCGCCTATAATCCCAGCTGCTTGGGAGGCTGAGGCAGGAGAATCGCTTGAACCCGGGGCGGTGGGGACGGCAAGCCGAGGTTCCAATGAGCCGAGATCACACCACTTTACTCCAGCCTGGGCAAAAGAGCAAAACTCTATCGCAAAAAAAAAAAAAAAAAAAAAAAAAAAAAAAAAAGGATGTGGGGGAACGTGAGGGTTGTGGGGTAACTGGCTTGGGCTTGCACATGTTCAAAACCTGAAGTCTTTGCTTCAGACCTGAAGGAAGTGAGGGAGGAGCCATCTGGATGTCTGGGGAAGGGGTTCCAGGCAGAGAGAACAGCAAGTGGAAAGGCTCTGAGGCAGGACCACGCCTGGTGTGTTTGTGAAACAAGGAGGCGGCCCACGTGGCTGGAGCAGATTGAGTAAGGGGTAAGTGGAGGCAGATGAGGGAAGGGAGGTGATGGGGCAAGGCCTTGTGGGAAGCAGTGACGGCTTCGGGTTCTGCTCTGAGGAAGGTGGGAGCCATGGAGAGCTCTGTGCAGAGGCGGGACGTGACCTTACTCGTGTTCACAGCGACCTCTGCCTGCTCTAGAGGATGAGGGAGGGAGGCCAGGGCAGGGGTGACTGCACGGATCCAGGCAGGCGATGATGGGTGGTGGCCATAGAGGCGGTAAATGGAAGCTTCTGGTCCTATTCCAGGATGCATTCTGACAGGCATGGAAGAAATTCTGATTAAAAAAACCCCCAGTGTTTTACAGAGAAACAAAACACCACAATCATTGATCGTTTGCACAGCCGTTACTAGATCTCCCAGCAGAATCGGTGCCGTGAGCTGCAGCACAGAGAAACCAAGCTGTGAATTATGAGCAATCCCAGGGACTCCAACTATTAGCCCACCTTTTTCTCTCCCACTCAATCAAGTCTTTTTTTTTTAAGCCTTATTGGAATATGAGCAAATGATATAATTGTACAAATTGTACAGATGAGCTTGACTCCCCCACTAATCTATAAGGAAAACAAACCATTCATAAATGCCAGCTGAAACTATTTTAGTCATTCTTTGAGCCTTTGTACACCCTTCCTAAATGGGGATAACCCCTTTGTAAGTTGCACATCCTCAGCCCCTGCAGAGAAGCACAGTAACTCACTTTCTCCGCCTTCCTTGTATTCAGGTAGGAGCTGGGTGGAGCTAACATTCACTGCAAGTGTGCCCAGGATTGGCCACAGCCAAGAGCTTTCTCTGGTGGTCAGACTCCACCCTGCCCTTGCATGGGGCCAGCAGAAAATACACCCAGCAATCCTCAAAGATGACCCACAGGCATTAGTGATTAATACCACTCCTCTTGCCTCTCCAGTGGGAAAGAACTCGAAGGTGTATGTTCCATGAAATCCCCCAGAGGAACCCATTAAATTTGCACCTCAGTTGTCCACAGCAGCAACCTGCTCCTTACTTCTCTTTTATTTATTCACTTATTTTATTATTTTTTATTTTTGAGACAGACTCTCGCTGTGTTGCCCAGGCTGGAGGGCAGTGGTGCGATCTTGGCTCACTGCAACCTCCACCTCCTGGGTTCAAGCGATTTTCATGCCTCAGCCTCCCGAGTAGCTGGGATTACAGGTACCTGCCTCCATGCTTGGCTAAGTTTTGTATTTTTAGTAGAGATAGGGTTTCACCATGTTGGCCAGGCTGGTCTCGAACTCCTAGCCTCAAGCTATCTGCCCACCTTGGCCTCCCAAAGTGCTGGGATTGCAGGCGAGAGCCATTGCGCCTGGCACATTTATTTATTTTTTTAAGATAAAAAAATAAGACCCAGGACTGAGACTTGCTGTCGCCCAGCACTGGGTCTTGCTGTCACCCACCACTGGAATGCAATGGTGCAATCCTAGCTTACTGCAGCCTCAAACTCCTGGGTTTAAGCCATCCCCTCCCACCTCTGCCTCCTGAGTAGCTGGGCCTACAGGCAGGTACCAACACACCCAGCATTTTCTTTTTTTTTTTTTCCTTTTGTAGAGACAGAGTCCCACTTTGCTGCCCAGGCTGGTCTTGAACTCCTGGGCTCAAGCGATCCATCTGCCTCGGCCTCCCAAAGTGCTGGGATTACAGGTGTGAGCTGATGCGCCTGGGGTACTCATTAACTCTCCCTGCATGGGTTTCATTCACTTCCTCTCTCACTTCACTGCTCCCCTACTGGTTCTTCCTGGCGTCTCTTAGGTGGATATTTGCACTTACATCCTCCCTGAAGAAGCCTGACCTAAGACAGCAAGGATGGCCCAGTACAAGAGGAATACCCCATGAAAGCTTGTGCCTTTGGTTCTGGGAGGATCCAGAACTACTCTCCCCCACCTCCCTTCTTCTTCTTCTCTTTTTTTTTTTTTTTGGAGATGGAGTCTCACTTGGTCACCCAGGCTGGTGTGCAGTGGCACTATCATGGCTTACGGCAGCCTCACCCTCCTGGGCTTAAGTGATTCCTCCCTCTTCAGCCTCCCGAGTAGCCGAGACTAAAGGCCTTTAGTCTCACCATCACACCTACTACTTTTTAACTTTTTTTGTAGAGATGAGAGTCTTGCTATATTGTCCAGTATGGTCTCAAACTCCTGGGCTCAAGCGATCCTCCTGCCTCAGCCTCCCAAAGCACTGGGATTACAAGGCATGAGCCACTGTTCCCTCTCTGGTTATTTTTGCTTTTTTGTTTTATTTTGAGAGGGAGTCTCGCTCTGTCACCCAGGCTGGAGTACAATGGTGGGATCTCGGCTCACTGCAGCCTCCATCTCCCAGGTTCAAGCAATTCTCCTGCCTCAGCCTCCCAAGTAGCTGGGATTACAGGCATGCGCCACCAAACCTGGCTAATTTTTGTATTTTTAGTAGAAACAGGGTTTCACCATGTTGGCCAGGCTGGTCTCGAACTCCTGACCTCAAATGATCCACCTGCCTCAGCCTCCCAAAGTGCTGGGATTACAGGCATGAGCCACCTCCTCCGGCCCTCCCTTCTTGATAAATCCAGTCCAATTCTTTAAAACAAAAAAACAAACAAAAAAACAAAGAAAAACATCAAACAGGAGCCCAAGCATCCCTGCCCCTCCTCCCCTGGCTCTGGTCCCCAAGCAATTTGGATAGAACCCCCCAAGGAATATCTTTTGTGCAGAGACAAAGCCGCCGGTTCAACGTAATTAACATCTTCCTACATTTCCTAGTGTGTCCTTTGAAGCAAACAAGCCATTTTCTCTCGACAGAGGAAATATTGAATTGTAAAAGAGAAGCAAGATTTAAGTGGTGCAGAGAGAAGGCCTCCATGGTTTTCCTAAAATAATTGTCTGCGTTGGACACATCTCACCGGAGTGTTCTCTGCAGCAGTGTAATTAAATGCCTGGGTTTTGGCTGCCAGATCTCAGCACGCAGAGGTCCTCTGTTTTGCCCATTGGGTTTAAGTTCAGATATGCAGTCAATGCATGTCCCTAGGAACCACTGGAATGTTCTGGAAGGTTCCATGTGCTAGCTCTCCCATACTGGGTCTAGCTTGGAAACAAAGTCAAGAGCTCTTGGCAGTCAGAACACTAGGGAGGAACAGAGAGTGTCCTACTCTAGGGGAAATGCTTATAACAGCAGGTGCAAGAACACAGGCGTTCTCCAGCATAGAAATCTGTGGTCTAGCAGCCTGTCTCACCTTGGATGTGGCAGATGTACTAAAGAAGCCAACGCACTTTTTTTTTTTTCTTTTTTTGAGACAGGGTCTTGCTCTGTTGCCCAGGCTGGAGTGCAGTGGCATGATCTAGGCTTACTGCAGCCTCAACTTCCCTGACTCAAGCAATCCTCTTGCCTCAGCCTCCCCAGCAGCTGGGACTACAGGCATGCACCACCAGGACTGGCTATTTTTTTTTGGTACAGATGCGGATCTCACTACGTTTCCTAGGGCTGACCTTGAACTCCTGGGCTAAAGCGATCCACCCACCTTGGCCTCCCAAAGTGCTGGGATTATAGGCATGAGCTACCGCGACAGCCCTGCCAACCACTCTCTCTTTGCTGGGCCGTTGGTTCAGGGTTTAATATTCTTGTTAATGGGCTTTAAGACAGTGAAGCTATGCACTCAAGTAGCTGTTCCTCAAATGTCTTTTCTGGCCGAAATCTTTCAAACACTGTTGCTGAGGCTGCCCCAATTAAACATCAGCCTCTAAAACAGGTCCAGGATTAACTGAGTAGGACACAGGTAGGAAAAGTTTTTCTTGCTGTCGGGCCAGGGATCATCGTCTCTTACTATTCTACCACTTATATCTTGGTTCAAAAACAATTCCTGGTGGCCAGGCGCAGTGGCTCACGCCTGTAATCCCAGCACTTTTGGAGGTTGAGGCTGGCGGATCACAAGGTCAGGAGATCGAGACCATCCTGGCTAACACGGTGAAACCCAGTCTCTACTAAAAAATACAAAAAAAATTAGCTGGGCGTGGTGGTGGGCGCCTGTAGTCCCAGCTACTCAGGAGACTGAGGCAGGAGAATGGTGTGAACCCGGGAGGCGGAGCTTGCAGTGAGCTGAGATTGCTCCACTGCACTCCAGCCTGGGCAACAGAGTGAGACTCCATCTCAAAAAAAAAAAAAGAATAAAAAAAAAAAAATTTCCTGGTGGCCGGACGCGGTGGCTTACGCCTGTAATCCCAATACTTTGGGAGGCGAAGGTGGGCGGATCACCCGAGGTCAGGAGTTCGAGACCAATCTGGCCAACATGGTGAAACCCCATCTCTACTAAAAATACAAAAAATTAGCCAGGCATGGTGGTGGGCGCCTGTAATCCCAGCTACTCAGGAGGCTGAGGCAGGAGAATCGCTTGAACCCAGGAGGCGGAGGTTGCAGTGAGCCGAGATCGTGCCACTGCAATCCAGTCTGGGCAACAGAGTGAGACTCCGTCTCAAAAAGCAACAACAACAACAACAACAAAAAACCAATTCCTGGTGCTTCCCTGGGGACGGAGGCATTGCTACAGGGTCCTGGGGACAGGAGGAGTATTGGCTATCAGGAAGTAGCCAACGGGAAGACAGCAAGCGCCCACCTCTTAATAAAATGAGGCTATTATTGTGTTTGAGGCTGGATAATTTAATCAGGAAGCCAAGGCAGCTTGGGGCTTACATATTTATTTGTGCCCTGCCTTGTTCCAGAGAGGACTCTAAGTGGTTTACAAGGATATGTAAAATACCGTAAGATAGCGCCAATTAAATATGAGAGCGGGGATTAGATATTTTTGGAGGACAGACTGCCAGTCCGCAGCCAAGCCATTAAGGTTTCTGCAATTTGCATTTTATTCGGCCAATCCAAAGCTAAGAATTCAGCCCATGGAAACTTTGTGGACAAGCATCTGATTGCTATAAGGGAGGTTCATTAAGCATTGTTTAAAATTGGACAACTAGAAATTATTTTGATCAAAAGCTATTACACATGCTAGAAAAAAATTTTTTTTTGGAGACAGGGTCTTGCTCTGTCACCCAGGCTGGAGTACAGCAGTGTGATCATAGCTCACCATGGCCTCAATGTCCCACGGCTCAAGTGATCTTCCCACCTCTGTCTCCTGAGTAGCTGGGACTACAGGTGTGAGCCACTACACCAGGCTAGTTTTTTTTTTTTTTTTTTTTTTTTTTTTGAGATGGAGTCTTGCTCTGTTGCCCAGGCTGGAGTGCAATGGCATGATCTTGGCTCACTGCAACCTCCGCCTCCAGGGTTCAAGTGATTCTCCTGCTTCAGTCTCTGGAGTAGCTGGGATTACAGGCATCTGCTACTATGCCCAGCTACTTTTTGTATTTTTGTAGAGATGGGGTTTCACCACGTTGGCCAGGCTGGTCTTGAACTCCTGACCTCAGGTGATCTGCCCGCCTTGCCCTCCCAAAGTGTTGGGATTACAGGTGTGAGCCACCACGCCTGGCCCAGGTTAATTTTTTAAAATTTTTTTGTAGAGACAGGGTCTAGCTATGTTGCCCAGCCTGGTCTCAAATTCCTGGGCTCAAGCAATTCTCCCGCCTCAGCCTCCCAAAGTATTGGGATTACATGTGTGAGGCACTGTATCCAACCAATTTACAAACTTAAGATGCATCTACAGAATGAGATACTATGCAGTCATTAAAAATTAGGGATTAATGGAGATTTTAATCACCATCTTTAAATTTATCTTATTTTCCAAATTTTCTACAGTGAACATATATCATTCTTTTTTTTTTTTGAAACAGAGTCTCGCTCTGTCGCCCAGGCTGGAGTGCAGTGGCCGGATCTCAGCTCACTGCAAGCTCTGCCTCCCGGGTTTATGCCATTCTCCTGCCTCAGCCTCCCAAGTAGCTGGGACTACAGGCGCCCGCCACCTCACCTGGCTAGGTTTTTATATTTTTTAGTAGAGACGGGGTTTCACCGTGTTAGCCAGGATGGTCTCGATCTCCTGACCTCGTGATCCACCCGTCTCGGCCTCCTAAAGTGCTGGGATTACAGGCTTGAGCCACTGCGCCCGGCCTATATCGTTCTTATAAAGATTTTTAGGCCGGGTGCAGTGGCTCATGCCTGTAATCCCAACACTTTGGGAAGCCAAGGCAGGAGAATCACTTGACCCCAGGAGTTTGAGACCAGCCTGGGCAACATAGTAAAACCCCATCTCTACAAAAAATTTAAAAATTAGCTGAGCATGGTGGCACATGGCCTCCAGTCCCAGCTACTCGGGAAGCTGAAGTAGGAGGATCACTTGAGTCCGGGAGTTCAAGGCTGCAGTGAGCTATGAAGGCGCCGCGCCACTACATTCCAGCCTGAGTGACAAAGTGAGACCCTGTCTCAAAAGAAAAAAAAAAAAAATTCTAAAAAGTCCCTTAAAATTTTTTTTTTTTTTTTTTGGCAAGGGAGAAAAAGAAGAAAAACAAAAGCAGGGACATAAGACAGAGCCAGAAACGAGGCTAAGAAAAACTCATCCCTTAAAAACCTGAACAATCAGCATATGGCCGGGCCATAAGTTTGGCTCCAAGCTCCTTAGCAGCCAACTCAAAAAGGGAAAGCTGGTCATTTATGCGGTTCTCAGTGTCCTGAAACAAAAGTACACCAGATGCTCAGGAGAAAGCTCAATTATTTTTGGCAGGGATTTCTCCCACAGTCCTCCCAAAAAGGATTCCACGTGATGTCACCAGCATCTCTCCGGGCAATATCCTTACGATAGAAGTGACTAGCTTCCTCTAGATGTTTCTTATTCCTCCTGGGATGGTAGAGTAGGGCCAACTGGTAAGAGCAGGGTCCTGGAGTCAGGATGTCTGGGTTTAAGTTCTGGCTTCGCCATTCGCTTGCTGTGTGACCTCAGCGAGTGGCTTAACCTCTCTGTGTCTTTCTTAGTTTTTTCATTCGTACAATGGACATGATGACTACCTACTTCTCAGGGTTGCTAGGAGGATCAAATGAGTTCATAATATATATAAGAACAATTCGAACAGTCATCAGCATGTAGTAAGAGCTACACAAGTGTCTGCCAATACTGTTATTTTTATTTTTCAAGAGATAGGGTGTCACTCTATCGTCCATGCTGGAGTGCAGTGGCACAATCATGGCTCACTTCAGCCTTGAACTCCTGACCTCAAGCGATTCTCTGGCCATCAGCTTCCTGAGCAGCTGGGACTACAGGCATGTGCCACTATGCCCAGCTAATTTTTTATTTTTTGTAGAGATGGGAGTCTTGCCCAAGCTGGTTTTGAACTCGTGGCCTCAGACAGTTCCTCCAGCCTCAGCTTTCCAAAATGCTGGGATTACAGACATGTACCACTGTACCTGGTTAATTTTTAAAAATATTTTTGTAGAGACAGGATCTTACTGTGTTGCCCAGACTGCTCTTGAACTCCTGGCCTCAAGCAATCCTCCAGCCTCAGCCTCCCAAAGTGCTAGGATTACAGGCGTGTATCACTGCACCTGGTTAATTTAAAAAAATTTTTTTGCATAGGTGGGGTCTCACTATGTTGCCCAGGCTGGTGCAGCAGCATGATCATGGCTCACTGCAGCCTTGGATTCCTGGCCTCAAGAGATCTTCCCATCTCAGCCTCCCAAAGTACTGGGATTACTGGCCTGAGTCATCACACCCGGCCCTGCTATTGTTATTATCTTCATAACACTCAAAAGGCCAATTTGGTAACTTCCTGAGGTCAAACGGTGTGAGTCTTGACACAATAAAAAGGATCTGGCAAAAGTCTCATGGAGTTGGGGTTGAGGCTGTGGGATCATGAGGTAAAGAAAGTCCAGGCCGGGCGCGGTGGCTCAAGCCTGTAATCCCAGCACTTTGGGAGGCCGAGGCGGGCGGATCACGAGGTCAGGAGATCGAGACCATCCTGGCTAACATGGTGAAACCCTGTCCCTACTAAAAAACACAAAAAACTAGCCAGGCGTGGTGGCGGGCGCCTGTGGTCCCAGCTACTCGGGAGGCTGAGGCAGGAGAATGGCATAAACCCGGGAGGCGGAGCTTGCAGTGAGCCGAGATCGCGCCACTGCACTTCAGCCTGGGCGACAGAACGAGACTCCGTCTCAAAAAAAAAAAAAAAAAAAAAAAAAGAAAGTCCAACAAGGGAGAGAGGAGAGTGAGGGATGAGAGGGGACACTTGCTCCATCCTAGTCCCCACACTGCCCAGCTGGCTTCCTGTTCCAGAACATCTCCTTGCTATAACCTGGCAGCAGGGGAGCCACGGTCCTGCATCCTTACAGGCAATGAACCAGGATGTAGGTGCACACTGCCGTGTTCTCTCTGGCCCATCCTCTCTAACTGTCTTTCCGTTCCCAGGTAACAAGATGCTTATTCTCATCTCCAGGCCTTTGCACGGGCCGGGCCCTCTGCCAATCCCCGCACTCTCCCCTTCTCAGGGCCAGGCTAACTCTTCCCCATGCCCGGGGTTCAAGCATCTAGGTCTCTTCCAAAAGCAGTCTTGGCTGTCCCTGCCACACGTTACCCTCCTCTCAAGTCATCCTCTGCATTTTCCCTAACGCTTCTGTTTCTTTCTTTTCTTTTCTTTCTTTCAGAGACAAGGTCTCAACTCTGTCACCCAGGCTAGAGTGCAGTGGCGCAATCTCAGCTCACTGCAGCCTTAACCTCCTGGGCTTAAGTTGTCCTCCCGCCTCAGCCTCCTGAGTATCTGGAACCACAGACATGCATCCCCACACCCGGCTATTTATTTATTTATTTATTTATTTTTGAGACAAAGTTTTGCTCTTGTTGCCCAGGCTGGAGTGCAATGGTACAATCTCAGCTCACTGCAACCTCTGCCTCCCAGGTTCAAGTGATTCTCCTGCCTCAGCCTCCCGAGTAGCTGGGATTACAGGCATGCACCATCACACCCAGCTAACTTTGTATTTTAGTAGAGACGAGGTTTCTCCATGTTGGTCAGGCTGGTCCTGAACTCCCGACCTCAGGTGATCCACCTGCCTTGGCCTCCCAAAGTGCTGGGATTACAGGTGTGAGCCACTGCGTCCTTACTCCTCATAGAGCAAGGCTAGGAGGAAGGTACTGTCATTATCTCCTTTTAACAGGTGGAGAAACTAGGGAAGAGCGGTCAGGGCTCTTTGCCAGGTGCAGAGGCTCATGCCTGTAATCCCAGCACTTTGGGAAGCCATGTCAGGCAGATCACTCTAGGTCAGGAGTTCAGCCTGGCCAACATGGTGAAACCTCATCTCTACTAAAAATACAAAAAATTAGCTGGGCATGGTGGAGAGCGCCTGTGATCCCCGCCACTTGGGAGGCTAAGGCAAGAGAATCACTCCAATCTGGGAGGCAGAGGTTGCAGTGAGCTGAGATGGTGCCACTGCACTCCAGCCTGGGCAACAGAGCGAGATCCTGTCTAAAAAAAAAAAAAAAAAAAAAAAAAAAGCCCCGTGCTCTGGCTCACGCCTGTAACTCCAGCACTTCGGGAGGCCAAGGCAGGTGGATCACAAAGTCAGGAGTTCGAGTCCAGCCTGACCAACATGGTGAAACTCTGTCTCTACTAAAAATACAAAAAAATTAGCCAGGTGTGGTGGCGCTGTACTATAATCCCAGCTACTCAGGAGGCTAAGGCAGGAGGATCACTTGAACCCTGGAGGCGGAGGTTGCAGTGAGCCAAGATCCTGCCACTGCACTCCAGCCTGGGCGACAGAGCAAGAGTCCATCTCAAAAAAAAAAAAGGCTCTTTGCCAAAGTATCACTGCCTGTAAGTGGTGTAGCTGAAATTCGAACACAGGCCATCTGGTTCCACAGTCTACATTGGCTAGTGGCACCTCTCCTGTCCTTCTCCTCAAAGCCCTGATCACAGTTGCCATTAGGAGGGCCTCACTGCTGGGAACGCTGGCTCCAGGCCTGCCTCTACCCTGGGACAGGAAATGACAGGGAGGTGGGGAGTTTTGTTTGCTTTGCAAACAATTCATCCGTGATCCTCAGAACCTGGCACGAGGTATGTTTGTTGAATGAGGATGCTGATGGACCAGTGGGACAGAGAGCAAACACTTTCACAGGTCTACCGTCAATTTCTCCCTTCTGCCACGGAGCTGGCTTCTGTTGTTCATCCTGGGGAATGATAACCTGAGATTAGGCTGCAGACAGGTGCCCAGTAGGCTAAGCAGAGGCTGTGGCTTCTCTCTGACTGTGGGGATGGCAGGAGGACCGTGATGAATGATGGAGAATGTGCCTGTCTGCTACGTCTGAGCTGTGACAGGGGGCCATGTCCCTTTGGAAAGCTTGAGATAATAGCAGCCTGCTCTTGTCAAGGTTTGTCAAACCAAACCTTGAGGTGTTGGGCAAATCTCCCCTGAGTGATAAGCTTGACAGTCCTTAAAGAAGATAGCAGCCAGGCACTGTGGCTCATGCCATCATTCCCAGCACCTTGGGAGGCCAAGGCAGGTGGATGGCTTGAGCTTAGGAGTTTGAGACCAGCCTGGGCAACATGGTGAGACCCTATCTCTACCAAAAATACAAAATAATTTAGCCAGGCGTGGTAGCATGAGCCTGTGGTCCCAGCTACTCGGAAGGTTGAGGTGGGAGGATCGCCTGAGCCTGGGAAGCAGAGGTTGCAGTGAGCCGAGATCACGACACTGCACTCCAACCTGGGTGACAGAGTGAGACCCTGCCTCAAAAAAAAAAAAAAAAAAAAGATATCAGCTCGCCCATGCCATGCTGGAAGCTTGGGAACTGCCAGGGGCCTCCCTCAGCCTGAGAAACTGGGGTTCTGCCTGGAAGAGCCTTGTGGCTCGGGGAGGGGTCAGGATAGAAAGTGACTGTGAGTCCACACATTCATTCATCCATCCATCCGTTCACCTTTCCACCCATTCATCCATCTATCCATTCATTCATACAACCAACCATCTATCCATCTATCCATCCATTCATTCTTCTGTTCATCCATTTATCTATTTAGCATTCATTCATTCATCCATCCAACCATCCATTCACTCATATTCATTCATCCAACCATCCATTTATCTATCCATCCATCTATTCATTCACCTGTCCATCCATCCCCAAGCTCTACTCCCATCCTGAATTTCATATTTTACTTAACACTTATAGAGCTCACTCTTCTAAGTTGCTTTACAAAATATTACCAACATTCAATCCTTAGAGCCCTATATCATGGTAGGTACTAACACCAGCTCCATTCTACAGATGGGAAAACTGAGATACAGAGAAAGGTCAAGTTGTCCAAACTCACAGAGCTGGGATTTGGATGCCAGCCTATCAGACTCTCAGCCACTATGCTGGGAGGATAAGAGTCATTTCCTTCAGGGTCTCACTCTGTCGTGCAGGCTGGAGTGCAGTGGTGCAATCACGGTGTGATCCCTGTTCACTGCAACCTCCACCTCCCAGACTCAAGCCATCCTCTCATTTCAGCTCCCTGAGTAGCTAGGACTACAGGTGCACACCACCACGCCAGGCTAATTTTTGTATTTTTTGTAGAGACGGGGTTTCACCATGTTGCCCAGGTTGGTCTTGAACTCCTGGGTTCAAGGGCTCCACCTGCCTCAGCCTCCCAGAGTATTGTGTTTACAGACGTGAGCCATCACACCTGGCTGACATTTTTGGTTTCTTAAGAGACAGGGTCTCAAGCAGTTGCCCAAGCTGGAGTGCAGAGGCATGATCATAGCTCACTGCATCTTCAGCCTCCTAGGCTCGAGCAATTCTCTTGCTTCAGCCTCCTGAGTAGCTGGGACCACAGGTGTGTGCCACCACACCCTGATACTTTTTTTTTTATTTTTATTTTTGTTTTGAGACAGGGTCTTACTCTGTCCCCTGACATTGGTGTGATTGTGGCTCACTGCAGCCTCAACCTTCCAGACTCAAGCAATCCTCCCACCTCAGCCTCCCAAGTAGCTGGGACTACCGATGTACACTATCGTGCCTGGCTAATTTTTTTTTTTTTTTTTTTGTACAGACAGGATCTCGCTGTGTTTCCCAAGCTAGTCTCGAACTCCTGGCCTCAAGCGGTTCTCCCATCTCTGTCTCCCAAATCGCTGAAATTACAGGTGTGAGTCACCATGCCTGCCTAATCAACTTTCACTTTTGGATTTATTTTAGATTTACAGGAAAGTTACAAAGATAATACAGAGAGCTCCTGTCTACCCCTCATCCTGCCTTTCCTGTTATTACATATCTTACATAACCAGGGTACACTTGTCACAACTAAGAAATCAACATCGGTGCATTCATTACTATTAACTAAACTCCAGACTTTATTCAAATTCCCCAGTTTTCCCACTTGAGTCCTTTTTCTGGTCCAGAATCTAATGCAGGATCCCACGTTGCATTGAGTCATCACATGTACTTAGACTCCTCTGGTCTATGAGTTTCTCTGTCTTGTTTTTTCTGACCTTGACAGTTTTGAGGATTACTGGCCAGGGAGTTTTGGAGAATGCTCCACTGGCCTTTTTTTTTTTTAAAAAAAAAAAGAGAGATGGGGTCTCATATATTGCGCAGGCTGGACTCAAACTCCTGACCTTAAGTGACCCTCCCACCTAAGCCTCCCAAAGTGGTGGCATTACAGCCATGAGCCATCATGCCCAGCCACCACTGGCTTTTATTTATTTATTTATTTTTGAGACAGAGTCTCGCTCTGTTGCCCACCCTGGGGTGCAGTGGCGCCATCTCAGCTCACTGCAACCTCTACCTCCCGGGTTCGAGCGATTCTCCTGCCTCAGCCTCCCAAGTAGCTGGGACTACAGGTGTGCACCGCCATGCCTGGCTAATTTTTCTATTTTTAGTAGAGACGGGGTTTCACCATGTTGGCCGGGCTGGTCTCGAACTGCTGACCTCAAGTGATGACCCACCTTGGCCTCCCAAAGTGCTGGGATTACAGGCGTGAGCCACCGCACACAGCCTTTTATTTTACTTTTCAGAGACAGGGTCTTGCTGTGTTGCCCAGACTGGTCTTGAACTGCTGAGCTCAAGTGATCCTCCTGCCTCAGTCTCCCAAAGAACAGGGATTACAGGCATGAGCCACTGCACCCGTCCCCTACTGGCTTGAGGGCAGGAACTAGGGCCTCACTTTGTTGGCCGTATCCCCAGCCTGTAACCCAATGCAGTAGCTGCTTCAGACACTTCCTAAATGAACAAATATTGAATGGCCATCACTGAGAGCTTTATCTTCCTGTCCTCCCTGTTCCGCAGGCATCCCAGCCAGAGGCTAGATCTAGAAGAGTTCACGGCGAAATAAAAGCTTTTCTCCTTTCAGAAAGATTCGTTTTTGATCCTTTCTTTGTAGACATCAAGGATTCATTTCTTTAATATTTAAGGGCTTTTGTACCAAAGAGAAGCAGCTGCATATGCATCAGTCTCATTTTTTCAAGGCAGGCGAGAGAGATCTTTCTAGCAAGATGGGGTTTCTTCCTTCACGGAGCTGTCACTTGATTTATCTGCTTCTCCTTCCCCAGCCTTCATGCCTGTGGCAGGGGGCAGGGAGGAGCGAGGGTTCTGGAATGATCCACAGACTCTGATGTCCTCTCTGCCACAGCCCAAGGAAGCTTAATTAGAACCTCGCCAATTTGCAGGGACTGAGGTGGCCTTAGGAGCTGGTGCAAGGGCCTGGCCAGGGAGGAAGATGAATTAGCAGCTTTTTTTTTTTTGAGACAGTGGCACGATCACGACTCACTGCAGTTTCGACTTCCCTGGCTCAGGTGATCCTCCCACCTCAGCCTCCCGGGTAGCTGGGACCACAGGCACTCACCACCATATCTGGTTTTTTGTTGTTGTTGTTGTTTGTTTGTTTTTCCCACAGAGACAGGGTATCGCCATGTTGCCTATGTTGGTCTCGAACTGCTAAACTCAAGCAATCCTCCCACCTCAGCCTCCCCAAGGTGCTAGGATTACAGGTATGAACCACTGCACCTGGCCCGAATTAGCAGTTTTATTTCCTGTCCCTCTCAGTATCTCAATAGCTACCACAGGGACCAAAAGCCTGCCTTGGGTACTCAGAGCATGTCCCTTTTCTAACATTAGCTGGTCAGAAGTGGGAATCCCTTTAGCCACGCAGGCCTGCAGGTCTCACTGCTTTTTATTTCTCAGCCCCGGGAGGCCAAGCTGAAGGCAGAGAATCTAAAGAAACTGTCCTCAGCGAGGTCATCTCCCCGCCACCGAGGTCCCTACTGCTGGGAGACACTGGCCTCGATTTAATCTCTTGCCTGAAGTTTTTCAGACGTAAAAATGAGTCTGGGTGAGCTTTTCAGATAGTTCCTTCAACTTACAGGAATTCAATTTCTGGCCTGGATATAAATTTGCAGCCATCAGCGCCCGCGGTAGGGGCTGGGACCGGGCGCGTTGGTCGGGGATGGATTTCTAAAATCAATCCGTCAGCGCGTGGAAAAGGTCGTCATGGGGGACATTTATCTTCTATGGCTGGCTGAGGCATTTCTTTCTTTTTTTTTTTTTTTTTTTTTTTTTTTTGAGACGGAGTCTGGCTCTATCACCCAGGCTGGAGTGCGGTGGCCGGATCTCAGCTCACTGCAAGCTCCGCCTCCCGGGTTCACGCCATTCTCCTGCCTCAGCCTCCCGAGTAGCTGGGACTATAGGCGCCCGCCACCTCGCCCGGCTAGTTTTTTGTAGTTTTTAGTAGAGACGGGGTTTCACCGTGTTAGCCAGGATGGTCTCGATCTCCCGACCTCGTGATCCGCCCGTCTCGGCCTCCCAAAGTGCTGGGATTACAGGCTTGAGCCACCGCGCCCGGCCTGGCTGAGGCATTTCATACCAATAGCCAGGGACATCCCTGTACAAAGTGGAGGTGTTTACTGCGAGGCCCCCAGGTGGTGGCTGGAGGGAGCCCTCAAAGGCTGGACAGCACAGCCAGGAGGGGATATTGATCAACCTGCCTAATAACAGACAGTCAGGTACGGGGACTCCTGAAAACCCACCTCCAAGGGCTCCTTCCTGCTAGGTTCCCCGTGTGCCCCTGGGGGTGGCAAGTCCACTCTGGGCCCAAACCCTTTATCCCTTGGCTACACCTGCAACACAGATTCCAGGAGTTTCAAAGAAATGAGTCTCAAAGGCATTCAATTCCCCCAGTGGAGGTGGGAGGACGTGGTCATTAAGGGTCTTAGGAGACCTCAAGCCTCAGGTCTGCTGTGTGACCTTGGGCTAGTGACTTAACCATCCTGTGCCTCCGTTCCCCCAGTTAGAATATACAGCTAAGAATAGTACTGATGTCATGAGGTGGTGGTTAATATATCAGAATGGCTTAACATAATGTTATGGTTTGAATGTGTCCCTACAAAATGCATGTGTTGGAAAGGTAATCCATTTTATTTATTTAAAGTGAAAGCAAGTTTATTAGAGAAGCAAAGAAACAGAAGAA
Source organism: Macaca thibetana thibetana (assembly GCF_024542745.1). NCBI lineage: Eukaryota > Metazoa > Chordata > Mammalia > Primates > Cercopithecidae > Macaca > Macaca thibetana. The sequence continues at coordinate 14,487,922 of NC_065596.1, read as the reverse complement.
CAGCTGGGTGCGGTGGCTCATGCCTGTAATCCCAACACTTTGGGAGGTCAAGGAGGGGGCAGATCAGTTAAGGCCAGGAGTTCGAGACCTGCCTGGCCAACATGGCGAAATCCTGCCTCTTGTAAAAATATAAAATTTAGCTGGGCATGATGGCGGGCACCTGTAATCACTTGAACCAGGTAAGTGAAGGTTGCAATGAGCCGAGATCGTGCCACTGCACTCCAGCCTTGGCGACAGAGCGAGACTCCAGCTCAAAAAATAAAAATAAAAAATACGGCCTGGCGCAGTGGCTCATGCCTGTAATCCCAGCACTTTGGGAGGCTGAGGTGGGCGGATCACCTGAGGTCCAGAGTTTGAGACCAGCCTGACCAACATGGAGAAACCCTGTCTCTACTAAAAATACAAAATTAGCCGGGCGTGGTGGCACATGCCTGTAATCCCAGCTACTCGGGGGGCTGAGGCAGGAGAATGGCTTGAACCCAGGAGGCAGAGGTTGCTGTGAGCCGAGATTGCGCCATTGCATTCCAGCCTGGGCAACGAGAGAGAAACTCTGTCTCAAAAAAATAAAATAAAATAAAAATAAAAAAAGTAAGTATTGAGAGGTAGCACCTTTAGAGATGAAGTTAGGATGAATTAATGCCATTATCAGGGAAGTGGGTTAGTTATCATCGGTGTGGGCTATTGACAAAAAGAATGATTTTGGCCCAATTTCCTCTCTCTGTGTCACTTTTGCCTTCAGCCCTTTGGCCATGGGATGACCTGTGCCAGAGGCTGGCACCATGCCCTTGGACTTCCCAGTCTCCAGAACTGGAGAAATAAATTTCTTTTCTTTTCTTTTCTTATTTAAAGAAAGATTAATTAATTGATTGATTATTTTACAGATGAGGTCTGGCATTGTTGCCCAGGATGGAGTGCAATGATGCGATCCTCACTCATTGCAATCTCAACACTCCGGGCTCAATCGATCCCCCTGCCTTAGCCTCCTGAGTAGCTGGGACTACGCATGTGCCACCACATCTGGCTAATTTAAAAAATCTGTGTAGACATGGGGTCTGGCCACATTGCCCAGGCAGGTCTTGAACTCCTGGGCTCAAGCAACACTCCCACCTTGGCTGTCTAAGTGCTGAGATTACAGGCGTGAGCCACCACACCCAGCCCTTTATAAATTACCCAATCTGTGGTAGTCTGTTATGGTAATAGCAAACAGGCTGGGACACATACGCAATGTGATATTCAAGGGAGTGTGACAGAATTGCTTATGGAGTAAAAATAAGCAAATCGGTACTGACTGGGAACACAGAAAGGTGGGCTGGACCATCTGAGCTTCAATCTTGGCTCTGTGTTACCCTGGGCAAGTGACTCTCTCTGAGCCTCAGTTTCCTTACTCTTTTTTTTTTTTTTTTTTGAGACGGAATTTCACTCTTGTCACCCAGGCTGGAGTGAATGGCACAATCTCAGCTCACTGCAGCCTCCACATCCCGGGTTCAAACAATTCTCCTGTCTCAGCCTCCTGAGTAGCTGGGATTACAGACATGAGCCACTGCACCTGGCATCAGTTTCATTTCGCAAACAGGGAAACTGGCGGTAGGTGATGAGATGACCCTGTCGGCATTTTGAGGATCCAGCGAGCGAATACACCGAAAGTGCTTCAAGCACTGGTCTAGAGAGAGTGCTCAGGAAATACCAACCGCTGTTTTCCTTGCAAAGGCAGATAGGACAGCACCCTCCACAGCTTCCCCACATTCACAAATAAGCAAGGAAGAAAGAAAAGGAAAGAGGCAATTATAACAGGGTGTGACAAGTGCAGCGATGCGGGGAAGCACAGAATGCTGGAAGAGCAGAGCTGGGCTCCAGAGCCTGCGTTTTTTGTTTGCTTATTTATTTGAGAATCGGTAGCCCAGGCTGGAGCACAGTGGCGCAAATCATGGCTCACTGCAGCGTCAACCTCCTGGGCTCAGGCGATCCTCCCACCTCAGCCTCCTGAGTAGCTGGGTGAGAGGGTTTGGATTTGTGTCCCGTCCAAATCTCATGTCAAATTGTAATCCCCAGTGCTGGAAGAGGGGCCTGGTGGGAGGTGACTGGATCATGGGGCTAGGTTCCCCCTTGGTGTTCTCGTGATAAGGAGTGAGTTCTTATGAGATCTCGCTGTCTGTTTGTTTATTTATTTATTTTGAGACAGAGTTTCACTCTTGTTGCCCAGGCTGGAGTGCAGTAGCGCAATCTTGGCTCATCGCAACCTCCGCCTCCCGGGTTCAAGTGATTCTCCTGCCTCAGCCTCCCGAGTAGCTGGGATTCCAGGCATACACCACCACGCCCAGCTAATTTTGTATTTTTAATAGAGATGGGGTTTCTCCATGATGGTCAGGCTGGTCACAAACGCCCAACCTCAGGTGATCTGCCCACCTCAGCCTCCCAGAGTGCTGGGATTACAAGCGTGAGCCGCCATGCCCAGCCAACATCTCATTGTTTAAAAGTGTATAGCACCTCCCCCAATCTCTCTCTTGCTCCTGCTCTGGCTGTGTAAAACCTGCCTGCTTCCCTTTCGCCCTCTGCCATGAATGTCAGTTTCCTGAGACCTCCCCAGCTATGGTTCCTGTACAGCCTGTGGAACTGTGAGCCAATTAAACCTCTTTTATTCATAAATTACCCAGTGTCAGGTATTTCTTTAGAGCAGTATGAGAATGAACTAATACACTGGGACTCCAGGTGTGCGCCACCACGCCTGGCTAAGTTTTTTAATTTAAAAAAATTAAATTTAAATGTTAAGAGCCTGGGCTACGTTGCCCAGGCTGGTCTTGAACTCTGTTTTTTGTTTTTTGAGGTGGAGTCTCGCTCTGTCGCCCAGGCTAGAGTGCAGAGGCAAGATCTCAGCTCACTGCAACCTCCGCCTCCTGGGTTCAAGTGATTCTCCTGGCTCAGCCTCCTGAGTAGCTGGGACTACAGGTGAACGCCACTATGCCTGGCTAATTTTTGTATTTTTAGTAGAGACAAGGTTTCATCATGTTGGCCAGGCTGTTCTTGAACTCCTGACTTCAGGTGATACACCTACCTGGGCCTCCCAAAGTGCTGGGGTTACAGGCATAAGTCACTGGGCCGGGTCTGGTCTTATTTTTTTCTTTTTTTTGAGATGGAGTCTCGCTCTGTCACCCAGGCTGGAGTGCAGTGGCCTGGTCTTATTTTTTTCTTTTTTTTGAGATGGAGTCTCGCTCTGTCGCCCAGGCTGGAGTGCAGTGGCCGGATCTCAGCTCACTGCAAGCTCTGCCTCCCAGGTTTACGCCATTCTCCTGCCTCAGCCTCCCGAGTAGCTGGGATTACAGGCGCCTGCCACCTCACCTGGCTAGTTTTTTATATTTTTTAGTAGAGACGGGGTTTCACCGTGTTAGCCAGGATGGTCTCGATCTCCTGACCTCGTGATCCGCCCGTCTCGGCCTCCCAAAGTGCTGGGATTACAGGCTTGAGCCACCGCGCCCAGCCTAGTCTTAAACTCTTGAGGTCAAGTGATCCTCCCACCTCAGCCTCCCAAAGTGCCAGGATTACAGATGGGAGCCACTGTGCCTGGCCCAGAGCCTGGTTTTGAGGGTGTAGCAACAACCTTCTGGAAGAAGCAATAGCTAAGCTTACGGATGTAGGAGCGAGAGTAGGCATGGGCAAAGGCAGGGAGGGCACAGTATCTGTTCATCCCAGAAATATTTACTGAACACCCACTATGTGCCAGTCACTGTTCTAGGTACTGGGGTCACTACTGTCCAGGAGACGGGCAGACATCCCCACCCTCATAAAGCTTCTGCTCTAGTAGGAAGAGGCATGGCAAATGGAGGGACCTGAAAGTTGTTCAATGAGGAGCTGGGGCCAGGTGTGATGAGGCGCACCTGTAATCCCAGCACTTTAGGAGGCTGAGGTGGGAGGATCACTTGTGACCAGGCGTTTGAGGCTGCAGTGAGCTGTGATCACACCACCGCACTCCAGCCTGAGCAACAGAGCGAGACCCCATCTCTAAAAATAAATAAATAATACAAATAAATAAAAGAGGCGATGAAGACACAGACACACATAGGAAAAGACCATGTGAAGATACAATAAAATGTGGCCACCTGCAAGCCAATGAGAGCAGCCTCGAAAGAAGCCAATGCTGCCCACGATTTGATTTCAGGCTTCAAGCCTCTAGGATTGTGAGAAATTAAATTTCCATTGTTTAAGCCACCTAGCCCGAAGCACTTCACGACAGCAGACCTAGCAAACAAACACACGTTTCTGCAGCTTTGGTGCTCTCTCTGTGGCCTGGGGGTAGCAATAGTTCCTCTCAGCTGCAGACCCCAGGGATTTTCTGAGACAGTCTTGCTCTGTCACCCAGGCTGGAGTGCAGTGACGCGATGTCGGTTCACTGCAGCCTCTGCCTCCCAGGTTCAAGCAATTCTTCTGCCTCAGCCTCCCAAGCAGCTGAATTTACAGGCATCCCGCTACCACATCCCGCTAATTTTTGTATTTTTAGTAGAGACGGGATTTCGCCATGTTGGCCAGGCTGGCCTCAAACTCTTGACCTCAAGTGATCTGCCCGCCTCGGCCTCCTAAAGTGCTGGGATTACAGGCATGAGCCACTGCGCCCAGCAACCCCAGGGATTTTCAACATCCCTTTGTTCCTTCTGTTAACCCTGCCCACATCTCTGAAAATAGTCATTTCATTCCAGAGAATTCTCCTCTGGAATCCCTTTTGAAGGAACTATGCTTTTTCCTGGGACCCTGCCCGATACAGTGATGTTATGCAGGAGCCTGGCCAGGCAGGGCTACTGAGAGATGGACTCTGAGATGACTCAAGGGTAGGAAACTTCCAACGGCGTGCATGTGAATTTGACTGCGTATCCCAGGCTGGGCAGCATAAGCAACAAAAATGCATTGTCTCACAGTTCTGGAGGCTGGAAGTCAGAGGTCAAGGTGTCAGCAGGGTTTGTTCCTTCAAGGCTCACTGTAGCCTCAACCTCTTGGATTCAAGGGATCCTCTCAGCTCAGCCTCCCGAGTAGCTGGAACTATGTGTACATGCCACCATGTCCTGCTAATTTTTAATTTTTTCTTTTTTCTTTTCTTTTTTTTTTTTTTTACAGTTGGGGGTCTTGCTGTGTGGCCCAGGCTGGTCTCGAACTCCTGATGTCAAGCGATCCTCCCACCTCGGCCTCCCAAAGTGCTGGGATGACAGGTGTGAGCTACTGCACCCAGACCTAATCTCCTTTTCTTATACAGACATGAGTCATGTTGGAGTAGGGCCCATTCCAAAGACCTCATTTTAATTTAATCACCCCTTTAAAAAACCCCACCTCCAAATACAGTCACATTCATTGTGAGGTACTGGGTGTTAAGAATTAAACATATGGGCTGGGCGTGGTGGCTCACGCCTATAATCTCAACACTGTGGGAGGAGGCCGAGGCGGGTGGATGGCTTGAGCCCAGGCAATTGCTTGAGACCAGCCTGGGCAACATGGCAAAACCTCATCTCTACAAAAAATACAAAAATTAGCCAGGTGTGGTGGCTTGCAGCAGTAGTCTCAGTTACTCGGGAGGCTGAGGAGGGAGGATCACGAGGTCATGAGATCGAGACCATCCCATCCTTGTTCACACAGTGAAACCCCGTCTCTACTAAAAATACAAAAAACTAGCCGGGCGTGATGGCGGGCGCCTGTAGTCCCAGCTACTCAGGAGGCTGAGGCAGGAAAATGGCGTGAACTCGTGAGGTGGAGCTTGCAGTGAGCCGAGATTGCGCCACTGCACTCCAGCCTGGGCAACAGAGCGAGACTCCGTCTCAAAAAAAAAAAAAAAAAAAAAAAGAATTAAACACATGAATTTTTGGAGGATGGAAACACACAATTCAGCCCATAGCCGTGTGTGAGTCGGGTAAGAATGTGGTCAGGGGCTGGACGGTGGCTCACACTCGTAATCCCAGCACTTTGGGAGGCTGAGGTGGGTGGATCACTTGACCTCAGGAGTTTGAGACCAGCCTGGGCAATGTAGTGAGACGCCGTCTCTACAAAATATTAAAAAATTAGCTGGGCATGGTGGTGCATGCCTGTGGTCTCACCGACTCGGGAGGCTGAGGTGGGAGGATGTTTTGAGCTCAGGAGTGAGCTATGATTGCGCAACTGCATTCCAGCCTGGAAAACAGAGCAAGACCCTATTAAAAAAACAAAACAAAACAGAAGTCTGGGCGCAGTGGCTCACGCCTGTAATCCCAGCACTTTGGGAGGCCAAAGTGGGTGGATCACGAGGTCAGGAGATCGAGACCATCCTGGCTAACATGGTGAAACCCCGTCTCTACTAAAAATACAAAAAATTGGCCAGGCACGGTGGCTCATGCCTATAATCCCAGCACTTTGGGAGGCTGAGGCAGGTGGATCACAAGGTCAGATCAAGACTATCCTGGCTAACATGGTGAAACCCCGTCTCTACTAAAAGTACAAAAAATTAGCCGGGCATGGTGGCGGGTGCCTGTAGTCCCAGCTACTTGGGAGGCTGAGGCAGGAGAATGGCGTGAACCCGGGACGCGGAGCGTGCAGTGAGCTGAGATAGCGCCACTGCACTCCAGCCTGGGCGACAGAGTGAGATTCCATCTCGGCGGTGGGGGCGGGGGGGGGAAGCCAGGTGCGGTAGCTCATACCTATAATCCCAGCACTTTGGGAGGCCAAGGTGGGTGGATCACATGAGGTTAGGAGGTCGAGACCAGCCTGGCCAGCATGGTGAAACCCTGTCTCTACTAAAAAAAAAAAATACAAAAAAAATTAGCCGGGAGTGGTGGCAAGTGCCTGCAGTCCTAGGTACTTGGGAGGCTGAGGCAGGAGAATCACTTGAATCTGGGGGTGGAGGTTGCAGTGAGCCAAGATCCCACCACTGAACTCCAGCCTGGGTGACAGAGCGAGACTCCATCTCAACAACAACAACAAAAAGAATGTGGCCAAGAAGGAGATCATGAAAGGTGAACTGGCCAGGGCAAAACACAGGCAGAAATCCAGCAAATTCCAGGTAAGCATATCCAGGCTGACTCAGCCCATCCCTCTGAATAATTCTAAGACTTCCAAAGGAATCAATCTCAGAGGCAGTAAACAGCTCCAGCCTGGAGGCAGGCACGTCCTCTGCTTGGAGGGGAGGGGGCAGTGGCGGCCACCTGGGTCACCCGAGACCTTTGTTAGCGAGAATGGGCTGCTTAAAGAGAAATCAATCCTGGCTTACACTGAGCAGCTGCTCCCAGTCAAAGCTGCTGGAGAGAGGCCCTTGGCCCCCCAGCTTCTCCAGGGCTGGGAGTGGAGCCAGAGGAGGCTGAAGACTGCTCTGCCAGGTGGCAGGACTCAGAGGGCCTTCAATCAGCCTGCATTGTACCCACCAGCGCCTGTATTCATCCCCGGCTGAGCACGCACTTCAGTATCACCTCTAGCCACGGCATTCACCAAAGTAATCCAGCATCCAGCAAGTAATAACATCTTCACCAGCCTAGTCAAGCACTGCCTGTGTGCCAGGCATTCCACATGCACGATGTGTGCACGGGGGACCTCATCGCACCACCTTCTAGCCATGACCTCAAACAAGTGACTTGAGCCTCATGGTGCGCCAGTTTCCCCGTCTGTAAAACGAGGTGAACGGCAGCATCCACCTCTTAGGGCGGTTGCGGAGGTTGAACGAATGCCTACGCTCACAGAGCTTAAAATCATAGTAGTCTTGGCTGGGCATGGTGGCTCACGCACTTTGGGAGGCTGGGGTGAAAGGATGGTTTGAGCCCAGGACTTCGAGACCAGCCTGGGTAACATAGTGAGACCTCCGTCTCTACCAAATATACATAGATTAGCCAGGCATGGTGGTGCGCACCTGTAGTCCCAGTTACTTGGGAGGCTAATGGGGGAGGATCACCTGAGCCCAGGGAGGCTGAGGCTGCAATGAGCTGTGATCACACCACTGCACTCCAGCCTGGGTGACAGAGTGAGACCCTGTCTCAAAAATTTAAAAAAAGACAAAAACAACAAAACAAAACAAAACCCAGGCACAGTAGCTCAGGACTGTAATCCCAGCACTTTGGGAGGCCAAGGCAGGCAGATCACAAGGTCAGGAGTTCGAAACCTAGCCTGGCCAACATGGTGAAACCCCATCTCTACCAAAAATATTTAAAAGTAGCCGGGTGTGGTGGCAGGCGCCTGTAGTCCCAGCTACTCAGGAGGCTGATGCAGGAGAATCACTTGAATCCAGGAGGTGGAGGTTGCACTGAGCCGAGATTGTGCCACTGCACTCCAGCCCCAGGTCTATGGGATTGTAGAGATGTTGGTGTTTCTACAGCTAGGACTCCCCAATTCTAGGCATTCTTCAGGGCTCACAGCAAACATCACCACCTCCAAGAAGCCTTCTCCATCCTCTAAGATAGGTCTGTGTTCCTTCCTGTGTACCATCTCCACAGCTCCCTGCCCCTTCCCTCCACAAGGTTCCTATATTTTATTCTTTTCCTTGCATGGTAGGTGTCTGCATGCCCCATTAGGATGTGAGCTCCAAAAGGGCAGGGCTGAGTCTTTCTGCTATGGTCCCGACACCAGCAGATGCTGGAGAGAATGAACAGGCATCGAGACATGAATGAATGAATGAATGAATGAATGAATGAATGAATGCTTCCTGTACACTCCAAGTTTTCCATGTGGCCTCTTCCTCCCCGACACACTCTGTCTGCTCTCTTCCTCCTTCCTCTCCCATCACAGGGTGGATACAGGGGCTCTGGGTTTTGAAGGGGTCATGGGGTCAAAGGTTGTTGAGTGTAGCTCTGAAGCACATGGACCCTGGAGGCTGACAACTTGAAATTCAAAACCCAGCTTCTCTTTCTAGCTGTGTGACCGTGGACAAGTGACTTAACCTCTCTGTGCCTCACTTCCCCCACCTGCCAAATGGGAGTGATAGTAGGTGCCTTAGTGTTGAGTGAGTGATTCTGACCCATTTAGAGGCCGCGTCTCTTCCTTTGGGTCCCTTCTGCAATTCCCAGACTGGGAGGCAGAGGGCTGAGTCTCCGGCAGTTAATGAATCCGGAAAAAATCTCAGCTGTGTCAGAGGAGCCCCAGTGCCAAGCTGGCCTGGTTTTTATCCCGAGAGAGCTGAGAACAGGGTCTGGTGTCAGACATCCACGCTGCGATTGGCGTAAATGCCTGGTGCTCCTATGACCCCCCTCATTAGGGCTGGGGGAGTGTGGGAGATGCTCCTGGGGCTCTGCCCGGAGCTCCTGACTGCCTAGATGTACCCGCCCTGCAGCTGCTGAGCATGGCGGCTCATTGCTAGCAGCTGTGAACTTCTCTGGAGACCTGCCCATGGCTTTTGGGGGCCACTACACCTTGGAGATGCTTGGGAGGTGTCACCTACCCCCAAAGGCAGCTAATGACTGATGCAGGGGTAAGAAGCCCACCCCTTTTCTCATGGTGGGATAACTCCACAGTGCCCCCCACCCTTGTGGATCAAGCCAAACACGGACTTTACCTAGGATCTCATCTTTGCTCAATCTATTCTCTTCCAGGTCCTGCTCCCCTCACCCCTGCCCCGACTTTCAATTATGTGCTCCACGGTTAGGCACGGTGGCTCACGCCTGTAATCCCAGTACTTTGGGAGGCCGAGGCAGGAGGATCATTGAGCCCAGGAGTTTAAGACCAGGCTGGGCAACACAGCAAGACCCTGTCTGTCTCTACAAAAGATTAAAAAACTAACCAGGTGTGGTGGCGCACACCGGTAGTCCCAGCTACATGGGAGGCTGAGGTGGGAGGATCGCTTGAGCCCAGAAGGTTGAGGCTGCAGTGAGCCATGACTGCACCCCTGCACTCCAGCCTGGGCAACGGAGTAAGACCCTGTCGCAAAAAAAAAAAAAAAAAAAAAAAAAAAATTCACATGCTGGAAACCTACGTCTCTAGTTCTGCTTCTTAGGAACCCAACCTAACATGGGGGAAATGATGAATGTTCAACCTAAGAGGGTTATTATTATTATTATTTTTTGAGACGGAGTTTTGCTCTCGTTGCCCAGGCTGGAGTGCAATGGAGTGATCTCAGCTCACTGCAACCTCCGCCTTCCAGGTTCAAGGGATTTTCCTGCCTCAGCCTCCCGAATAGCTGGGATTACAGGCGCATGCCACCACGCCCAGGTAATTTTTTGTATTTTTAGTAGAAATGGGGTTTCACCATGTTAGCTATGCTGGTCTCGAACTCCTGACCTCAGGTGATCTGCCCACCTCAGCCTCCCAAAGTGTTGGGATTACTGCACCCGGACCTAAGAGGGTATTTATGTCAGTGTCCCATCAGGCTCACATTCACACCGCGGCACTGAGCTCTGTCATTTCCACCTGAATAAGCAATCCATCCTGCACAACCCTGAGAGCAGCCCGCGCTTCGAAATGCATCCCGGATTCTGCCCAATCTGCCTCGTTTACATGTGCAGACCCCGTCATGCTCCAGGGCCAGCCCTGATGCATTTTTCTGCATAGGTCTGACTATGTTCCCCACCCCACCTTACATTCATCTCGGTTTTTTTTCTTTCTTTCTTTTTTAAATCTTGGCTCACTGCAAACTCTGCCTCCTGGGTCCAAGCGATTCTCCTGCCTCAGCCTCCCAAGTAGCTGGGATCACAGGCATGTGTCACCACGCCTGGCTAATTTTGTATTTTTAGTAAAGATGAGGTTTCACCATGTTGGCCAGGCTGGTCTCAAACTCCTGACCTCAAGTGATCCACTTGTCTCGGCCTCCCAAAGTGTTGGGATTACAGGTGTGAACCACTGCACCCGGCCTACCCTCTCTTTCTCTTATACCAATGCATCAGCCTTACCTTTAGAATCTACCCATTGCCCTACCCTCTTGATGGCCATTGCCGTGATCAAGCCCCTGGCATTGCTCACCTGACCCAGCACAGTTCATCCCTTCTGTGGTCTCCCAGTTCCCCCTACTTGCCCCCACAGTCTGCTTCCCCCACAGCAGGCAGAGAGCGCCTGTGAACACCTGAATCACGTTGAGTCTCTCCTGTGCTGACAGCCCTCCATGGCTCCCATCTCCCTTGGGGTCAAAAGCCCAAATCCTTAGCCAAGCGTGGTGGCTCACACCTGTAATCCCAGTATTTTGAGAAGCAGAGGCGAGAGGATCACTTGAGCCCAGGAGTTGAGACCTGCCTAGGCAACATAGTGAGACCCCATCTCTACAAAACATTTAAAAATTAGCCAGACGTGGTGGCATGTGTCTGTCATCCCGGCTACACAAGAGGCTGAAGTGGGAGGATCGCTTGAGCCTGGGAGGTCGAGGCTGTGGTGAGCCATAATCTCTCCTTGTCTCAAAAAAGAAAAAGAAGAAAAAGCTTTTTCTTCCTTTTCTTTAGTAGAGTTCTCCCCAAGGCACGTAAGTCCTGCACAATCTGTTCCATCACCTCCCTGCCCTCACTGCCTTCCACTCTCCCTCTCGCTCACTCTGTTCCAGCCACACGGTTCCTGCAAAACCCCAAACATGTTTCTTCTAGATCACCTCTTTGCACTGGCTGTACCCTCTGCCTGGAATGTCCTTCCACCTCCTTCAGATCCTTACTGAAATGTCATTGTTTCAAAAGACCTTCCCTGCTGGCCGGGCGCGGTGGCTCACGTCTGTAATCCCCGAACTTTGGGAGGCAGAGGCGGATGGATCATTTGAGGTCAGGAGTTCGAGACCAGCCTGGCTAACATGGTGAAACCCCGTCTCTACTAAAAATACACAAATTAGCCAGGTGTGGTGGTGCACGCCTGTAATCCCAGCTACTCGGGAGGCTGAGGCGGGAGAATTGCTTGAGTCTGGGGGGCGGAGGTTGCGGTGAGCTGAGATTGTGCGACTATACTCCAGTCTGGACAACAGTGAGACCCTATCTCAAAAAAAGAAAAAAAAAAACCTTCGTGATCTCCCCTGGCCAGAACTACAAGTGCCCAAGCACCCCCCATCCACTTCCCTACTCCATCTGCTTCCGCCACATCATTTATGCATTAATTTTGCAAATTATCTTTCTTCCCCTCCAGAATGTCAGGCAGGAGTTTTTACCTGTTTTTGTTCACCGCTGTGTTGCTAGCACTTAAAATAGATCATCTTGCACACAACAGGCACCTGGTATCCATTTGTTATTTTTAAAACTGCACAACCACCATATGAGGTAGGAACTCTCGGTGTGCCCCTTATGTGGGTGGCGAAACTGAGGCCCAGAGAGGGGAGGGGCTGTGCTTGGGTCATGGGTCAGGGAGTCAGCTGTGGCCATGTGTCTCTCTATGGTGTGTATGTGTGCAACTGTGTTTTTTGTATTTTATTTTTTGTTTTTGAGATAGGCTCTTGCTCTGTTGCCCAGGCTAGAGTGCAGTGGCGCGATCACAGCTCACACAGCCTCGATATCCCAGGCTCAAGCAATCCTCCCACCTCAGTTGGCCAAGTAGCTGAGACTACAGGTGCATGCCACCATGCCTAGCAAGTGTTTGTCTTTTTTTGTAGAGATGGGGTCTCACTATGTTGCCCAGGCTGGTCTCGAACTCCTGGGCTCAAGCCATCCTCCTGCCTTGGCCTCTCGAAGTGTTGGAATTACAGGCATGAGCCACCATGCCCAGCCCAACTGTGATTTGTGCAGATGCAGCGTGAGTGACTGGCTGCATCAGCCCGAATGTGGACAGAGGAGGATGCATTTAGGCTCACTTTGCATCGGGGTGTCTGTGAGTGGAAGGGAGGCAGTGGGCCAGACCCAGGCAGGTGTGAACACGTGTCTGGGTGTTCGGCTGGGTATGAATGCGTGTGTGTGCCAATGCACTGGCGGATGGGAAATTGTGCATCCACAGTGAAGCTGTGTGTATGTGTGTGTGAAGGGGAGGCTCTGTGAGCCTCAGATGGGGCTGGAGCTGCAGTTGAAGCAATGTTGTGGGTGAGGGAAGAACCCCACCAGCCACAGGCCTGTTATTTATAGACGAATCCTGGTTCATAAATTCCAATTTTTTTTTTTTATCTCCCTTACTGCCAGGCCCCTATAAATATTCATGAGTTTCCTGCCTTGGAATATTTGAGTAGTCAGAAGGAGGAGTGGGGAGGAGAGGGGAAGATGAAGGGTCCCCGGTGGCGCTGGGAGATCATGCGGGTCAGGAGGACAGGGGTCTCTCTGGTTTTGCCTTCTCTTCCCTCTGGGCTCCCCTCTTCCAAGCTGCAGCTGGCAAGGTGAGGAAGGCGCTCGGCTGATAGAGAGATCTACCAGCACCTATTATTATTTTTCCCCAGTGTCTGTGGAAAAATACCACCCACTCTGGGGGCAGAAAAGGTGTCTGCACTGTTTTCTCAGCTCCGGCTCTAGCTGCGGCTCAGAAACTCATTACCCCTGGGACCCCCAGCTCAGCAGAGACGGGGAGATCCCTCTGATGTATCTGAAGCTAAGGGAAGACTCTTGGGGGAGGGGGTGGCCACTGTGGCCTCCTGCCCTGCCTCAAGGAAGGAAACAGGTCATGAGAATGAGTGCCCGTGAGAAGGAATAAAGTGTGTGCATGTGGACGTATCTATGGGAGTAACTGTTGAAACATGTAAGAGGCTGCAGCAGTCAATAGAACTGTTGACAAATTTTCTAGTTCTTTTCTCTTAGGCATATGATGGGGCTGTAGGACTGCCCCAATGTGGCCACGTGACTTCCTTTAGCCAATGCTGTTTAAGTGCAGTGACTTCCGGGTGAATACTTTAAGAGCCAGTGTGGACCAGGTGTGGTGGCTCACACCTGTAATCCCAGCACTTTGGGAGGCCAAGGCAGAAGAATTGCTTGAGGCCAGGAGTTTGAGACCAGCCTGGGCAACATAGCAAGACCCCCTATTCTACAAAATATTTAAAAAATTAATCGGGCGTGGAGGGGCACACCTGTATTCCCAGCTACTCAGGAGGCTAAGGCAGCAGGATTGTTTAAGCCCAGGAGTTGGAGGCTGCAGTGAGCTGTCATCACACCACTGTACTCCAGCCTGGGCACAGAGCAAGACCCTGTCTCTGAAACAAAGAAGAAAAAAAAAGCCAAGTCAGTGTGCAATGCCACAGTCTTCCCTCAGCAACTGCAGAAGGGCATGTTGGGCTGGGTGCTGTGGCTCACGCTTGTAATCCCAGCACTTTGGGAGGCCAAGGTGGGTAAATCACTAGAGGTCAGGAGCTCGAGACCAGCCTGGCCAACATGGTGAAACACAGTCTCTACTAAAAATACAAAAATTAGCTAGGCCTGGTGGCAGGTGCCTGTAATCCTAGCTACTTGGGAGGCTGAGGCAGGAGAATCACTTGAACCCGGAGGCAGAGGCTGCAGTGAGCCAAGATCGTGCCATTGCACTGCAGCCTAGGCAACAGAGTGAGACTCCATCTCAAAAAAAAAAAAAAAAAAAAAAAAAGCGCATGTTGGGGCCAGGCATGGTGGCTCACGCCTGTAATCCCAGCACTTTGGGAGGCCAAGGTGGGTAAATCACTTGAGGTCAGGAGCTCGAGACCAGCCTGGCCAACATGGTGAAACTCCATCTCTACTAAAAATATAAAAATTAGCCATGTGTGGTGGCACGTGCCTGTAGTCCCAGCTACTTGGGAGGCTGAGGCAGGAGAATTGCTTGAACTGGGAGGCAGAAGTTGCAGTGAGCTGAGATGGTGCCACTGCACTCCAGCCTGGGCAACAGAGAAGACTCTGTCTGAAAAAAAAAAAAAAAGAAAAGAAAAAAGAAAAAAGTACATGTTGGTATGAAGGCTCCATCACTGGGGTCCCTGAATGGCCAGACTAGACAGAGACCCTGCCAACCCTCATGTATCATGCTCATTTGGTTGTAGTAACCCTCTGAGACTTGGGGGCTGTTTTGTTACACAGCAAAACCTAGCCTATGCTGACTGGCACAGAGCCAGTGAGTGTGTGAGACGGAGGTGTGGTACATCTGTGTCTACGTGACCAAGAACACACATGAGCGTGTAGCCATATATAGGCTTACATGTGTGAGCATCAGCAAGTGTATAAAACTATGCATATGAATGTATAAAATAGGATGGTGTCAGATGATATATAAGTGAGAAAACTTCAGGGACACTGTTCTCCGAGAACACCACGACCCTGGAGTTGGGTACTATCGCAGATGTGAAATTGGTGTGGTGAGGAGGGCTATGTGTGAGTGTGCCAGTTGGCTGTGTTTGTAAGACCGTGATGTGGTCTGTACATGTGTGTGCCAGGGTTTGGGGTGTCAGTGTGCATGTCTGTGCCACATGTGTTGCTGTGTATCTGAGGCACGTGCATGGGTTGGTGTGACTGTGTGTCTGCACGTGCATATATGCTGCTATGTGGATATGGGATACGCTGGGTGTGACAGCTTATGTGGAGTGGGGGCATCACTCAAGTCTGTATCAGAGTACACACAGTCAACACCAGAGGGAGGGACAGCCACCCTGGGCATCCCTAGTGCTGTTGGCTCATGGGCCTGAGCTGGCTCAGCCTTGGATCCTAGGATGACCTGGCATTGGGAAATAAAATTCTGGCTGGGCGCGGTGGTTCATGTCTGTAATCCCAGCACTTTGGGAGGCCGAGGTGGGTGAATCACTTGAGGCCAGGAATTCAAGACTAGCCTGGCCAATATGACAAAACCCTGTCTCTACTAAAAATACAAAAATTAGCCGGGCATTGTTGCGGGCATCAGTAGTAGTTCCAGCTACTCAGGAGGCTGAGGTGGGAGAATCGCTTGAACCCAGGAGGCAGAGGTTGTAGTGAACCAAGATGGCGCCACTGCATTCCAGCCAGGGCGACAGAGTGAGACTCTGTGTCAAATAAAATCAAATAAAAATAAAATTATCTTTCCTTCATGAGTCCTGGGACATTCCAAGTCATCTGCAATGGCCATTCATCCCAGAGGCACTCAACAGTTTGGGTGATGCGGTTCAACAAGGAGAGTAAACCTATTCTCCCACAACTTCAAGTTAAGCTTATTTCCAAGATAAGCCCATTTTCTGGTTCTATCCTCACAAGGTTCTGATCTGATCTGTCTCAGGATGTGGGTGCCGCCCTGGTCTATCTCAGGATTCAAGTTAAACTCCGGTCTATCTCAGTACCTGGGTTTAGCCTTGTCTGTCTCAAGTCCACAGCGTAGCCCTGTTCTACCCAGGACTCGGATTTGGTCCTGGCCTCCTTCATCTCCTAGAACCAGGTTTCTCTTTGGTCTCTCCCAGTTTAGCCATTGTCTCGTTGTCTGTCCTGAGCTTGAGCTTGACTCTAGTTTGTCATAGAGTCAAACCACGAGGCATCTTTTTTTTTTTTGAGACAGAGTCTCGCTCTGTTGCCCAGGCTAGAGTACAGTGGCACAATTGCGGCTCACTGCAGCCTCCACCTCCCAGGTTCAAGCAATTCTCCTGCCTCAGCCTCCCAAGTAGCTTGGATTATAGGTGCCCACCACCATGCCCAGCTAATTTTTGTATTTTTAGTAGAGACTGGGTTTCACCATGTTAGCCAGGGTGGTCTCAAACTCCTGACCTCAGGTGATCCACCCACCTCCACCTCCCAAAGTGCTGGGATTACAGGCATGAGCTACCGTGCCCGGCCAACCATGGAGTATCTTAACACCTTGAGGATGTATCCCTGTTCTGTTCCAGGACTTGAATGAACCCCCCGTCTTGGAACCTGAACTGAGCCTGGTCTATCTCAGTACCTGGGCACAACTTGCCCTAGTAGAACGTTCACAATCAGGTGAGAATTTCGTGGCAGAAGTTTCCCCCTCCTGGGCACCTTCTCACGTGTGGAGCACTTCTCTTAAAGTGCTTGGGGCCTCTTGGGTGAACGTCTACTGCAAATGATTGCTGTGTCTCGGGATTAATGAGGGTAAGGGGATTTCATTTCCCCAACACCATCATGTAAAATTCATTAAAGCGGAGTTCGCAGGTCTATTTCAAGGATTATTACCAGGGTTTCTTGATGAGCTATTACACACAGCATAAATCTTCAAGAGGTTTCAAGACTTTACAAGAACCATCCTGAGGCTCACCTCATAGATACTAGAGTTGAACGTCCCTCTATCTGAGCTCTCCCCAGCCTCAGACACCAAACCTCAGGTCAGGCATTCAAGATGGTTTTCTCGGTCAGGCACTATGGCTCACCCCTGTAATCACAGCAACTTTGGGAGGCCGAGGCGGGCGGATCACTTGAAGCCCGGAGTTTGAGACCTGGCCAACATGGTAAAACCCCGTATCAACTAAAAATACAAAAATTAGCCGGGTGTGGTGCTGCATGCCTGTAATCCCAGCTATCAGGAGGCTGAGGCAGGAGAATCGCTTGAACCTGGGAGGTGGAGGTTGCAGTGAGCCGAGATCATGGCAACATGCGCTAAACAGGAAGGCTCAAAACCTACGGTCACCTGAGCCCAGGTAGGTCGAGGCTCAGTGAAACCAGGATGGTGTCACTGCACTCCAGCCTGGGCAACATAGTGAGACTCTCTCTTGAAAATAATAATAATAAAAATAAAATAAATAAAATAAAGCCGGGTGCGGTGGCTCATGCCTGTAATCCCAGCACTTTGGGAGGCCGAGACGGGCGGATCACGAGGTCAGGAGATCGAGATCATCCTGGCTAACACAATGAAACCCCGTCTCTACTAAAAATACAAAAATAATTAGCCGGGTGTGGTGGTGGGCGCCTGTAGTCCCAGCTACTCGGGAGGCTGAGGCAGGAGAATGGCGTGAACCCGGGAGGCGGAGCTTGCAGTGAGCCAAGATTGCACCACTGCACTCCAGCCTGGGTGACAGAGCGAGACTCCGTCTCAAAAAAAAAAAAAAAAAAAAAAAAATACAAAATTAGCCAGGCATGGTGGCGCATGCCTGTAATCTCAGCTACTCAGGAGGCTGAGGCAGAAGAATCGCTTGAACCCGGGAGGCAGAGGTTGCGGTGAGCCAAGATTGAGCCATTGCACTCCAGCCTGGGCAACAAGAGTGAAACTCCAATCAAATAAATAAATAAATAAATAAATAAATAAAATAACTTTCTGCTCCCCGGTTGAGAACCACAGCTCTAGACTTAGCCTTGCATTTTCTCTTTACCTTTGTCTTTCTCTAAGGAGTCTTACCCTTACCAAAGCGTCCATCAACACCTGCCTGTATATATGTCCTCAGAGCTCCGATGCATATATGCATCATCTGACTCCTTGACCGCTCCTCCTGCCCCGGATATCTCTAAGGCATCTCAAG
This sequence comes from Macaca thibetana thibetana, assembly GCF_024542745.1. Lineage (NCBI taxonomy): Eukaryota > Metazoa > Chordata > Mammalia > Primates > Cercopithecidae > Macaca > Macaca thibetana. The sequence continues at coordinate 14,469,753 of NC_065596.1, read as the reverse complement.
CCCAACATGTTCAAACTGAAATGCACAGCCTTCCCTCCCAAACCAGTTCTTATCCAATATTCCTCATGTCACCATCTCCATCCTCCCCACCCCTGGGTCAGTGGGTTAGACACCCAGGCATTATCCTCACCCTCATTTTACTCCCTCACTAAATCCTACTGACATTAACTCCTAGATCGCTTTAGAATTCACGCATCATTCTTCATCTCTATCACCATGCAATGATCTAAGCCACTTTCACAATTCAGCAAGTCTAGGCTGTGCGCGGTGGCTCACGCCTGTAATCCCAGCACTTTGGGAGGCCGAGGTGGGAGGACTGCTTGATCCCAGGAGTTTGAGACCAGCCTGGGCAACATATTAGGACCCCAACTCTACTCTAAAAAAAATTTTTTTTTTTGAGATGGAGTCCTGCTCTGTCGCCCAGGCTGGAGTGCAGTGGCCGGATCTCAGCTCACTGCAAGCTCCGCCTCCCTGGGTTCACGCCATTCTCCTGCCTCAGCCTCCTGAGTAGCTGGGACTACAGGCGCCCGCCACCTCGCCCGGCTAGTTTTTTGTATTTTTTAATAGAGACGGGGTTTCACTGTGTTAGCCAGGATGGTCTCGATCTCCTGACCTTGTGATCCGCACATCTTGGCCTCCCAAAGTGCTGGGATTACAGGCTTGAGCCACCACGCCTGGCCAAAAAAATTTTTTTTTAATTAGCTGGGTGTGGTGGCACATGCCTGTAGTCCCAGCTACTCAGGAGGCTGAGGCGGGGGGATCACTCAAGCCTGAGAAGTCAAAGCTGCAATGAGCTGTGATCACACCACTACACTCCAGCCTGGGTGACACAGTGAGACCCTGTCTCAAAAATAAATAAATAAATAGTTGTAAAATATGACAAAATTTTTAAATAAAAATAAAGAAAGTCTACTTGGTCTACTTCAATCTACCTTTTTTCTTGCTAGTAACTCTATACATGGGAGCTTCCAGGAAACTTTATTTATTTTTATTACTTATTTATTTTTTTAGACGGAGCCTTGCTCTGTCATCCAGGCTGGAGTGCAGTGGCAGGATCTCGGTTCACTGCAAACTTCGCCTCCTGGGTTCAAGTGATTCTCCTGCCCCAGCCTCCCAAGTAGCTGGGATTACAGGCGCACACCACCATACCTGTCTAATTTTTGTATTTTTAGTAGTGACAGTGTTTCGCCATGTTGGCCAGGCTGGTCTCAAACTTCTGACCTCAGGTGATTTACCCGCCTTGGCCTCTGAAAGCCGGGAAACTTGACGATGCAGGTGTGATCACATTATCCTCCCAGCCAAAACCACATTGGTGGATTCCTTTAATTCTTAGGATAGAGACAAAACTCCTTAACATCGCCACAAGAGCCTGTGGGTCTGCACTTTACTTACTTATCTGCTTTCATCTGGTCTCCTCGCTCCCAGGCCTTCCTTACTTTATTTTAATTTTTTTTCAGAGACAGAGTCTTGTTCTGTTACCCAGGCTGGAGTGCAGTGGTGCAATCATAGCTTACTGCAGCCTGGAACTCCTGGCTCAAGCCATCCTCCTACCTCGGCCTCCCAAAGTGCTGGGATTATAGGTGTGTGCCACCTCATCTGGCTTTGCAAGGCCTTCTTTAGTCCATTACGTTTTCCATCCTTCCTCTCACCCCAGGGCCTTGGCATAAGCAATTCCCTCTGCCCAGAGCATCCTTTCCTCTCTGCCTCAGATCTCAGCTCTTGCTTCCTCCAACTTCCAAATTACATCAAATCTCCTTATTAGAAGCTCCTAGAGCACCAAGAATCTTTCCCTCAAAGCTGTTATCACAGCTGCCAATTATATTTATTTACAAGTACATAATCATCACCTACCTCCCTGTTTTGCGGGAGGTGCCACACATCCACGTCTGTTTGATTGAATTTAATTTCTCCGTTAAAAGCACATAAGAAGTCCTCAAAAATACTTATTGAGGGTGCAGTGGCTCACACCTATAATCCCAGCAGTTTGAGAGGCTGAGACGGGTGGATCGCTTGAGCACAGGAGTTCAAGACCAGCCTGGGCAACATAGCGAGACCTTGTCTCTACAAAAAAATTAGATGATGTGGGCTAGGCATGGAGGCTCACGCCTGTAATCCCAGCACTTTGGGAGGCCAAGGTGGGCAGATCACCTGAGGTCAGGAGCTCAAGACCAGCCTGGCCAACATGGTGAAACCCCATCTTTACTAAAAATATGAAAATCAGCCTGGCGTGGTGGCAAGTGCCTGTAATCCCAGCTACTTGGGAGGCTGAGGCAGGAGAATCACTTGAACCCAGAGGTGGAGGTTGCAGTGAGCCAAGGTCCCACCACTACACTCCAGCCTGGTCCGTGTGAGACTCTGTCTCAAAAAAATAAATTAGAAGGCATGGTGGTGTGAGCCTGTAGTCCCAGCTACTCAGGAGGCTGAGGTGGGAGGATGAGCCTAGGGAGGTCAAGGCTGCAGTGAGCTGGGATGGTGCCACTGCAATCCAGCCTGGATGACAGAATGAGACCCTGTCTCAAAAATAAAATCAAATAAAAACAAAATACTTGTCGAATAAATAAATACATGGATGGATAAATGGCTCCGCTGTTTTCAGGATCTAGTCTGAGTGACTTGGCCTGGCATTTGAGGCTCTCCATGACCTCAGGGGCTGAGCTCCCTCCTGGTCTCAGTAAAGGTCAGAGCAAAAACCCAAGGGCACGAGATGCCAGGTGGGGAATAATAATTCAGCAGAAGCAGGAAGTCAGAAGCACAGTGACCAAGACAATTCAGGCCCCTCCACAGAGTCACAGAAATGTTGAGGGAAACACTGACTTTCTTTTCATGGAGTATGGAAGGGGGTTCGGATCATTGTTACTTCCTGGCTATTAACAGGCAGAGTGACCTGTCTGATGTCTGTTCTGCCTTGATTCTCCTTGTCTTTTATTTTATTTTTACTTTTAGACAGGGTCTCGCTCTGTTACCCAGGCTGGAGTACAGTGGCATGATCATAGCTCACTGCAACCTCGACCTCCTGGGCTCAAGCAATCCTCTCACACCTCAGCCTTCCAAGTAGCTGGGACTATAGATGCTTGCTACTGCGCCCACCTATTTTTTTTTTTTTTTTGAGACAGAGGCGGGGTTTCACCATGTTGGTCAGGGTGGTCTCGAACTCCTGACCTCAGGTGATACACCCACCTCAGCCTCCCAAAGTGCTGGGATTACAGGCATGAGCCATGGCGCCCAGCCCCAGATAATTTAAAAAAAAATTTTGTGTGTGTGCTAGGAGTGGTGGCTCACGCCTGTAATCTCAGCACTTTGGGAGGCCAAGGCAGGCAGATCACCCGAGGTCAGGAGTTCGAGACCAGCCTGGCCAATATGGTGAAACCTCTTCTCTACTAAAAATACAAATATTAGCTGGGTGTGGTGGCAGGCGCCCGTAATCCCAGCTACTTAGGAGGCTGAAGCAGGAGAATTGCTTGAACCCAGGAGATAGAGGTTGCAGTGAACTGAGATCATGCCATTGCACTCCAGCCTGGGCAACAGTGAGACTTCGTGTCAAAAAAAAGAAAAAAAAAAGCGTGTGTGGAGACTGGGTCTTGCTATGTTGCCCAGAGCAGTCTCAAGTTCCGGGGCTCATGCGATCCTCCCGCCTCAACCTCCCAAAGTTCTGGGATTACAGGCATGAGCCACTGTGCCTGGCCCCCTCCTTATCTTTAAGAAATTCTCCCTGGATCTTAGAAGTCTCTTTAGTCACCACGCTGTTTCTGTGTTCCTCTCTTTCCCCATTTCATCACATCTGATCCATCAGCAAGTGCTGACGGCTCTGCTTCTGAGATGTACCAATCTGCCCACTGCTCACCATTCCAGCTGCCACTGTTCTGGTTCAGACAACACTAGGCTTGCTTGGTCCTTCTGCTTCTACTCTCACTCCATTACCCAAACCACCAGCTAGAGAGATCTTTAAATAATGTGAATCAGATCAAGTCCCTCCACCCTACTGCAAATCGTCCAGCAGCTTCTCACTGCATTTAGAATAAAAGCCAACAACTTTGAGAGGCCGAGGTGGGTGGATCACTGGAGGTCAGGAGTTCAAGACCAACCCAGCCAACATGGCAAAACCCCGCCTCTACTAAAAATACAAAAATTAGCCGGGCGTGGTGGCAGCCACCTGTAATCCCAGTTACTTGGGAGACTGAGGCAGGAGAATCACTTGAACCCGGGAGGTGGAGGTTGCACTAAGCCAAGATTGTACCACTGCACTCCAGCCTGGGTGACAGAATGATATTCCATCTCAAGAAAAAAAAAAAAAAAAGAATAAAAGCCAACAGTTCACTGTGGCTGGAAGCCTCGAATGCAGTGTTCCTTGCCAACCTCTACAACTCTATTCTCTCTCCCTCTCCAGCCTTCTCTTTCCAGAGTGCACCACACTTGTTTCAACCTCAGGGCCTCTGCATGTGCAATACTCTCTCCCATAACGCCCATCTCCCTGGTTCCTTCTCAATCAGCTCCCCAAAGAGCTTACCCCAGTGACCCGACATAATGGGGCTCACCCACTCATACTCTCTCCCACCTGTTGTGTTCTTCTCTTTTCTTTTTTGAGACAGAGTTTTGCTCTGTCACCCAGACTGGAGTACAGTGGTATAACAATGGCTCACTGCAGCCTCGACCTCCTGGGCTCCAGCGATCCTCCCATTTCAGCCTCCCAAGTAGCTGAGACTACAGGTGCATGCCACCATGCCTGGCTAATTTTTGTATTTTTTTGTAGAGATAGGGTCTCACTACATTGCCCAGGCTTGTCTTGAACTCCTGGGATCAAGCAATCCTCCCACCTCGGCTTCCAAATGTGCTGGGGTTACATACTTATGGTGAGCCACCGCACCTGCCCCCCGCCGCCAGATACTGTTTAACCCTCTGTATTGCGCTTATGACCAGATGATAATTTCTTGTTTATTTGTTTGTTACTGATCTCCTCCCACCACAATGTCAGTTTCACAAGAGCAAGTGGCTTGTCTCACGTGTACCCCTGGCACATAGTAGGTGCTTAATAAATATCTGTTGACTAAATTGACAAAGGAGCGAATAATGGCTTTCTGAGTCCCTGGAGCCCCAGCTATTGGGTTTTGGCAGATTCCCTGCATTCCTTACATAAAGCTCCTATTTCCCTGGGCTGGTTAGGAGGCTTTCAATTCCAAACAGACTCTCTGACTCCCCCCCACCCCCTGGCCGACAGGAGGCAAATGAAAATGAAGAGGGGTGTCAGGGAAGAGCTAACTGCCGAGAGAGGAAACCTGGGAAGGGGAGGAGGGGGATGACTTGAAAGGATGGACCTTCTCCGGCTGGAGCAGGGAAGGAGAGAAACTGGTGGAGCTGCATCAGTGGAGAACAGAGCAACATCACGGGGAATGCAAGCACACGCAGAAGCTGTGAGAAAAGGCTGGAATATTAGACAGAAAAGGGCCGGAATCTCTCTGCACTGCACTGGTGGAGAAAATTCATGATAGTAATCATGATTCAACTCAATAAAAACCATGGCCTCGGCCAGGCGCGGTGGCTCACGCCTGTAATCCCAGCACTTTGGGAAGCCGAGACGGGCGGATCATGAGGTCAGGAGATTAAGACCATCCTGGCTAACACAGTGAAACCCTGTCTCTACTAAAAATACAAAAAATTAGTTGGACGCAGTGGCGGGCACCTGTAGTCCCAGCTACATGGGAGGCTGAGGCAGGAGAATGGTGTGAACCCAGGAGGCGGAGCTTGTAGTGAGTTGAGATCACACCACTGCACTCCAGCCTGGGCTTACAGAGCGAGACTCTGTCTCAAAAAAACAAAAACAAAAACAAAAAAACCCACCACGGTCTCTACCATGCATCGCACCCTTCCTTGTGCCGGGCATCTTTCTGTGCATTGGCCCCCATACTTAGCTCTGATGGGGGAAAGGTGTGACACGTGACAGGGGGTGGGGTGGGGGGGAATCCCAGCTAAGAAGGGCTGGTGAAGCACTTTGGGTGGCTGAGGCAGGAGGATCGCTTGAACCTAGGAGTTTGAGATCAGCTTGGACAACATCGTAAAACCCTGTCTCTACAAAAAAATTAAAAATTAGCTGAGCATGGTGATGCATGCCTGTAGTCCCAACTACTCAGGAGGCTGAAGTGGGAGGATGACTTGAGCCCAGGAGGCTGAGGCTGCAGTGAGCTATGATTGCAGCACTGCACTCCAGCCTGAGTGACAGAGCAAGGCCTTGTTTCAAGAGAGGAGAGGGGAGGGAAGGGGAGGGAAGGGGAAGGGGAGGGAAGGGGAGGGAAGGAAGGAAGGAAGGAAGGAAGGAAGGAAGGAAGGAAGGAAGGAAGGAAGGAAGGAAGGAAGGAAGGAAGGGAGGAAAGAAAGAGAAAAAAGAAAGAAAGGGAGAAAGGAAAGAAAGAAAAAGAATGAGAAAGAAAGTAAGAAAGAAAGGAAGGAAGGAAAGAAAGAGAGAAAGAGAAGAAAAGAAAGGAGAGAAGGAAAGAAGGAAAGAGGAGGGAAAGAAAGAAAGGAGAAAAACAAAAAAAGGAAGGAAAGAAGAAAGAAAGGAAGGGAGGGAGAGAAGGAAGGAAGGAAGCTGGATACAGTGGCCTGTGCCTGTAATTCCAGCTACTTGGGAGGCTGAGGAATTAGACTTGCTTGAGCCTAGAAGGCAGAGGTTGCAGAGAGCTGAGATCACGTCACTGCACTCCAGCCTGGGTGACAGATTGAGACTCTGTCTCAAAAAATAAATAAATAAATAATAATAATGAAAGAAACGGTGTGGTTAGCAGGGCTGTGCTCAGGGCTCCGTAATCCTGGCTCACTATCCAGGATGGCCGAGTACCCAGACACCCACCTGACTCTAAACTTCCCTCTAAGCTCCTTTCAAAAGAGCCTGAGGGCACTTCTGAGGCCACCTTTGTTAGCTTTGAGATCTTGCTTTACCAGGAGTTCAGAGAATTTCTGGAGATTTGGTTATTTGTGTTCCAAAAGAGGAGCATGTAGGCATTGGAGCGCATGGGGATTCTGATGCCTGTGTTTATCTACAGGCACATGTGAATTCCCACTTTCAGGGCACATGTAGGGTATCTGGACATGCCTGTGACTAGCCACGCACACATGTGCACATCAGTGAAAATCCAGGGAAATGCCATTGTGCATTGGAGGATATGTATGTCTGTGTGCTGTGGCTGATGGCAATTAACATTCCTTTTGTTCACACATGTTCACAAACATTCTATTTCCATAGATTCTGTGTACAAATCGTGAGCCCACAAGTCAACCTGTGTAATGACTTTACATACTGACTCTATATTGATATCGTGGACACTGGATGTATCTGTGTTTACTTGCCTTCATCTATTTTTTTTTTTGAGATGGAGTCTTGCTCTGTCGCCCAGGCTGGAGGGCAATGGCGCGATCTCGGTTCACTGCAACCTCCGCCTTCTGGGTTCAAGCGATTCTCCTGCCTCAGCCTGACGAGTAGCTGGGATTACAGGAACCCACCACTGTGCCTGGCTAATTTTTATATTTTGTATTTAGTAGAGATGGGGTGTCACCATGTTGGCCAGGCTGGTCTTGAACTCCTGACCTCAAGTGATCTGCCTGCCTCGGCCTCCCAAAGTGGTGGGATTACAGGTGAGAGCCCCGGAGTTCAAGACCAGGTGTGAGGATCACCCAGCCTTTTTTGGTTTCTTTTTAGAGACAAGATCTCACTATGTCACCCAGGCTGGAGTGCTGGTGCGATCATAGCTCACTGGAGCCTCGACTTCCCGAGTAGCTGGGATTACAGGCATGTACCACCATACCTGGCTAATTTTTTATACTTTTTGTTGTAGAGACAGGATCTCCCTATGTTGCCCAGCCTCATCTTGAACTCCTGAGCTCAAGTGATCCTCCTGCCTTGGCCTCCCAAGTAGCGGAGACGACAGGCGGGTACCACCACACCCAGCTAATTTTTGTACTTTTTGTACAGACAGCCTCGATTTCCCGAGTAGCTGGGATTACAGGCGTGCACCACCATGCTTGGCTAATTTTTACATATTTTGTTGTAGAGACAGGATCTCACGATGTTGCCCAGACTGGTCTTGAACTCCTGGGCTCAAGCGATCCTCCCACTTCAGCCTCTCAAAGTGCTGAGATAACAGGTATAAGCCACTGCACCTGGCCGTTGCTTTTATCCTTCATAATTCTGCAGCCATGGACAGAAGTGCACATACCCATACTCACAAATAGCTCTGTAACATGTGCCAGTGTGTGAGCCCATCACACTGGTGAACACCTCCCTATGAACACCCATGGCCCTCTGTGTGTTCTCCTGAACAGCCAGGTACACACGTATATGCCCACCAGGAGCCAAAAACATGTTATTCACTAACATATTATCCACACAGAAGGCACACACTTGCGTCCATTCAAGGAACAACTGTGCCCTTCCGTGATTAACTCTCCACACCCATTTGTGTCCAGCTGCCTCTATCCACGAACATTCCTACACTCCTTTCAGGAGGAACTGGCATCTGTATATATCTTTCAGCTGCCATCTTAGGTCTCCCAACGAACTCATTAGCATTGCGGTGAGACCTGAAATATTCCTGCAGAACTTCTGCTATACTAATAAGCCTGATGTCCTGCTGAGGTCACATGGCACTTACAAGGGCTAATGGAGCCAGCCTTGGCCAGCAGAGTTAGGAAACCCTGGACTCCTGGAAGAGCCAGAGAATGTCTGGCTATTTACTCCCAAGAATAAACAAATTTCCTTTCCTTCTCACTGCACCAAGTGCCCCAGCCAGCATCTATCTGCATAACCAAAGTCATATTTCAAGATACATTTTTGGCCCCAATACTATCCTGGCATCACACTAACGGCTACATCTACTTGTTATTCTACTGAAGGTTGCATTACTCTGATGGGCACTACACTGGGAGCTGCATCACCAGACTTGTCATTATATTGAAGGCCACATCACTATCATGGGCACTACACTGAGGGCTGCATCACCAGACTTGTCATTATACTGAAGGCCACATCACTATCATGGGCACTACACTGAGGGCTGCATCACCAGACTTGTCATTATACTGAAGGCCACATCACTATCATGGGCACTACACTGAGGGCTGCATCACCAGACTTGTCATTATACTGAAGGCCACATCACTATCATGGGCACTACACTGAGGGCTGCATCACCAGACTTGTCATTATACTGAAGGCTGCATTACCTGGTTGGGCATTACACTGAGGGTTGGATCATCAGACCTGTCTGAACCATCCTGTTAGTCTTGCCCTTAGGTCTCCAATCCCAGGCTGAGTATTTGTGTGTGTGTGCGTGTGTGTGTGTGTTTTGAGACAGAGTCTCACTCTGTCACCTAGGCTGGAGCTCGGTGGCAGGATCTCGGTGCTCAATGCAACCTCCGCCTCCCAGGTTCAAGTGATTCTCCTGCCTCAGCCTTCCATGTAGCTGGGATTATAGGCATGTACCACCATACCCAGATAATTTTTGTATTTTTAGTAGAGATGGGGTTTCACCACGTTGGCCAGGCTGGTCTCAAACCCCTGACCTCAGGTGATCCACCCACATCTACCTCCCAAAGTGTTGGGATAACAGGCATAAGCCCAGCCCAGTCTGAGTATTCTGAGTATTAAACTGAGGGCTTCATAACTAGAAAGGTAAACTTAAGAGGCAACACTTTCCCTCAGCACTGGTAGCTCCTCTGTGTGGGGTGTGAAGGGGCAAGCAGAAGTGGGGTTGAGAAGTGATTCTGAGGTGCCTGGTAGGACTAGAGAGATGAGGAAAATTGGGGATCCTGAAGCCACACACTGGGGGTGGGATGCCAGAATACAGAAAAGCACCTATTACATCAAGAGTTGGAATTCTGGCCAGGCGTGGTGGCTCACACCTGTAATCCCAACACTTTGGGAGGCCAAGGTGAGAGGATCACTTGAGGACAGGAGTTTGAGACAAGCCTAGGCCACATAGTGAGCTCCGTCTCTACATAAAATGCAAAAATTAGCCAGGTGTGGTGGTACACACCATAGTCCCAGCTATTTGGGAGGCTCAGGCAGGAGGATCGCTTGAGCACAGGATGTCGAGGCTACAGTGAGCTATGATCATGCCAATGCACTCCAGTCTAGGTGACAGAGTGAGACCCTGTCTTGGGAGAAAAAAAATATGTTAGGGCCGGGCACAGTAGCTCATGCCTGTAATCCCAGCACTTTGGGAGGCTGAGGTGGGTAGATAGCCTGAGTTCAGGAGTTCAAGACCAGCCTGGCCAATATGTTGAAACCCCGTCTCTACTAAAAATACCAAAAAAAAAGGCCGGGCACAGTGGCTCATGCTTGTAATCCCAGCACTTTGGGAGGTCGAGGCAGGCAGATCACGAGGTCAGGAGATTGAGACCATCCTGGCTAACACGGTAAAACTCCATCTCTACGAAAAATACAAAAAATTAGCTGGGCGTGACGGCGGGCGCCTGTAGTCCCAGCTACTCGGGAGACTGAGGCAGGAGAATGGCGTGAACCCGGGAGGCAGAGCTTGCAGTGAGCTGAGATCGTGCCACTGCACTCCAGCCTGGGCGACAGAGCGAGACTCCGTCTCAAAAAAAAAAAAAAAAAAAAAATTATCCAGGCATGGTGGCAGATGCCTGTAGTCCCGGCTACTCAGGAGGCTGAGGCAGGAGACTCACTTGAACCCGGGAGGCAGAGGTTGCACCACTGCACTCCAGCATGGGCGACAGAGTGAGATTCCGTCTCAAAAAAAAAAAAAAAAGTTGGAATTCAACCTTCCTAAGCCACTAGTGCTGAAGGAGCTGGAAAGATTGAGATTGGTTCATCTTGGAGGCTGTGGATCCTTGTCCTGTCTCTGCTGTTCCTACCAGGAGCCTCTGCCAAAAACCTACCTTGCCATGCCCTTGAGAAGAGATGCTTTACCTACAGGTACAGGCCTTGGCAGCCTGGCACAGGACCTATACCCTGAGCAGTCTCAACATGTGCCACATCCTCAGATGTGCTCCACATGCCCCATCGCACCTCAACACAGTCAGGCATGCCTTTGTCACGCTCAGACATTCTGCACGCAAGACACGCTCTCATCCACTCCAACGCGTCCCTTGGGTTCAGACACAACTGATGGCCATCAGATTGCCCTTACACGAAGGGGTGTGCTTGCCATGAAGACACGCTCAAACATGCTATGACATGCTCTGATACGCAGGGGGCACGCACACACCCAAGCATGCTTTCGCAGGGGCCAGGCAGGTCTGCAGCCTCTGCCAGAGTCTACGCGCCTGTGGCCACCTTGCCCTTCCGGATGGATTGATGGGGCGGCGGGGAGAAGGCTGTTATAAATTAAACATTGAGACGCTGTCTGAGCACCAGGCTCTGCCATCCACTCATTGGCTGGTTCCCTCCCAGGAGGCTGCAGGTACGCAAGGTGGGGGAGAGGGCAGGGGAAGTGGCTCGCTTAATTAATTAGTCCTAATTGAGATATCTTTGCAAATATCCCTTTATTGAAGGACACCATTCCATCCGTTTCCTGGGAATTTGTCGCCTCTATTTGTCTCTGGCCCCTGAGTATCGCAGAAATGACAAGACAAGAAAGAGCACTCCCAAGAGCTGCTCGAACCTTAGCTGTGTTTCTGATCATGACAGCAGCACTGAGGGACAGGCGGGAAGGCTCAGAGATTCACAGAGATCCAGGCGGAGGGGCAGAGAGATTAGGCAAGGGGAGATGCGAAAACTCAAATACAAACCGAACTGCAGAGCCAGAGATACGGACTCTGAAATACAGGAAGAGAGAGACGCAGGCAGAGAAAACTTTGCAACTGGGAGGACCAGAGTGGGGACAGATGGACGCGCGGCTGGGCAGACAAACCTCCCCTCTGCCTTTTCCCGCCTGGCTTGGCCTCCCCCACCTCCTGGGCAATCCGCTCTCTGCAGCAGCAGCGGTAACAATCAGGCCTGATTCCTTTTGGCCCTAGCTACTCTCCCCTTCCCTCTCCCTCCCCCAGTCACTCCTGCAATCATCTCCCTTGTTCAAAATGAGCTTCTGCAGCTGCAGCCCAGACAGCTGTTCCATCTTGGAGCCAGTACTGGGCCTGGTGGCTGGGTCCTAGAGGGACGCCCTCCCGAGCGGCAGCAGGGGAGGGGAAATGGTGCTGGGGGGCAGAGGGGGCAAGGGGTCACCTGGAGCTTGGGAGCCCACCTCCATCTCCAGTCAATGCTTGGCCCCATCACCAGCGTACCCAGGGGGTCCAGACACTCCCAACGCCTCTCTTTGGGACCCTCAAGAGAGGTGGCCTGGGGCTGCGTGTGGTGGCTCACGCCTGTAATCCCAGCACTTTGGGTAGCTGAGGCGGGTGGATCACTTAAGGTCAGGAGTTTGAGACCAGCCTGGCCAACATGCTGAAACCTCATCTCTACTAAAAATACAAAAATTAGCTGGGTGTGGTAGCGCACTCCTGTAGTGCCAGCTACTCAGGAGGCCGAGGCATGAGAATCGCTTGAACCCAGGAGGTGATTGAGGGAGGTTGCAGTGGGCCAACATGGTGCCACTGCACTCCAGCCTGGATGAGGCGAGATTCCATCTCAAAATAAATGAATAAACAAACAAACAAATAAATAAGAGAGGTGGTCTGGGTCATCCTGCCCTCTGTCACCAAATCCTCCCTAACATCCAACACAGGTCCTAGCCCTAGAAGCCTCTCTCGCTCAAGAATTCTAGTCTGTTTCCCAGGGTCCTCGTCAGGGTCCTATGGTGAGATGGAGACAGAATCCCAGAGAGACAGACGGACACAGAGGGACATGGAGAGACAGACATGAATGAGATAAAGAGACAGATATAGGCCGGGCATGGTGGCTTACGCCTGTAATCCCAACACTTTGGGAGGCCGAGGTGGGTGGATCACTTGAGGTCAGGAGTTCGAGACGAGCCTGGCCAACATGGCAAAATGCCGTCTCTACTAAAAATACAAAAAATTAGCTGGGCTTGGTGGTGCACGTGTCTGTAATCCCAGCTACTTGGGAGGCTGAGGCAGGAGAATCACTTGAACCCAGGAGGCGGAGGTTGTAGTGAGCAAAGATTGTGCCACTGCACTCCAGTTTGGGTCACAGAGTGACAATCCATCTCAAAAAAATAAAATAAAATTTAAAAATTTGAAAAATCTAAAGTCCCTGAAAAACCCCCCTCCCCACAACATGATATGGCTCCCATCACCTCCCTTCCCTCACCTCCTCTCCCTCTTCCCCTCACTCACTATGCTACAGACATGGGCCTCCTCCCTGTTCCCCCAACACGCCAGGCAAGGTCTTGCCTCATGCTCTTTGCAGGGGCTGTTCCCTCTACTTATAACTCTCTGCCTCCTGAAATCCTCCCTCTTCCCCCCTTTACATCCTTCCGATCTCTGCATATATGTTACCTCCTCAGAGAGGCCACTCAATCTAAAATAATTCCTCCCTTATTCTTCTCTTATTTTTTGTTGTTGTTGAGACGGTTTCACTCTGTCACCCAGGCTGGAGTGCAGTGGTGTGGTCATAGCTCACTGTAGCCTCCAACTCCTGGGCTCAAGCAATCCTCATGCTTCAGCCCCCTGAGTAGCTGGGACGACAAGTGTGCACCACCATGCCCAGCTAATTCTTTTTATTTTTCTTTTATTTCTTTTTTTTTTCTTTTCCTAGATGGAGTTTTGCTCTTGTCGCCCAAGCTGGAGTGCAATGGTGTGATCTCGGCTCACTGCAACCTCTGCCTCCTGTCCTGCCTCAGCCTCCTAAGTAGCTGGGGTTACAGGTGCCCGTCATCACACCTGGGTAATTTTTTTTTTTTTGGAGACAGAGTCTTACTCTGTTGCCCAGGCTGGAGTGCAGTGGCGCAATCTCGGCTCACTGCAAGCTCCGCCTCCCGGGTTCACGCCATTCTCCTGTCTCAGCCTCCTGAGTAGCTGGGACTGCAGGCACCTGCCACCATGCCCAGCTAATTATTGTATTTTTCGTAAAGACGGGGTTTCACCGTGTTAGTCAGGATGGTCTCGATCTCCTGACCTCATGATCTGCCCGCCTCAGCCTCCCAAAGCACTGAGATTACAGGCATAAACCACCGGGTTTCACCATGTTGGCCAGGCTGGTCTTGAACTCCTGACTTCAGGTGATCCACCCACCTTGGCCTCCCAAAGTGCTGGGATTACAGGTGTGAACCACCGTGCCTGGCTAAAAATGTATTTTCTTTCTGTGTAGAGATGGGGTCTTGCTATGTTATCCAGGCTGATCTCGAACTCCTGCCCTCAAGCAATCTTCCCACCTTGACCTCCCAAAGGGCTGAGATTACACATATGAGCCACTGTGGTCAGCCTATTTTAATTTTTTGTAGAGACAGGATCTTGCTGTGTTGCCCAGGATGGTACTGAACTCTTAGCCTCAAGCAATCTTCCCACCCCTGCCTTCCAAAGCTTGAGAATTACAGGCATGAGCCACAGTGCCACTCTAAGAGCCTTTTGCTGAGAGCTGCTCAGCCCCTCCTTATTCTTCCCATAAAGCAAAGGGTCCCCCTCAAACAGCATACCCCTTCTCCATCTCCCCTTCTTTCTCTCCAGTCCCCCAGGAGGAGGGGATGGTTAAGGGTATAACATACAAGATTCAGGTATTTCACTTCAGGCCTTGAAATGATGGCCGCAGCTGGCAATACAGCTGACAGCTCTTAGTCTGGTCCTGGATTTATGATCCCCAGGTGAGGAGCCATTCTGCCGAAGGCTCCCGTCCCACAGGGATGGTTTATGGCTGGGAGTTGGCCAAAGGTAGTAGCGGCAGCTTCCTCCCCACGTCTTCCCAGAGATGGTCTGTAACCACAGGAATGCTAAGCTGCTTCTGCAATTCAGGAGGAGGAAGCCAGAGAAGCAGGACCCCTGATGCTCTAGGCTCACCGCCACCACACCTCTGAGTTCCTTTTTAAAGCCAAACACCAGCATCCAACCTTCTGCCTCCTGACTTTGGGAATCCATACTGCTTCGTTTCCTGAACCCCTCAGCCTCCCCAACGCTGGGACGCTACACCTTCCAACATCTCCTCCTAACTGAGCACCTACTATGTGCCTAGTCACTTTCCATTTGTTATCCCCAGTCCTGAGGAAGGTGAAATGATTTAGACACTTGAGAAATATTTATTCCAGGCTCGGCTAGAAGGGTAAACAAAACAACCCCTCCTTACTAAACACCTACTATGCGCCCGTTATTTATCTGTTTTTGTTTGAAGGAGGAATCCACAAATCCTTATGAAGGTGTGGTTGTGGATTCAGTCATCTGACAAATACTTATTGTAGTCCTACTACGCGTCATACCTTAGGGTTCACTAGTGAGCAAAACACAGATGTCTTCAAGGATCTTACAGTCTCATGAAGATTCTAAATTCCCCCTGACTAATAAGGAAATCAAATCCCAACTTCTCAGGAGGTTAAGACGGAGGAATGACTTGGGCCTAGGAGTTCCAGGTGTCAGTGAGCTATGATGGCACCACTGCACTCCAGCCTGGGTGACAGAGTGAGACTCTTTCTCTAAAAATAATAATATTAATAATAATAACAATAAGGAAATTGTGGCTTAGAGAAATTAAATAATTTTCCCCCAAAGTCACACAGCTAGTAAATTACAGGGCCAGAATTCAAACCCAGATATGTCTGACTCGAAAGTCTTATCACTAACTGAGCATCTGCTATCTTAGGCACTGATCTGGGGGTTTTCAAACGTAAAAGTTCTTGACATAGAAGAGGCACTTGATAGTCTTGCGGAATAGGCTGGGTGCTGGTGGCTCATGCCTGTAATCCCAGCATTTTGGGAGGCCAAGGCGGGAGGATCCCTTGAGCCCAGGAGTTCAAGACCAGCTTGGGCAACATGGTGAGACACTCCATCTCCTAAAAAAAAAAGTTTTGTGGAATAAATACAATGGATGGAAGGATAGATGAATGGATGGAGAGGCAGATGGATGGTAGAAGGATGGATGCATAGAGGATAGAAAAAGAGATAGTTGGATGATGGATAATGGATGGATGGAGGGATTAGTGAATGCAAGTATACAGAGATGGATGGATAGAAGAATGGATCCATGAAAGGACAGAGAGACAAATGACGAATCATGGATAGATGAAAAGAGATGGGTGGAAGGATAAAGAGATGGATGTGTGAAAGGATGGAGGTACAGATGGATGGACAGATGGAATAATAGGTGGGTGTATGAGTGAATGGATGGATAGATGGATGGACTGATGGAATAATAGGTGGATGGATGAATGAATGGAGAGATGGATAGCAAGACAGATGGAAGGATGGACGTAAAAATAGATGGATAGGCTATCTATTTTTGGCTAACACTGTGAAACCCTGTCTCTACTAAAAATACAAAAAATTAGCCGGGCGTGGTGGCGGGCACCTGTAGTCCCAGCTACTCGGGAGGCTGAGGCAGGAGAATGGCGTGAACCTGGGAGGTAGAGCTTGCAGTGAGCCGAGATTGCACCACTGCACTCCAGCCTGGGCAACAGAGCGAGACTCCGTCTCAAAAAAAAAAAAAAAAAAAAGGCCGGACACGGTGGCTCACGCCTGTAATCCCAGCACTTTGGGAGGCCGAGGCGGGTGGATCACGAGGTCAGGAGATCGAGACCATCCTGGCTAACACGGTGAAACCCCATCTCTGCTAAAAATACAAAAAATTAGCCAGGTGAGGTGGCAGGCGCCTGTAGTCCCAGCTACTCGGGAGGCCGAGACAGGAGAATGGCGTGAACCCGGGAGGCAGAGCTTGCAGTGAGCCGAGATCGCACCATTGCACTCCAGCCTGGGCGATGAGCAAGACTCCATCTCAAAAAAAAAAAAAAAAGATGGATAGATGGATGGAAGCAGGGATGGATGGATGTACGAAGAGATATATGGAAGGGTGTAAGGTTGGCAATTTGAATAGCAGATCTCTGTTACAACAATTCTGTGAGGTAAGACATCATTCCGATTTTATAGATGAGAAAACAATAGCTTGGAGTGACAAAGGCAGTGGCCAGAGTCATAGAGCAAGTTGGGGACAAAATCTAGATTCCAACATAGGTCTATCAGACTCCCAAGATGGACACCCTCATGTCACAGTGCCCTCCCAGCCCTCACCCTGAGTACCTTAACATCTCACTTCTCAGATCCCTTTTGACAAAGTATAATGAGACTGAGGGATGGGGTGGTGCCAGGGATGGGAGGGCCATTGGCTTTCAGCAGGTGAATTCATGGAAGCATTGGATGAAGGTGCTGTTAGCTACGAATGGGCCAGAGTGGAGATCAGGTCTGTTTGGGCACACACACACACACACTTACAGAAAACACACAGCACACAGGGCATCCTACCCATATGCGTACAAGGCAGGCACACACACACTTTCATAAATACACACTTGTACTTATATGCACACATTTATAAAGACATAACTGTCCACACATATGCACACAAAGATACTTGCACACATGTCTGCACAGATACGTATGCATACACAAAATCATAACTCATAGACATGCTCTTGCATATTTATGTATGCATTCTGCAGACACACCATATACACACATTTACACACACCTGCACAGAACACATGCACACAGACTCACATGCTTTCGATGGTGGTGGAGGGAAATTTGGCTTCTGATTTCAATGAGATACCATCTCTCTCCCTTCTCAGACGGCAACGGCAAGAAGCCTGTCATACTCATGTATAACAAACTCATATGCACACACGCAATCTTGTAACACACGCAAACCCATAGTCGGGGACAGGCAATTGCAGATATGTCCACATCCAAGCACAGTCACTCAGGGACACACCCACACTCATTCTGGGATGCACCCTCACACACAGGAAGACACACCCAGACCCCATGTCAGCAGTATACATAAACTTTCTCCACTCCCATTCCCCCCATATACACACGGAAACACACACATATAGACACACCAGGACATACCCAAGTAATAAGCACTTGATGTGACAGACACACAGAAACACACCGTCTCACACATTGGCTGCCAAGTCTAATCTAGCCTGAAAGCTCTTACCTGTGTCAAGCCCAATACTACCCCCACCAGGGGCTGGATAAAGCCTTCTCAGGTGTCCCCACCACCACCACACACACACTTGCCTTCGACCCTAGGGAGCAAATCTTCTTTGCCCCCAGCAAGGAGAAAGAAGCTGCATGATGACCATTTGGGGCTAAGCAAGGGAGGGTTGGTGAAGAGTTGGGGCTAAAGAAAGGGAGCCCCAGGCATCGCAGCCTGGGTTTGGGGGACGATTTAGGAGAAGCCCCCAAACAGATGGAACAGGTGTGGGGCTACCAGAGGTTGAGGAATAGGAGGGGAGGGGCATATCTGGAGGAGGCCCAGGGAAGTTTGCAATGAAGGAAGCCCCTCCCCTCTCTCCCCAGGACACCACTATGAACCCCACTGAGTTCTCTCCTTCCCCGATCCAGGGAAGCTCTGTAGCGATCCAGGGAAGCTCTGTAGCAGGGAAGCTGGAGGATAAAGCCACAAAGGGGGATGGGATGGGAAGGCGCAATCCCGGAGCTCCTGGAGGCAGTGTCAGCTCCGGCCCCAGTCTGCGCCCTTTCTAACTCCCAGGGAGGGTGAGTTATGGGGATAAATATTCAGCACATGGTGAGGCAAGAATGGAGGAAGGGGTGCAGGGGAGAGAAAAAGAGACAAAAAGAGACACAAACTCTCAGACAGCGCCACAGAGCCAGAGACAGAGACAGGGAGAGACAGAAATATTAATAGAAAGAGACCCAGAGACGCAAAGCAGGGGAAATAGACCCAGACAGAACTACTCAGAGACGCCAAGACGGAACCAGGCAGAGACCTTGAAGGTGGAGACACTCGGAAACCCCTGGATCCTCCCCTCTTTCAGAGACAGGGTTTTTCTAAACCCCCGAGTCTCACCGTCCTCCCGCTGCACCCCACTCAGCCCGGACTCCGCTCAATTCCGCAGCCCTTGTCGCCTCCGCCCTGGGGCTGGAGCGAGCCCGGTACACTGTTGGCGCTCAGACATTGCTCACTAATAATAATAATAATCAATAATAACAACAAGAACCATGCCAAATGGCGCGGAGATGGCTGCGGGTCCCGGGGCTCCTTCTGCCTCCACGTCCGACCCTGGAACCCCGAGAGGGCGTCCCCTACCCAGGCGCGCCGGGCAGGGTCGTGGGGAGCATGGGGGTAGGGGGGTACAGGTGGGGGCCCCCGGGGGCTGCGGCGGCGGTAGTGGCGGTGGCGCGGGCACCACGCCCCCCGGGAGCGCCCCCCGCGCGGCAGCCACTCACGATTTTCTCGGAGGCGCCCGCACGGGACACGGTGCCGTTGAGCCCCACGAGCGAGGGCAGCGTCTGCGACATCCAGTTGGTGACCATGGCCATGGTGCTCAGCACAGCCCCGATCTTGAGCAGCGGCACCGACATCGCGCCCCCGCCTCATGCCCCGCGGCCGCCCGCCGCGCTTCCCTTCTCTGGCCCGCCGCGGGGCGCTCTGTCCCTCGACACCCAGGCGCCCCGGGGGGCGTGGGGGAGGGGGCACGAGCGCAAGCTGCGGGTGGGGGGGGTTCCGGGCTGGGGTGAGGGGGGGCTCGGGGACGCTGGCTGCGGCTCGGCGCGCCTGGCGGGCTCTTATAAAGCGCCGGCTCGGCCCCCCGCCCCCTCCAGCGCCTCCGCGCCGGGCACTTCCAGCCGCCGTGACGTCACGGCTCCGGCCCGGAGCCCGGCGGGGGGCGGGGGGCGCCCAGACTGCCCTCACCTCCCCATCCAACAGCCTCGCCCGCCCCCCGCCGGGGACCGCTCCATGGGGCGGGGAATCTCCCCCTGGTGGCATTCCCCAAGCGCCCCACCCCCACCGCGGTGTCATTCCCCAGCCCCGCCCCCCAGCGGTATTCCCCCCCACGCCGCTCCCCCTAGGCGGTGTTCCCGGACCGCCTCCGGCGCGCAGCCCCTCTCCGAGCCCCAGCCGCGGGACCCCGCGCGTAAAGGCGCACTCGGCCCACCCCGGCCACCCGAAAAGGGCAGGGGGCCGGAGTCGCAAGTCCCCACCCACTTACTGTTGAGACACCCACCCTGGCTCCCTAAAACCTTGGAGAGCGGGCATTGGGGGGCGTGGGGGGCGACACGCTCGTGCGCTCCCATGAATCGGGTCACCAAGAATCTCCTTTAGCTGCGGGAAGGGGCTTCCTTCCCGGGCACTGAGACGACTCTAGGGATCCCTCGGTCATTTCGTGCCCCAAGGGTGGCGTGATACAGGGCCAGCAGACGCAATTGCTTGGGTGCAGGTGCGGTGCTGGGGTCACTTCGGCCACGGGAGGAGTTCCTACGACAACCAAGGGCAGCATCCTACCCAGGGACCGCGGAGACCCAGTACGCAGCTTTTAGGAGGCGAGTCTCGGGCAGGTGTAGACTCGCAACTTTAACTTGGGGTGGGGGCGGGGCACTCACGCTTCGGACCTTTCTCGCGGCCCCGGGGACCTGCTCCCGGCCCGCCCCCTCGGGGGAGCTGCAAGCGCAGTGCCCTCGCCGCCCACCCATCCGCCCACGCACCAGCCGGCGGCGGCGGCCGCGGGGCCGCGAAGAGGAGCGCCGGGCTGGTTTTAATTTCCTCTGTTTTGCCTGCACTGACGCCCCCTCCTGGCGTCCCCGCGTCACCTCGCGCCGCCGCCGCCGTCGCCCTCAGCCCGCGGCCGCCGCCGTCTGGAGGCGGCGATGACTCAGGCCTTTCCAGGCGACGGCCTGGGGCTGAGGGCTCGGGCTGGGGAGAAGCGCTAAGGATGAGGGGGGAGTGGGGCTGGGGGTCTTGAACAGTCTTTTTTTCTGAGCTGGACAACACCGAGATGGAAGTGTGACCTGCGGGGATGACTGTTCCTCTCTGCCTCAGTTTCCCCATTTGCCAAGTGGGTGGTGGAGACCTAACACGTGTAAAGGGCTTGGTCATCCTGAGAATCAGGTAATTTACTGAGCATCTACTATGTCCCAAGTACTGTGAACAACAGACAAAAATGTCTGCCTGTATGAAATTGAATATTCTTTTCTCTCTCTCTTTTTTTTTTTTTTTTTTTTGGTAGAGATGGGCATCTCTCTATGTTGCCCGGGCTGGTCTCGAAACCCTGGCCTCAATCGATCCTCCTACCCTGGCCTCCCAAAGTGTTGGGATTCCAGGAGTGAGCCTCCAGGTTGGATGTGAAGATGAATATTCTATGGGGTGAGACAGTCAAGAAATAGGGGAAAAAGTAAAGTACGTAAGATATTAAGAGGAAGGGGAAGTAAACTTTAAACAGGGTGATTGGAGAAAGGGACGTTTAAGCAGAGACCTGAAGAAAGTGAGGAAAGGGGGGCTGGCCTGGTGGCTCACATCTGTAATCCCAGCACTTTGGGAGGCCAAGGCGGGCGGATCACGAGGTCATAAGATAGAGACCATCCTGGCTAATGCAGTGAAACCCTGTCTTTACTAAAAATACAAAAAATTAGCCGGGCGTGGTGGCGGGCACCTGTAGTCCCAGCTACTCAGGAGGCTGAGGCAGGAGAATGGCGTGAACCCAGGAGGCAGAGGTTGCAGTGAGCTGAGATCGTGCCACTGCACTCCAGCCTGGGCGACAGAGCGAGACTCCATCTCAAAAAAAAAAAAAAAAAAAAAAAAAAAAGTGAGGAAGGGAACCATTTGGATATCTGGGGGAAGAGAGTTCCAGGCAACAGGAACAGCAAGTGCAAAGGCCCTGGGGCAGGAGTGTTCCAGGACCAGGAAGGAGGCCAGCATAGTTGGAGTGAGCCAGGGGGAGAATAAGGGATGATGATGTTTGTAAAATACTTTACAAGTGTCTGGGACATGGTAAGTTTTTCAAATAGTAGCTACCATTGTTGTTATTATTTGAGGCCGGGCACAGTGGCTCATGCCTGTAATCCCAGAACTTTGGGAGGCCGAGGCGGATGGATCACTTGAGGCCAGGAGTTCGAGACCAGCCTGGTCAACATGGTAAAACTCTGTCTCTACTAAAAACACAAAAATTAGCCGGCTATGGTGGCGCACGCCTGTAACCCAGCTACTTGGGAGGTTGAGGCGGGAGAATTGCTTGAACCCGGGAGGCGGAGGTTGCAGTGAGCGGAGATCGAGCCACTGCACTCCAGCCTTCCAGCCTGGGCGACAGACAGAGTGAGACCCTGTCTAAAAAAAAAGAAAAAAGAGTTCTTACCAGCTTGTTCTAAAGCTTTCATTGATGAGTGCTAAACACTTTGCAGATGCATTGTTAACAGTTGCTGCAACATCCATGAACAGTACAGCGACACTCCTATTTCCAGGTAAGGAAACTGAGCTCAGAGAGGAGAGGGACCCAGATCAGGGGAACCCAGCATGGAAGTGGGGGCCCAGGTTTTGAAACCAGGTCTGTCTGATTTCAGATCCTAAGACCAACTGGGCTCCAGGCCTCCTGGCTTAGACAATTTGGAACCCAACCCAACTTTCTCACTCTCTGGCCATGGGTGCTGTGGGAAACTGCCTTAGTTCAGCGCATCCAAGCTTCTTCAAGGAGTGGTCTGTGCTCAAGTTTGCACTTCTTGCATTTAATTCCTCGCCTCCCACCTCCCCAGCATTTCCAAAACTCCTCTCACCGAAGGTGCCAATTTGCCAGGTCCGTACCCTCATGCCAGTCCTCCTTAGGTCATTCTCACAGTCAGTCAGTCTCCATGCACCATCACCTTCTTGAAACTCCTTTTTCCCTTGACTTCAGAGACACGGTATCACTTCCTAGTTCTGCGCCCACCTCTCTGGCTGTGCCGTCGCTGTCTCCTGCTACTCCCAAAAACTCTGTATCTTTCAGGGCTTTGTCTGGGTTCCCTGCCACTCTCATTCTGCCTGGACCATCACACCCACTCTCAAAGTTTTGGCTGCATCTGGGACACTGCTACCTCAGGACCTTTGAACTTCCTGTTCCCTCTACACAAAACACTGTTACCAACGATGCCCCACATGACTTGTTCCTTTACTTAATTAATGTATTTTTTAGAGGCAGGGTCTTGCTCTGTCACCCAGGCTGGAGTGCAGTGGTTCGATCATAGCTCACTGCAGCCTCTAACTCCTAGGCTTAAGCTATCCTCCCGCCTCAGCCTCCCAAGTAGCTGGGACTATGGATGCGAGCCACCATTCCCAGTCCTTTATTTAATTTATATCTCTGCTCTGTCATTGTGTGGGTCAGAGCCATGCCCTGCCCTTCCCCCAAGAAAACTACATTTCCCAGATTCCATTGCATACTGGCTTCCTGTTCGGTTTATCCAATGGGAGGCACTGGAGGGAGATGGGAGCTTGGAGAGGAAGGGAGAAGCCAACGTGTTTCTCTCCTGTGTCCGCTTGGGGTGAACGGTGTTTTCCAGCAGTGGCTACGCCTCCTCCATAGTCCCAGTTCCTACCCAAGGGTCCCTTCCTCATCACATCCCCTCTGTGCCGTGTCCCTCCAGTAGTGTTCTGCTGTAGCTTATTCCGGATTTCCTCATCATCCCATGTGGCTTCTCAACTCTTTCTTCTCCCACTTAACCAATTCCCTGTATTAAATTCCCCCTCTCTGAAACACACAGAGTGGTTTGTTTCCCTAACAAGACCCTCAGTGATATGGTGATCTTCTCCAAAGGACCTTCCCTGGCCACCTCATCTACAATCTGAGCCCCCCACCACTCTCTGCCACTTACCCTACTTTAGTTCTTTTTTGTTTTGTTTTGTTTTGAGACGGAGTCTCACTCTGTTGCTCAGGTTGGAATGCAATGGCGAAATCTCTGCTCACTGCAACCTCCATCTCCCGGGTTCAAGTAATTCTCGTGCCTCAGCCTCCCGAGTAGCTGGGTTTACAGGTGCATGCCACCATGCCCGGCTAATTTTTCTATTTTTAGTAGAGATGGGGTTTCACCATGTTGGCCAGGCTGGTTTTGAACTCCTGACCTCTAGAGAGCCACCCGCCTCGGCCTCCCAAAGTGCTGGGATTACAGGCATGAGCCACCACACCCATCCACTGTGGTTCTTTTATCTTTTTTTTTTTTTTTTTTTTTTGAGACGGAGTCTCGCTCTGTCGCCCAGGCTGGAGTGCAATGACCGGATCTCAGCTCACTGCAAGCTCTGCCTCCTGGGTTCACGCCATTCTCCTGCCTCAGCCTCCTGAGTAGCTGGGACTACAGGCGCCCGCCATCTCGCCCGGCTAGTTTTTTGTATTTTTTAGTAGAGACGGGGTTTCACCGTGTAGGCCAGTATAGTCTCGATCTCCTGACCTCGTGATCCACCCGTCTCAGCCTCCCAAAGTGCTGGGATTACAGGCTTGAGCCACCGCGCCCAGCCTATTTTTTTTTTTTTTTTTAAGGCGAGGGTCTGGGCACTCTGTTGCCCAGGCTGGAGTGCAGTGGTGCAATCCTAGTTCACTGTAACCTCAAATTCCTGGGCTCAAGTGATCCTCCCACCTCTGCCTCCTGAATAGGTGAGACTACAGAGGCACACCACCGTGCCCAGCTAATTTTTTAAGTTTTCTGTAGAGATAGGGTCTCACTATGTTGCCTGGGCTGGTCTCAAACTCTTGGGCTCAGGCAATCCACCTGCCTCAACCTCCCAAAATGCTGGGATCATAGGCGTGAGCCACCACACCAGACCCTAGAAGTCTTTTTAAAGACCCAACAATTCCATCTACCCAAGAGAAACCAAAGCATATGTCCATGAAAAGACCTACACATGAATATTCATAGCAGCATTGGTTATAATGAGTGAAACAATCCAAATACCCATCAACTGGTGAGGAAATAAACAAATTGTGGTACATCCATACAACGGAATGCCATTCCGCCATAAAAAGGAACATGCTCCTGATATATGTTACAATGTGGATGATCCTCAAAAACATTTTGCTAAGTAAAAGGAGACAGAGGCAAAAGGCCACATAGTTTATGATTCTATTTATACAAAATGTCCAGGGAGAGCAAATCAATACAGACAGAAAGTAGACGAGAGATTGCCTGGAACTGGGGGTGGCAGTGGAGATGGAATGCAAATGGGCACGGGGGCTGTTTTGGGGGTGATGAAAATGTCCTATAATTGGATCAGGGTGATGGCTGCACAATTCTGTAAAATTTACGAAAAGTCATTGAATGGCGTGCTTACACAGGTGAATTTTACACCTGTCTGTAAATTACACCTCCATAAAACTGCTGAAAAGGGAAGATCCACCAGGCGCCGTGGCTCACGCCTGTAATCCCAGCACCTTGGGAGGCTGAAGCGGGAGAATTGTTTGAAGCCAGGAGTTGGAGACCAGCCTGGGCAATGTAGTGAGACCTCGTTTCTTCCTATTTATTTATTTTTTTGAGACAGAGTCTCACTCTGTCGCTCAGGCTGGAGTGCAGTGGCCCGATCTGGGCTCACTGCAACCTTCCCCTCCCGGTTCAAGTGATTCCCTTGCCTCAGCCTCCCGAGTGGCTGGGATTATAGATGTGCGCCATGACACCTGGCCAATTTTTGTATTTTTAGTAGATGTTGCAGGCTGGTCTATGTTGGCCAGGCTGGTCTCAAACTCCTGATCTCAGGTGATTCTCATGCCTTGGCCTCCCAAAGTGCTGGGATTACAGGCATGAGCCACCACACCTGGCCCCCTGCCAATTTTTTTTTTTTTTTTTTTTTGAGACGAAGTCTTGCTCTATCACCCAGGCTGGAGTGCAGTGGCGAGATCTTGGCTCACCGCAACCTCTGCGTCCAGGTTTCAAGTGATTCTCCTGCCTCAGCCTCCTGAGTAGCTGGGATCACAGGGGCATGCCACCATGCCCAGCTAATTTTTGTATTTTTGTTTTTTTAGTAGAGATGGGGTTTCACCATGTTGGCCAGCTGGTCTCGAACTCCTGACCTCAGGTGGTCTGCCCACCTCAGCCTCCCAAAGTGCTAGGATTACAGACGTAAGCCACACCACCTGGCCCCTCCTCCCCGCAAAATAATTTTAAGTAGCTGGGCATGTCCCTGTAGTACCAGCTACTTGGGAGGCTGAGGTGGGAGGATCACTTAAGCCCAAGTTTTTGAGGCTGCAGTGAGCTATGATGGCACCTCTGCACTGCAGACTGGGCAACACAGCAAGACCCTGCCTATACAAAAGGGGGAGGCATTTTTAAACTTTGCCTGCAAGCTCCCTCTTTGAGGTGCCCTGCACTGTACTAACATGAGAATAAGTGTCTCCTTAAATTTTGAGCCCAAGCTTCCTTGCTTGCATCACCCTGGTCCTGGCAATGATGTACCCATGGTCAGAAATGAGAGACTGTTTACTTTTTACCCCTCCTTCTCCATCCCTCCTCCTCTATCCAAACCAGCACCACAGCCAGCTAATCCTGATGCAGAAATATCTCAAGAAAGTGTCAACTCTTCCCCATCATCATCACTGTGAACATCATGCTGGTGAGCCACTGAAAAAAATATTTCTTCTGGGGCCAGGCTCATGCAATAATCCCAGCACTTTGGAAGGCTGAGGTGGGCAGATCATTTGAGGTCAGAAGTTCGAGACCAGCCTGACCAACATGGCGAAACTCCATCTCTACTAAAAATACAAAAAAAAAAAAAAAATTAGTTGGGCATGGTGGCACAGACCTGCAATCCCAGCTACTTGGGGGGCTGAAGCAGGAAAGTTATTTGAACCTGGGAGGCAGAGGTTGCTGTGAGCAGAGATCACACTACTGTACTCCAGCCTGGGCAACAGAGTGAGACTCTGTCTCAAAAAAAAAAAAAAAAAAAAAAAAAAAAGTTTTTTTTCCCTTGAAATTTCTGGGTAAAAAATTAATATCAATATTAATAAAAATATCAATCATTGCTGAGGTTTACTTAGTACTATCATGTTCCAGACACCATTTGCAGCAAAGTACCTGTAATAACTCATTTAACCCTCAGAATACCCCTATGCAACAGACAGAATTATAATTTCCTTTTGTTGTTGTTGTTTTGTTTGTTTTTTTTTTTTTTTTTTTTTTTTTTGAGATGGAGTCTCGCTCTGTCGCCCAGGCTGGAGTGCAGTGGCCGGATCTCAGCTCACTGCAAGCTCCGCCTCCCGGGTTTACGCCATTCTCCTGCCTCAGCCTCCCGAGTAGCTGGGACTACAGGCGCCCGCCACCTCGCCTGGCTAGTTTTTTGTATTTTTTAGTAGAGACGGGGTTTCACCATGTTAGCCAGGATGGTCTCGATCTCCTGACCTCGTGATCCACCCGTCTCGGCCTCCCAAAGTGCTGGGATTACAGGCTTGAGCCACCGCGCCCGGCCATTGTTGTTGTTTTGAAACACGATTTTGCCTGCCCTGTCACCCAGGCTGGAGTGCAGTCACGTCATCACACTTCACTGCAGCCTCGACCTCCCTGACTCGAACGATCCTCCTACCTCAAACTTCCGAATAGCTGGGACTACAGTTACATGCCACCATGCTTGGTTATTTTTTTTATTATTATTTTTGGTAGAGACGGGGTCTTGCCTAGGCTGGTCTCAAACTCCTGGCTCAAGCGATCCCCTTGCCTCAGCTTTTCAAAATGCTGGGATGACAGGCCTGAGCCACTGCACCCAGCTAGGCAAAGATTTTTAAAATAGAACACTAACAAGCACTAGCCATGAAAGAAAAAAAGATTTGAACTACATTAAGATTAAGAAATCCTGGCTGAGTGCAGTGGTTCACACCTGTAATAGCACTTTGGGAGGCCAGGGCGGGAGGATGTCTTGAGCCCAGGAATTTGAGACCAGCCTGGGCAACATGGTGAAACTCCATCTCTACAAAAACTACAAAAATTAGCTGGGTGTGGTGGTGTGCACCTGTAGCTCCAGCAACTCGGCAGGCTGAGGTGGGAGGATGACTTGAGCCCAGGAGATCGAGGCTGCAGTGAGCCATAATTCCACCACTGCACTCCAGCCTGGGCAACAGAGCGAGACCCTGTCTCAAAAAAAAAAAAAAAAAAGAGAGAGAAATGAAATGAAATTAAGGACTTCTATTGATTAAAAGACACCACTAAGAGAATAAAAAGAAAAGCTACAGAGGAGAAGATATTTGCAATCATTATGTCCAACAAAAATCTCATATCCTGATTTTACACTTATGTAAAATATGTATATGTATCTATGTAAAATCTGGGTACACTCACACACACACACACACACACACACACACATATTCCTACAAATCAGTAAGAAAAGCCAGACATCTGAACAGAGAAGTGGGCAAAAGACTTAGACATTTCACGAAAGTGGATATCCAAGTTGTCAATAAACATATGGAAAGGCACTTAATTCATCAGCAGGCACATCATTCATCATCAGGAAATGTAAATTAAACCCACAATGTTCCCAGCACTTTGGGAAGCGGAGGTGGGAGGATCACTTGAGCCCAGGAGTTGGAGACCTGCCTAGGCAACATAACCAGACCCTGACTCAAAAAAACAAAAATAAATTTATAAATAAACCCACAATGCAGTACTATCTGGCACCCATCAGAATGTCTAAAATTAAAAAAAGTTCAGGCACAGTGGCTCATACCTGTAATCCCAGTACTTTGGGAGCCCAAGGTGGGTGGATTACTTGAGCTCAGGGGTTCCAGATTAGCCTGGGCAACAGGGCAAAACCCCATCTCTACAAAAAAATTAGCCAGGCGTGGTGGTGCATGCTTGTGGTTCTAGCTACTTGGGAGGCTGAGGTGGGAGGATTGCTTGAGTCTAGGAGGTTGAGGCTGCAGTGAGCAGAGATTGTGCCACTGCACTCCAGCCTGGGTGACAGAGTGAGACCCTGTCTCAAAAAAAAAAAAAAAAAAAGAAAAGAAAAAAAAAAAGAGGGTGGGCATGGTGGCTCACGCCTGTAATCCCAGCACTTTGGGAGGCCAAGGCGGGCGGATCAAGAGGTCAGGAGATCGAGACCATCCTGGCTAACACGGTGAAACCCCGTCTCTACTAAAAAAATTTAAAAAAACTAGCGGGGCGTGGTGGTGGGTGCCTGCAGTCCCAGCTACTGTGGAGGCTGAGGCAGGAGAATGGTGTGAACCCGGGAGGCGGAGCTTGCAGTGAGCCGAGATCGCACCACTGCACTC
The DNA here is from genome assembly GCF_024542745.1 of Macaca thibetana thibetana. Lineage (NCBI taxonomy): Eukaryota > Metazoa > Chordata > Mammalia > Primates > Cercopithecidae > Macaca > Macaca thibetana. The sequence continues at coordinate 14,440,702 of NC_065596.1, read as the reverse complement.
CAGCCTGGGCGAGACTCCATCTCAAAAAAAAAAACAAAAAGACAATACCAAGTGTTGGGGAAGATATGGAGCAACTGGAACACTTCATACACTACTGGTGGAAGAGTACGTTGTTGACTTTTTGGAAGAGTCTCTGCAACTTTGGAAGACTGTACAGCAGTTTCTCCCCATGGCTCAGAAATTCCACTCCTACATATATACAGTTGAGCTTCATGATTCAAAAATTCCAGATAGGCAAATTCGCCTACTTGTTGCAATTTGTTTATACTCTAAGATCAATACTCGCTGGGGCATTTGTAGTCATTTGTGGACATGCACAGTGATAATATTATTTTTCTTATTTAGAAACAGGGTGGAGTAGCCGGGTGCGGCGGCTCACGCCTGTAATCCCAGCATTTTGGGAGGCTGAGGCCGGCAGATCACTTGAGGTCAGGAGTTTGATACCAGCCTGGCCAACATGGTGAAATCCTGTCTCTACTAAAAATACAAAAATTAGCCAGGTATGGTGGGTGCACACCTGTAATCCCAGATGCTTGGGAAGCTGATGCACAAGAATTGCTTGAACCCAGGAGGCAGAGGTTGCTGTGAGCCAAGATCATTGCCACTGCACTCCAGCCTGGGCAACAGAGTGAGACTGTCTCAGGAAAAAAAGAAAGAAAAGAAAGAAAGAGAGAAAGAAAGAAAAACAAAGAAAGGAAGAAAGGAAGAAAGAAAGGGAGAAAGGGAGAGAGAAAGAGAGAGAGAGAGAGACTGGGCACGGTAACTCACGCCTATAATCCCAGCACTTTGGGAGGCTGAGGCAGGTGGATCACTTTGTCAGGAGATCAAGACCATCCTGGCTAACACAGTGAAACCCTGTCTCTACTAAAAATACAAAAAAATTAGCTGGGCGTGTTGGCGGGCGCCTGTAGTCCCAGCTGCTGGGGAGGCTGAGGCAGGAGAATGGCGTGAACCCAGGAGGCAGAGCTTGCAGTAAGCCAAGATTGCGCCGCTGCACTCCAGCCTGGGTGACAGAGTGAGACTCTGTCTGAAAGAAAGAAAGAAAGAGAAGGAAGGAAGGAAGAAAGGAAGGAAGGAAGGAAGGAAGGAAGGAAGGAAGGAAGGAAGGAAGGAAGGAAGGAAAGGTGGGAGGGAAGGAAAGAAGGAAGGAAAGAAAGGAAAGAGAGAAGAAAGAAAGAAAAAAAGAAAAGAAAGAAAGGAAGGAAGGAAAAGAAAGAGGAAAGAAAGGAAAGAAAGAGAGAAAGAAAGCAAGAAAGAAAGAGGGAGAAAAAGAAGGAAGGAGAGAGAAGAGAGAGAAAGAAAGAAAAAGGAAGGAAGGAAGGAAGGAAGGAAGGAAGGAAGGAAGGAAGGAAGGAAGGGGAGTTCAGTGGTGGGATCATAGCTCACTGTGACCTTTACCTCCTGGGGTCAAGCAGTCCTGCCAAGTAGCTGGGACTTCAGGCATGCAGCACCACGCTTAGCTAATTAAAAAAATTTTTTTTGCAGAGCCGGGCATGGTGCCTCACGTCTGTAATTCCAGCACTTTAGGAGGCCGAGGCAGGTGGATCACCTGAGGTCAGGAGTTCGAGACCAACCTGGCCAACATGTCAAAATCCCATCTCTACTAAAAATACAGAAATTAGCCAGGTTTGGTGGTGTGTGCCTGTAATCCCAGCTACTCGGGAGGCTGAGGCACAAGAATCACTTGAACCCAGGAGGTGGAGGTTGCAGTGAGCCGAGATCGCGCCACTGTATTTCAGCCTGGGCAACAGAGCGACAGCCCCGTCTCTACAAAAATAAATAAATAAATAAATAAATAAATAAATAAATATATATATATATATTTTTTTGAAACGGAGGTTTCACTCTGTTGCCCAGGCTGGTCTTGAACTCCTGGGCTGAAGCCATCTTTCCGCCTTGGCCACCCAAAGCACTGGGATTATAGGCGTGAGCCATTGCTCCTGGCCTGACAACATACTCAGTCACCCAACCCTGTTGAGGTTCTAATAAGGAGACACACTGCTTTCTTCCTCCAGTTCTGATACTACATGCAAATGTCTTTTTTATGATCCATTTAGTGCTAAGCTTTTCATATTTTTGTGCTGTTTGTTGGTGACTTCGCTATCTTCAGTGGCCCCCACGCACCGTGCTGAAGTGTAGCCTAGTGTTTCTGAGTGCAAGAAGGCTGTGATGTGTCTCACGGAGAAAAGACATGTGTTAGAGAAGCTTCATTCAGGCATCAGATGTAGTGCTATTGGCCGGGAGTTCAATGCTAATGAATCAAAAAATACATATATATGTGATATATATATGTGTGTGTGTATATATATATCTGATATATATATATGATATTCTAAAACAGAAACACACATAAAACAAAATTATGGCTGGGGGCTGGGCGCGGTGGCTCAAGCCTGTAATCCCAGCACTTTGGGAGGCCGAGACGGGCGGATCACGAGGTCAGGAGATCGAGACCATCCTGGCTAACACGGTGAAACCCCGTCTCTACTAAAAATTACAAAAAAACTAGCCGGGCGAGGTGGCGGGTGCCTGTAGTCCCAGCTACTCGGGAGGCTGAGGCAGGAGAATGGCGTGAACCCGGGAGGCAGAGCTTGCAGTGAGCCGAGATCTGGCCACTGCACTCCAGCCTGGGTGACAGAGCAAGACTCCGTCTCAAAAAAAAAAAAAAAAAAAAAAAAAAAAATTATGGCTGGGTGCCATGGCTCATGCCTGTAATCCCAGCACTTTGGGAAGCTGAGGCAGGCAGATCATTTGAGCCCAGGAGTTGGAGACCAGCCTGGGCAACATGGTGAAATCCCAGCTCTACAAAAAAATCAGCCAGGCATGGCGGTGCATAATCCCAGCTACAGAGGTGTTGGGAGGCTGAGGCGGGAGAATGGCCTGAGTCCGGAAGGCGGAGGCTGCAGTGAGCCGAGATCACACCACTGCACTCTAGCCAAGGGGACAGAGTGAGACCCTGTCTAAGCAAAACACAACAAAAGAAAAAAGTTATATATTATTCAGTTGACAAAAACAATGTGGTCAGAGGCTTTCGACAAAAACAACAAGTGTTAGCGAGGAAGTGGAAAAATAAGAACCCTTTGTGGGAACGTAAAATGGTGCAGCCGCCGTAGAAAACATTATTGTAGTTCTTCAAAAACTTAAAACGTAGTTACCCTTTGACCCAGCAATACCTTTTTTTTTTTGAGACAGGATCTTACCCTGTCACCCAGGCAGTGGTACAATCATGGCTCACTGCAGCCTTGACCTCCCGGGCTCAAGTGATCCTCCCACCTCAGCCTCCCGAGTAGCTGGGACCACAGGCACAGCTAATTTTTGTATTTGTTGTAGAGACAGTGTTTTACCATGTTGTTGAGGTTGGTCTCAAACTCCTGGGCTCAAGCAATCCACCCACCTCAGCCTCCCAATTGCTGGGATCACAGGTATGAGCTGCTGTGCCTGGCCCAGCCACGCCACTGCTGAGTACGTACACAAAAGAATTGAACTCAGTGTCTCAAAGAGATATTGGTACACCCATGATCACAGCAGTATTAATCCCAGCACCTTGGGAGGCTGAGGCAAGAGGATCACTTGAGGCCAAGAGTTCAAGACCAGCCTGGACAACATAGTGAGACCCCCCACCTCTACAAAAAAAAAAAGAAAAAGAAAAATTAACTGGATGTAGTGGTACACACCTGTAGTCCTAGCTATTTGAGAGGCTAAGGTAGGAGGATCACTCGGGCCAAGGAGGTTGAGGCAACAGTGGGCTGTCATCACACCACTCCAGTCTAGCCTGGTCAACAGAGCAAGACCCTGCCTCTTAAAAAAAAAAAAAAAAAAAAAATAAAATTTAAAAAGAACCTGGCGGCCGGGCGCGGTGGCTCAAGCCTGTAATCCCAGCACTTTGGGAGGCCGAGGCGGGCGGATCACAAGGTCAGGAGATCGAGACCACAGTGAAACCCCGTCTCTACTAAAAATACAAAAAATTAGCCGGGCGCGGTGGCGGGCGCCTGTAGTCCCAGCTACTCAGGAGGCAGAGGCAGGAGAATGGCGGGAACCTGGGAGGCGGAGCTTGCAGTGAGCCGAGATCGTGCCACTGCACTCCAGCCTGGGCAACAGCGTGAGACTCCGTCTCAAAAAAAAAAAAAAGAACCTGGCTCACCATGTGCTCAACATGTATTTTTCTTGGGATTCACCAGGACTCTCACAGCCTAAAAAGTGAGAAGCTATTTACCATTTCATTTGATGGCTGAACCGGCTCTGCCTTTTGGTTTTTTTTCTTCTTGTGCAATGACACCTGTCTTCTCGTCTATTAAGCAAGGCTAGGTACTAGCTGCCCAGGATTGTTGGAACTACATATAAAGTAAGAGTAAACAGGGACCAAGAGTCTACTGGGTCCCCAGGAGCAATAAGAACAACCTTTTCCAGGCTGGACGTGGTGGCTCATGCCTGTAATCCCAGCACTTAGGGAGGCCAAGGTGGGCGGATCACTTGAGGCCAGGAGTTCAAGACCAGCCTGGGCAACATGGCAAAACACTGTCTCTATTAAAAATATAAAAACTGGCCAGGCGTGGTGGTGCACACTTATAGTCCCAGCTACTTGGGTGGCTGAGGCATGAGAATTGCTTGAACCCAAGAGGTGGAGGTTGCAGTGAGATGAGATCGTGCCACTGCACTCCGGACTGGGCGATAGAGTGAGACTCTGTCTAAAAAAAAAAAAAGAGAGAGAGAGAGAGAAAGATAGTAAACTTTTGTATATAGTCTTCATGGAATCTTCTCTCCCTACTCTCTGCTCTTTCCTGGTTACTTCTTGGTTTGTGGCTACGCTCTGGATGGATGAAGTCGCAAGACACACTGAGGCGGTGTGCACCTGTAATCCCAACTACTTGGGAGGCTGAGGCAGGAGAATTGCTTAAGCCCAGGAATTCGAGGCCGCCCTGGGCACCATGGCAAGACCCCATCTCAAAAAGAGAAAAAGAGACAGAATGGGCTTCCACCTTGGCAGTGAAGACATGTTAATGTTCTCAGACAAGAGTTCCCTAGATGTGGGAATAAAGTGTTCCTGTTATGACAACTTTTTCCCAACACAGCCAGGCTCAACTCCTCCAGAAGTTAAATCTTCTACTCCACTCCTTGAGAGCACAAACTACCACCTAGTGCTTACTGCATAGTATAATGCTTGAGATACAGAAGGCTGTCAATGAATGCCCTCTAAATCAATACATGGGCCGGGCACGGTGGCTCACGCCTGCAATCCCAGCACTTTGGAAGGCTGAGGCAGGTGGATCACCTGAGGTCAGGAGTTTGAGACCAGCCTGAACAATATAGTGAAACCCTGTCTCTACTAAAAATACAAAAATTAGCTGGGCATGGTGGCGTGCACCTGTGGTCCCAGCTACTCGGGAGGCTGAGGTGGGAGAACAGCTTGAACTCGGGAGGCAGAGGTTGCAGTGAGCCGAGATTGCGCCACTTCACTCCAGCCTGAGCAACAGAGTGAGACCCCGTCTCAAAATAAAATAAAATAAATAAAATAAATGAATACATGAGTGTAGGAACAAATGAAAACAGCACATTACTGCCTCCCAGGCACTGACACTGAATCCTGGGGCTAAAAAGTCATTGCCCACACCAGCCACTGGGCTCATCAGAAACCCACACATACTAGGCCAGGCGCGGTGGCTCACGCCTGTAATTCCAGCATTTTGGGAGGCCGAGGCGGGCAGATCACCTGAGGTCAGGAGTTCGAGACCAGCCTGACCAACATGGAGAAACCCCCGTCTCTACTAAAAATACAAAATTAGCCAGATGTGGTGGCACATGCCTGTAATCCCAGCTACTTGGGAGGCTGAGGCAGGAGAATCGCTTGAACCAGGGAGGGAGGCTGAGGCAGGAGAATCGCTTGAACCCAGGAGGCGGAGTTTGCGGTGAGCCGAGATTGCGCCATTGCACTCCAGCCTGGGCAACAGAGTGAAACTCCATCTCAAAAAAAAAAAAGAAAGAAAAAAAGAAATCCACACAAAACATATGGTTGGCCTACAAGGATGCAGTCACTGGTGTGATGATGATACAAGCATGTCCCTGTGCTCATGGTCCCTGAACCTGCACACAACCACTAAACATATACATACATGCATGACACCACAGACACCTGCCTACGGGGCCAAAATTAGAGTGAGGTAAGTTATGCAAGTGCAGAGGTGGAGCCCATAGTTAATTAAAAATTTGTTTTTGTTCATCGTAGATTTTTCTTGCATTAATTTAGATTTTCTTAAAATGTTCCATTAAAATATCATTTATCTTGGTTACTGGTTTTTATTTTTTTAGGGCCATCCCCTTAAATTTTGCACTATAGCTGAACACTATACCATGTACCTGTCACCCTAGCTACTCAGGAGGCTGAGGCAGAAGGATCACTTGGGCCCAGGAGTTAGAGGCTTCAGTGAGCTATGACTGCACCACTGTACTCCAGCATGGGTGACAGAACAAGACTCCGTCTTAGCAATAGGCCCAGCACTGTGGCTCACACCTGTAATCCCAGCACTTTGGGAGGCCAAGCCGGGCGGATCGTCTGAGGTCTGGAGCTCGAGACCAGTGTGGGCAATGTGGTGAAACTCTGTCTCTACTAAAAATACAAAAAAAAAAAAAAAATTAGCTGGGTGTGGTGATGCGCGCCTGTAATCCCAGCTACTCAAGAGGCTGAGCAGGAGAATCGCTTGAACCCGGAAGGCGGAGGTTGCAGTGAGCCGAAATCGTGCCATTGCACTGCAGTCTGGCCAACACAGCAAGACTCCGTCTCAAATCATCATCATCATCAACAACTTTTTTTTTTTTTTTTTTTTTTTTTTTTTTTTTTTTTTTTGAGACGGAGTCTCGCTCTGTCACCCAGGCTGGAGTGCGGTGGCCGGATCTCAGCTCACTGCAAGCTCCGCCTCCCGGGTTCACGCCATTCTCCTGCCTCAGCCTCCCGAGTAGCTGGGACTACAGGCTCCCGCCACCTCGCCCGGCTAGTTTTTTGTATTTTTTTAGTAGAGACGGGGTTTCACCGTGTTAGCCAGGATGGTCTTGATCTCCTGACCTCGTGATCCGCCCGTCTCGGCCTCCCAAAGTGCTGGGATTACAGGCGTGAGCCACCGCGCCCGGCCGATCAACAACTTTTTAAAATGTTTGCACCCGCGGCGAGTATCTCACCTGTTTTACCCTGACCTGGGCACCTCCATCCCACATACGCACATGCACAGGCACAGGTGTAAAATCACACACATTCACCCACCAGTCACACAGACGCACACAGTCTCTGCACAAACCTCATTCAACCACTAGATGTCGCCCAAGCTCCATAATCTTAAATCCAGCCCCAAAGGGGCGCTTCCCTACACTAACTCAAGAGTCTTTCAATTTCCTTTTACTTCCCTCCACTGGGACATTTACATACTCTAAAGGAGCCCCAGGAGAACATCGTCCTACCCCTAAATAGCAGTGCCCTATCAGGGTGGAATTTCAGGCACAGGTAAAGAAGATGGGTGTTCTTTCTTTCTTTTTTGTGGAAACAGGGTCAATCTGTCGCCCAAGCTGGAGTGCAGTGGTGCAATAATAGCTCACTGCAGCCTTGAACTCCCGGGCTGAAGTGATCCTCACACCCTGGCCCCTAAGTAGAACTACAAGCCTGGCCAATTTTTTAAAAAGTTACTGTAAAGGCCAGGCACGGTGGCTCACGCCTGTTATCCCAGCAGATTGGGAGGCCGAGGCAGACAAATCAAGAGGTCAGGAATTTGAGACCAGCCTGGCCAACATGGTGAAACCCCATCTCTACTAAAAATACAAAAATTAACTGGGCATGGTGGCACACCCCTGTGGTCCCAGCTATTCGGGAGGCTGAGGCACAAGAATCTCTTGAGCCTGGGAGGCAGAGGTTGCACGGAGCTGAGATCATCACACCACTGTACTCCAGCCTGGGTGACAGAACAAGACTCCATCTCAAAAATAAAAAAAAGAAAAAGTTATTGTAGAGATGGGATCTTGCTGTATTGCCCAGGCTGGTCTCAAATTCCTGGCCTCAAGAGACCCTCTGGCTTTGGTCTCCCAAAATGCTGGGATCACAGGTGTCAGCCATCACACCTGGCCCAAAGAATGGGTTTCTCGGTGCCTTTCATCCAGGAGCGAGTGTTCCCCTGACACTCTCTTGATACAAGAATCCTGTGTCTTGAGAAAGAAAGACACTCTGTGTGTGTGAGGGGGTCCATCCATCCATCCACCCAGCAGATACTTCTGAGCACCTACTGTGTGTCAGGCTCTGTTCTAGACACTGGAGAAACAACAAAGCTGGCTGAACCCTGATAAACTGCCGCTGTAGTGGGGAAATAGACAATGAATGAATAGAAGAATCATAGAAATGTGGAAACAAGAGCTGTAAAGGAAAACATGGCCGGGCTCACATCTATAATCCCAGCACTTTGGATGGCAGATCACCTAAGGTCAGGAGTTCAAGACCAGCTTGGCCAACATGGTGAAACCCTGTCTCTACTAAAAATACAAAGAAAACTGGCCGGGCGTCAGGTGGCATGTGCCTGTAGTCCCAGCTACTCGGGAGGTTGAGGCACAAGAATCACTTGAACCCGTGAGGCAAAGGTTGCAGTGAGCCGAGATCGCGCCACTGCACTTCAGCCCAGGCAACAGAGCAAGACTCAATCTCAAAAAAATAAAATAAAATAAATAAATAGAAAAAGAACACGGAGTAAGCACTCAGAGAGTGGCAGCAGGGGGCTATTTCACCTAGCTGTTCAGGGTGGGCCTCTTGGAGGAGGTGACATTTAAGCAGACATCAGAGATAAATAGCTACCAGGGGGAACAGTGTCACAGGGAGACGGAGCGGCAAGTGTGAAGTCCCTGAGGCATGTGATCTAAACTGAATTATTCCTTCTCCCCATCCTCTGGAAGCCCCAGGAAAGAGTTGGTCCCAAACCCAGACAGTGCCAACGATGTAGCTAGATCTTAGGGAGGGATCAGGAATCAGCAAGGCATCTTTTCCACAGGGAAAATAGTGGAGCTCAGAACTATCAAGCTCTCTGGTAGTCACTCCCAGGCCAGAACCCAGAACATTGTGGATAGATCCTGAATGAATGGACAATGCCTCTGAAAGGCTCTGCTTTCCTGTTCTCCTGCTCTCTGGGTCAAATCCAAACTTCCGCCCACAGTTTACAAGTTCCTAAGTGGTCTGGCTTCCCTGGCCTCATCTCCCCACCAACGTCCCCATTACTCACTCCTCTCCAGCCACACCAGTGTCCACACTGCTTCTGAAACTCACCAAGCTTGTTCTTACCCCAGGGCTTTTGCACCTTCTGTTCCTCCCACCTTGAATGCTCTTCCCCCAGACACCCACAAGGCTCCTTCTCTCACCTTCTTCAGATGTCACCTGAAATGCCACCTATTTAGAGACACCTTCCCTCACCACACTGGCTCAAATAGCCTCCACCCTGTAATCTTTTTCTGTTTTTTTTTTTTTTTTTTGCTTTGAGACAGAGTCTTGTTCTATTGCCCAGGCTGGAGTGCAGTGACATGACCTTGGCTCACTGCAACCTCCGCCTGCCAGGTTCAAGCAATTCTCCTGCCTCAGCCTCCCGAGTAGCTGGGATTACAGGTGCCCGCCACCACGCCCAGCTAATTTTTTATATTTTTAGTAGAGACAGGGTTTCACTATGTTGGCCAGGCTGGTCTCGAACTCCTGACCTCAGGCGATCCACTTGCCTCAGCCTCTCAAAGTGCTGGGATTACAGGTGTGAGCCACTGCACCCAGCTCCACTCTAATCTTCTATACTTTATCTGTTATTCTTCATGCTACTTGCATTGTATCATATGTATATTTAGTTGCCGACACTGTATTACATGGGTTACTCGGTTCTTTTCTGTCTCCTCTACTAGGTCAACTCCAGGAGAGCAGGGATTTAATGACTCAGTTGGTGGCTGTATCCCCAGTGCATAATCTGTTCGCGGAATGGATTAACCAATGATTTCTAGGAAGGACCCCGGGTCCATCAGGAACAGGGAAGAAGTCTTCGGAAAGTGATGGAGGGAGCTAGGAGCAGGTAGAGCATCCTCTCTGCAGACCCCTCCCTTCCCTGGGTTGCCAGGCTGGGTGAGCCAACGCCAAGGGGGTGTACGGGCCGCCTAGATTGTTTTACGACTATGTAGTTCCCGCAGTGGCCGCCTGGAGGCACTGCAGCCCACGGCAGGATTCCACCAGCCCCGCCCTAACGGATTACCTCATTTGGCCACGCCTCCATTGTCCTTTAGCCCCGCCTCCACTGACCTCGTTAGTCCCGCCCCCAAAGCAACTCCCTCCCAGCCCCGGGGGCTGTAGGATTCACCCTCCAATTGCAACTCTGGCACCCTAGCCAATCTTGGTGAGAAGACAGAAAATCTAGGGTCTCCCTAGCAGGGGGTGGAGGAGAAGCCACAGGGGGTGGCTCCAAGGATAATTCAACTTGATTCCTGGTTCATTTTTTTTCCAGCGGTTTCTCAAGTGTGTGCCTCTTTTGGTCTTTTATCTCTCCCAGGTGTGTCTCTTTGCTTCTCTCCGGCTCACACATCCATTGAGTACCTACTGTGTGTGGCCTGATGCCTGGCGCTGGGCACAATCCCTATTCCACCCAGCGCGTGGGTGCTTAGATGCGTGGGGAAATGGAGGAGCGAGGGAGGGGACCCCACAACCTCTCCTCGTGGCCTAGAAATCCTTCTATCTGGAGTCTAACCTCCATTCCTCCCAACACCCCCCTCGGGGTGAGTACAAGGGTCTGATTCTTTTCTTGATGAGGAAGGGGAAGGTGCCCAGATTGTTTCTCCCCTGCCTATCTACCTAAAAACCTCCCCCTAGCAATGTCTTCACGGACGCTGTCCACACCCATGGAGCGGATTATTTAACAAGAGGGTAATCGTGTGGGCTCAGGAGCCAGACTGCCTCGGCTCAGTCCCACCTCTGTCACTCTCGAGCTTGAGCAAGTGATTTAACTTTTCTGTGCCTCAGTTTCCCCATCTATAAAATGAAGGTAACAATACCATGCCCTAGTAGACAAGAGGCAGAGGGGGTTAAATGCCTTAGTCTGTGCTGTGTGATTGAAACAGCACCCCTCAAATTAGCACGTAATGAATGCTCACTGTTATTATAATGACTACTTTATTATTTTTGATCCCAGCTTCCCTGTGAACTCCTACAGAGCTGAGAACTTGGGGGTGCTCTCACCCCCAAGATGGAGGAGGAGAAGGGGGCTTTCCAATAGCAAAAGAGAGCGTGGACGCCCCACATTCTGCAAGGCTCCCTGAGCCTGCCCAAGAGAAGGGTGCCAGGGGGAGGGAGATGCTTCTATAAGGGCATGAATGGCGTGTGCGGTTGTGAGCAAGGCACCAAGACACACACACGTGCATGGATGGACACGTTTGCACACACAGCGCTTGCGCGCGCGCGCGCGCGCGTACACACACACACACCCTTTTAGAATGATTTACCCAAAGGTACAGAATAGCACACGCTGACTCCAAGGCTCTCACACGGCCACACACCTGGCCACACACGTATTGTACAACACCCAGTCATCCGGAGCCAGTAATGAGGACACGGTCACACACAGACTCTCTCACATACCGATCACACCCCAACTCAGGCACTACTTGGACAAGCCCCCCAACCGCCACACACACAAACTCCCCCCGGTCACACCCAACCACGACACAAAGACACACACGTTTACCCTGCACCCCCAAAGCATTTCACACGCGTCCCCGTCAGTCACTCTCACGTGAGTCCCGCCCCCTGCCCCACACTGGGGGCTGCAGGCGAGGAGTGGGGGGCTTCAGAAACTGGGCATCTCGGCCCCGAAGAGGAAGTCAAGGGTAAGCAACCATCCCCGTCCAAAGCCCCCTGAAGTTTCCCTCCCAACCCCACTCAGCTCCCGCGAGATGGCGGGGTGGGGGCTCGAGGCCGTGGAGGGGTTGAGAACCCCAAAGATGCCACCCCCAAACCAGCCCAACCTGAGGCTGGATTTGAAGCCCCCCTTGTCCTCTCCCAAGCCAGAGAGTGCACGTCCCGGCCCCTCCCCCGCTGTGCGACCCCCGTCCCTCGCCGCCCTGCAGCTGGGGGGGCTTGTGGAGCCTCCCAACACCGTTTCTGCAAGAACCTTCCGTGCCCCCCTCCTCTCCCGGAGCCACCCGCGCCCGCACCTGCCCGCCGGGCCCCTACCTGTCCGGCCAGGCCTGAGCACAGCAGCAGCAGCAGCGGCGGCGGGACCGTGAGCGGCCACATGACGCGCCCCCAGCCCGGCGTCCCGACCCCCGCCCGCCCTAGCGGCGTCTCGGCGCGGGGACCGCCACCAGGCGCGACCCCGCCCGCCCGGCCGGGGCGACCCTGCGCCGCCGCCTCCCCCGCCTCGCCGGCGGCCGGGATTCCGCCCCACCCCCGCCCCCTCGCTTGCTCCGAGTCTTTGTTGCGGGCTCCGCCCCCCGCCCCGCCCCCAGCTCGTCTTTGGGCGCAGCTCGAGCAGGGTCGGGTGGGGGGGGTGGGGGGCGGGGAAGTGGGGGAGCCAGCACCAGCGAGGGGACCTGAGGACAGGACTTGGCAGCGCCCCGCAACCCCCAGGCCATTCCGGGAGCGGGTCGCGGAGGTGGGGGAGGGGTGCCCGTCACGTGTTTGTAAATATCACCCTCCAGGGGACATTTCCCACTTTGCAGGTGGGAGGGGGATGAATGGTTGAGGGAGAGGAGTAGGAGGAAGGCCTGGTAGCAGAGAAGAGAAATGATGAATGCTCCCTCCCTAAAAACTCAAGAGTCAACAGGGAAACTGAGGCAGAGTCTGAAATTGGAAGTTGGAGGAGGGGTCAATGCCAGGACAAGACGGGTGGGGCATAGATGGAGACGGGGAATAAGAGGGAAAAAATTGGGGGTGGGGGGGACAGGAGACCGAGAAACAGGCAAGAGGCCAATGGAAATGGCCACGTGGGTGAGCCTGGCCTCCAAAAGGGGCGTCTCGTTTTCACTCTCCCCGGGCGCCCCATTTCCCCACCAGTCCTCCCGCTGGAAGCCTCCCCGCCTCCGCCACACCTGGAAGAGTTTCTCCTCGCTCCTGTTTCAATAGCCCAAGATGAAAGACCACATCCCCCGAGAGAATCAAAATATTAACACCGCCTCCACGCGAAGCCATTTGCATATGAAGGGCGTCCTTGTCTAGCCTCTCTTTCGGGAGGCTTTCCAGGCTTTCTCTGCCTCTCACTCCTCCAAAAGTGTTCCTAGGCCGGGCGCGGTGGCTCACGCCTGTAATCCCAGCACTTTGGGAGGCTGAAGAGGGCGGATCATATGAGGTCAGGAGTTCAAGACCAGCCTGGCCAACATGGCAAAACCCCATCTCAACTAAAAAATACAAAAATTAACCGGGCGTGGTGGTGTATGCCTGGAATCCCAGCTACTCGGGAGGCTGAGACAGGAGAATCGCTTGAACCCACGAGGCAGAGGTTGCAGTGAGGGAGATCGTGCCATTGCACTCCAGCCTGGGCAACAGGAGGAAAACTCGTCTAAAAAAAAAAAAAAAAAAAAAAAAAGTGTCCCTAGTCGTCTTCCCTCCCCACCCCTCCAGGGATTTAGATGTATGTAGGGAGAGGTGGAGGAGGAGGGCGGGTAAGTAAGTCAGATTAGAAAGAAATTGGGCATAAAATATGGGAGGCTAGGAAGCCTGGCATTTTTGTGACCCTGATACTGATGGGCTAGGAGAGATCTCCCCAGACGCTGGTGGGGCATCCAGGCTCTTAACACTGTTGCAGGAATGAATTCAAGGAGGAATCATAAAATAATGAAAAGTTCAGAGATTTTTTGTTAAAGGAAAAGTTCACACTTGAGAAAAGGGAGTGGGTGTACTCAAGAGAGAATAATGGGCAAGGTGGTTTGGGACTGCTACCTTTATGTGTCTCTTTTTTTTTTTTTTTTTGGTACAAAGTCTCACTGTGTCACCCAGGCTGGAGTGCAGTGGTGTGATCTTGGCTCACTGCAACCTCCGCCTCCCGGGTTCAAGTGATTCTCCTGCCTCAGCCTCCTGAGTAGCTGGGACTAGAGGTGTGCGCCATCACAGCTGGCTAATTTTTTGTATTTTTAGTAGAAACGGGGTTTCACCATATTGGCCAGGCTGGTCTCAAACTCCTGACCTCATGATCCACCCGCCTTGGCCTCCCAAAGTGCTGAGATTACAGGCGTGAGCCACCACACCCGGCTACTATGTGTCTGTTTAACTGAGGGATGGAATATTCTTGAAAACTGGAAAAAGGTGGACTGTGGTGCCACCCATTTTTACACCAAATTTGAGTGTCCCTAGAACTGTCACAGGAGCTGGTGGGTGGGTAATTTTAGTATTTTAATGAGTGCAAAATGAGATCCCAGGTGAAACCTAGGTAGAACCCAACACCATGTTGGGTCCAGTAGGTCTTAGCCAGCTTGGTCCACACCCTGGTTTTCAGGGTATTATCAGTCCATAGCCTCTAGTCATGTGAAGCAGCTGCCTGTGACCACCATGTATCATTCCTATTTCAACCCTACTGGGGATAAAACATGTTAATGATGGATTTGTCAGGTTAATGAGAAAGAGCTTGGTGACCCACAGACCTGGGTTCAACCCTGGTGCTTCTACTTCTTGGCCATGTGACCTTAGGGAAAAAGCTTTCCATCTATTAGAAGACCTGTTTTTTGCAGAGTTATTGGGAGACATCTGTGACTCTAAGCAAAGAGAGCACCTAGCTAGCGCTCACTCTCTGCACACATTTCAACAACCAACCATGCACTGGGTTGAGGACACTCGTCATGGGATGTGGACACAAAATAGAGTCTGAGCCTAGGAAGACATCCCATTTATTCTTCTCTCTCTCTCTCTCTCTTTTTTTTTTTTTTTTTTTTTTTTTTTTTGAGATGGATTCTCACTCTGTCACACCCAGGCTGGAGTGAAGTGGCTCGATCTCAGCTTGCAACCTCTGCCTTCTGGGTTCAAGGGATTCTCCCGCCTCGGCCTTCCAAGTAGCTGGGATTACAGGTGCCTGCCACCACGCCCATCTAATTTTTCATATTTTTAGTAGAGATGGGGTTTCACCATATTGGCCAGGCTGGTCACGAACTCCCGACCTCAGGTGATCTGCCTGCCTCAGCCTTCCAAAGTGCTGGGATAACAGGCGTGAGCCACCACATCCAGTGTATTCTATCTCCTTTTCCCAAATGGGAGACAGTCCTTTGTGGGCCCTTCAGGCCAAGCCTGCAGTTGGCATTGCATAAAAGGAGGACATTGGTTGGTAGGACCCACAAGCTCTTGGCCAAGAATGGGTCTCATGGTCAAGAGTCAGCACTCTTGACTCATGAATGCTGCATTTCAGGACCATGAACAGTGTCCTCCTTGGGCTTTGGTCACTGAGATGATCACAGTTACAACTAAGCTACAGCCTGTGTTGTATAGTTGGAATTTGGTCAATATGCACTTAGATCTGTTCCCCACTTTTCCCCTGCATCCCTCTGTATCAGGGCAATGGCTTCTGCAAATTATCTTTCTCAGGTTCTCTACAAACTACATTTCCCAGGCTTCCTTGCATCTGGTTAGGCTCAGCCAATGGGAGGTCTAGAGGGAGATTGGAAGGTGCCAAGAAAAGAGAAGCCAGAGAATTGCCCCCCTCCACTTTGAGTGTCTCTAAGCCATGGCTGCTGTGCACCCTCTGTGGTCGCAGTCCCATCAGGTATTCCCCACCATGGTGGGGGTGGGGGCAGGTGACTGGCCAGGTGACTGCAGCTCCTGGATTCAGGTAACTACCACCTCCTTTTGTTGTTTCAGTCCTTGCAAAGATGATAGGTAGCAACTAGAGTTGATTCACCTTCTCCAGTTTGCTCTTAAAACCTACCTAATAGGGACAGGCGCGGTGGCTCATGCCTGTAATCCCAGTATTTTGGGAGGCCAAAGCAGGTGGATCACCTGAGGTCAGGTGTTTGAGACCAGCCTGCCCAACATGGTAAAACCCTGTCTCTACTAAAAATACAAAAAATTAGCCAGGCATGGTAGCGGGTGTCTGTAATCCCAGCTACTGAGGAGGCTGAGGTAGGAGAATCGCTTGAACCCAGGAGGTAGAGGTTGCAGTGAGCTGAGATTGCACCACTGCACTCCAGCCTGGGCAACAAGAGCAAAACTCCGTCTCAAAAAAGAAAACAAAACAAAACAAAACTTACCTATCGGCTGGGTGCCATGGCTAACACTTCTAATCCCAACACTTTGGGAGGCTGGGGCAGGTGGATTGTTCAGCCAAGGAGTTCAAGACCAGCCTGGCTAACATGGTGAAGCTGCATCTCTACCAAAAATACAAAAATGAGCCAGGCATGGTGGTGCACACCTGTAGTCTCAGCTACTCAGGAGGCTGAGGTGGGAGGATCACCTGAGCCTGGGAAGGTCGAGACTGCAGTGAGCTATGATTACTCCACTGCACTCCAGCCTGGGCAACAGAGTGAGACCCTGTCTCAGAAAAACCCCACAAAAACAAACAAACAAACAAACAGACCTACCTAATACCTCTGTGTATGGCTAATTAAAGTCCCCGTATTAAATTCTTTATATTGAATTTCCTGGGATGAGCTGTTGTTCTGACTGGACCTTAGCCAATGCATTCAATGCCATTGGTCATTGACTGGTATGGTTAGTGTCCCTCTGGGTGTCCTGATGGTGCTGTGGTTTGTGTCCTGTTGAACTGGGATCTGTGCTGCTGTCAACATCATGGTTCTGCCAGGGTCAGCATTGTGGTCAGCGTTGTGGTCACTCCTGGTCATTCTTGGTTGTGTTGTGGTCAGTGTGGTGATTAGTACTACAGTCAGTTTCCTGGTGACACTGTGCTCTGTCCTAGTGCTATGGTCCTTGACCTGAGCTCGCTTTGGATAGTGACCTGGCCGAGCTATGGTCAAAATTATGATTGAGTCATACTGCGGTCAAAGTCACACTCGGCATCCTGGTTGCACTGATACCAGTTTCAAGGTCAGCACTGGGGTTAATGTTAAGAAGAGTGCGGTGAGCCGGGCCCAGTGGCTCATGCCTGTAATCCCAGAACTTTGGGAGGCCGAGGTGGGCGAATCACCAGGTCAGGAGATCGAGACCATCCTGGCTAACACGGTGAAACCCCGTCTCTATTAAAAATACAAAAAATTAGCCGGGCGTGGTGGGGGCGCCTGTAGTCCCAGCTACTCAGGAGGCTGAGGCAGGAAAATGGCGTGAACCCGGGAGGCGGAGCTTGCAGTGAGCCAAGATCGTGCCACTGCACTCCAGCCTGGGCGACAGAGCGAGACGCTGTCAAACAAACAAACAAACAAAAACCATGCAGTATCTATGGTGTAGTGGTCAGAATGGTGGGCCATCATTGAAGAGACATCAGGATCCGCTTCTCAAGGATCTATTGTGGCAAAATGGATGAACTGGGGACTCAGGGTCTGGCACTGGGCACAGGTCATTCTCCACGACACGTAGGAAGCAGGGAGGCAGGGCGTTGGATCTTGCCATCTGACCATTGGGTTTTTCTAATTGGCACTTGGACAGTCATGGGTTCCTGTCACCCTCTCATGTTTCCAGCCAGAGAGGGACACAGCCCACATCTGTTTCCTCACACCCTGCACCACCCCCTTCATAGAGAAAATGATCATGAAGTGAATGCCTGTCAACACATGCCTTTGCTCTTGCTAATCCCTAAGTATATTATTTAGAGGTCCTTTGGTAGAAATTAGCAGAAACTGAACTTGAACTGGATTAAGAAAAAAAAATCTATTGGCTCATATAACTTAAACAAAAATGAGGGTAGTGGAATTCAGGCATGGCTGGATCCAGGGGTTCTGTTATCTCATCAGGATTCGATCTCCATTCCTCATCTCTCATTTCTCATTCCATGCTGTCTTCTGGGAAGGATTCACTGTTAGCCAAGAGATGACAAAGATGGTTTCCAGAAGCTTCTTTCTTCCAAGCTCAGCAGCATCAGCAAAAAGAGAGCTTGCAAAATAATATCTCTTATTATGCATCCCAAGTTGTGTGCCCATCCTGAACCAATTATGTGTTCAGAGGAATTCATTATTTGGCTTGGCTTGGTCTGGCTCATAGATCACTCCCACGGAGCCAGAGAGTGCAGTTAGCCTTATTCAACCTACATTGGATAGGAAATGGGAGGTAGAGGGGGATATAGAATGTTGACCACTAAAAGAGAGAAAGGATACTGTACAAGCAAAACAAAATATATGGTGGGGGGGGTTCTTGGCACCGTTTCAACCCTCTAGTATACATTCCTTATTATAGAACCTGCAAAGCGAAAATATTTCCAGACTCCCTTGCAGCTAAATTTCTGTATGCCAATTAGGTTTCATCCATTAGAAGCATGAGAAGTGGGTGGTGGAAGAAGGTAGAATTAATCTTTCTGTTATGCTGGTAGAGGCAGCTGCTAAGCACAATTGGAAGACACTGGATTTTCCTGCAGGAATGTTCCTATTTCCAACTGTCAGAACCACCCGTTTTTGTTAAGAGTCCATTGCAGTAACAATGATGACTGCCTACATATCTCTAAATTGCAACTTTGCTGGTGTTTTCACTGTTTTGTTGTTCCTGTTGCCATTGTTGTTGTTGTTGTTGTTTTTGAGATAGAGTCTCACTGTGTTACCAAGGCTGGAGTGAAGTGATGGGATCTTGGCTCACTGCAACCTCCACCTCCCAGACTCAAGCAATCCTTCCACCTCCATCCATCCCAGTAAGTGGGACTATAGTTGCATACCACCACACCTTGCCAAGTTTCTGTATTTTCTGTAGAGATGGAGTCTCTCCATTTGCCTAGGCTTGTCTCAAACTCCTGGGCTCAAGGGATCCACCCAAATTGGCCTCCCAAAGTGCTAGGATTACAGGTGTGAGTCACCACACCCGGCCATGTTGTTCCTTTTTATGGCTCAATAATATTCCATTGTGTGGCTATCCCACATTTTGTTCATTAATTATGGTGATGTAGTCTTAAAGTCAAAAATCCCCACCTTCCTGCTAATAATAGAGGTGGAAGCTCCTGCACGGGTGAGTTGGGAGGTGACGGTTTTTGTTTTTTTGTTTTTTGTTTTTGTTTTTTTTTTAAGATGGAGCGTCGCTCTGTTGCCCAGGCTGGAGTGCGAGTGCAGTGGTACAATCTCTGCTCAACGCAACCTCAACCTCCTGGATTCAAGCAATTCTGCTTCAGCCTCCAGAGTAACTGGGATTACAGGTGCGTGCCATCACGCCCAGCTAGTTTTTTGTATTTTTAGTAGAGACGGGGTTTCACTATGTTGGCCAGGCTGGTCTTGAACTCCTGACCTCAAGTCATCTGCCTGCCTTGGCCTCCCAAAGGGATAGGATTACAGGGGTGAGCCATTGCACCTGGCCGGGAGGTGGTGTTTTGTAGCAAGTCGTTCTATCGGCTTTCCTTCAATCACTATTCTCCAGCCTTAGTTCTGTAAGCACCAAGTTCCCTGGTTTCAGTTCTCATTTCCTACAACTAAATGTGATTGATATGTGCTTGGAAGGTTCATTCCCTTTATCTTCCTGAAGAGAACCTCATAATTCACAAAGCCCTAATACTTCAAGCTATTCATGACCTACCTACTCAGTACTCCCTCCTGGACTATGCTGGAAACATCTCTTTAACAGGACCTTCCTGAGTCACTGAGCTCCAGTGAAGCACTCAACACTGGGATACATCCTCTGCATACACTAATTCCTTGAGTTCTTACAACAACCCTATAGGGTAGGCACTATCATCCCCCATTTAAAAATGCAGGGCAGGTGCAGCGGCTCACACCTGTAATCCCAGCACTTTGGGAGGCGGAGGAGTGCAGATCACTTGAGTCCAGGAGTTTGAGACCAGCCTGGCAACATGGCAAAACCCCATCTCTACAACAAATACAAAAAGTAGCCAGGCATGGTGGCTTGTGCCTGTAGTACCAGCTACCTGGGAGGCTGAGGGGGGAAGATTGTTTGAGCCCAGGAGATTGAGGCTGCAGTGAGCTGCGATTACACCACTGCACTCCAGCCTGGGTGACAGAGCAAGACCCTGTCTCTAGTAAATAAATAAATGAAAAGTTTGAGGCTCAGAGAAGTTAAGTAATTTGCCTGAGGTCACTCAGCTATAAAGGGCAGACAGGCCGGGCGCGGTGGCTCAAGCCTGTAATCCCAGCACTTTGGGAGGCCGAGACGGGCGGATCACGAGGTCAGGAGATCGAGACCATCCTGGCTAACACGGTGAAACCCTGTCTCTATTAAGAAATACAAAAAAAAAAAACTAGCCGGGCGAGGTGGCGGGCGCCTGTAGTCCCAGCTACTCGGGAGGCTGAGGCCGGAGAATGGCGTGAACCCGGGAGGCGGAGCTTGCAGTGAGCTGAGATCCGGCCACTGCACTCCAGCCTGGGTGACAGAGCGAGACTCCGTCTCAAAAAAAAAAAAAAAAAAAAAAGGGCAGACACAGGATTCAGACTCAGTTCCATCTGACTCAAAGCCAACCTACTGGCTGGGTGCAGTGGCTTGCACCTGTATTCCCAGCACTTTAGGAGGCCAAGGTGGGAGGATTGCTTGAGCCCAGGAGTTCTAGGCTACAGTGACCTGTGATGGTGCCACGGTACTCCAGCCTGGGTGATAGAGTAAGACCTTGTCTCTTTTCTTTTTTTCAAAAGAAGAAAAAAAGGAAGTAGTTGGGGTCTCACCCAGGTAATTATTTTAATTAACGACAGCCCATCTCTACTAAAAATAAAAAGTTATATGAGCATACCTGTAGTCTCACCTACTTTGAAGGTTGAAGCAGGAGGATTGCTCGAGCCTGAGAGGTTGAGGCTGTAATGAGCTGATTACACCACTGTACTCCAGCCTGGGCAACAGAGCAAGACCTTGTCTCAAAAACGAAAGAAAGAAAGAAAGGGGCCGGGCACTGTGGTTCACAACTGTAATCACAGCACTTTGGGAGGCCGAGGTGGGTGGATTACTTGAGGTCAGAAGTTTGAGACTAGCCAGGCCAACATGGTGAAACCCCGTCTCTACTAAAAATACAAAAATTAGCCGGGCATAGTGGTGCATGCCTATAATCTCAGCTACTCGGGAGGCTGAGGCAGGAGAATTGCTTGAACCTGAGAGGTGGAGGTTGCAGTAAGCTGAGATCACTGCACTCCAGCCTGGGTGGCAGAACAAGATGAGAGAAAGAAAGAAAGAAAGAAAAAGAGAGAGAGAGGAAAGAAAGAGAGAGAGAGAGAGAGAAGGAAGGAAGGAAGGAAAGAAGGAAGGAAGGAAGGAAGGAAGGAGAGAGAAGGAAGGCAGGCAAGGAAGGAGAGAGAGAGAGCGAGAGAAAGAAAATACACACATACACACACAACTCCACAAAACCCACAATTCAGACACACAGCTCACACACAGGTCTCCAGCATAGACATGTTTATACATCCATTTACTCAATCACCCACAATACAATCACACAACACAGGCAGACAGTTCACATGCCAACACACTCTTGCACAGACACGCAAACAGAAGCACGGAATTTGTACAGAGCACGCTCACAGTGTCTGATCCATAACTCAGACACGGAGTCACGCCCACAAAGGCACAGTAGAGGCAGAGTTCACACACAAACAGACCCGTCAGGACCCACGACACAGCCCTCTGACACGCGGACGCCAGGCCAGGGCAGCGTGGGAATGAGGCTGCAAGGAGGGAGTGAAGTGGAGGGGATGACTCAGGAGGCCTCTCTGGGGGAGGAGGAGGAGGGAAGGAGGGAGGAGGGCAGGCATCCAGCGCATGTGGTTCCTATTAGGGGCCTGGGAATTGAGGCATGAGCTGGCGGGACAAGGAGACCCAGGAACGCTTCCCAGCCCTACCAAAGCAGGAAGGAGTAAGGCCCTGATCTGAGGCTCTGCAGCCGGAACTTGGCTCAGAACCGCAGCTGTTCCTAAAGCAGAGTGGTCTGCCCCAAGCCAGGCCCAGCGGGGGACTCATTTCAACCCCTGCGATAGTCCTGGAGAAGGTTTCTTTTTCTTTCTTTTTTTTTTTTCTGAGACAGAGTTTTGCTCTTGTTGCCCAGGCTGGAGTGCAGTGGTGCAATCTCAGCTCGCTGCAACCTCCTCCTCCAGGGTTCAAGCGATTCT
Organism: Macaca thibetana thibetana; assembly: GCF_024542745.1. Classification (NCBI taxonomy): domain Eukaryota; kingdom Metazoa; phylum Chordata; class Mammalia; order Primates; family Cercopithecidae; genus Macaca; species Macaca thibetana. The sequence goes on along the minus strand of NC_065596.1, from coordinate 14,418,571 downwards.
CCTGCCTCTGCCTCCCGAGTAGCTGGGATTACAGGCTCCTGCCACCAGGCCTGGCTAATTTTTGTATTTTTAGTAGAGACAGGGTTTCACCATGTTGGTCAGGCTAGTCTCGAACTCCTGACCTCAGGTGATATGCCCGCCTTGGCCTCTCAAAATGCTAGGATTACAGGCATGAGCCACCCTGCCCGGCCTCCTGGCAAGGGTTTCTTTCTCTTTCTTTCTTTCTCTTTCTTTCTTTCTTTCTTTCTTTCTTTCTTTCTTTCTTTCTTTCTTTCTTTCTTTCTTTCTTTCTTTCTTTCTTTCTTCCTTTCTTTCTTCCTTTCCTTTCTTTCCTTCCTTCCTTCCTTCCTTCCTCTCTCCCTCCCTCCCTCTTTCTTTCCTTTTTCTTCCTTCCTTCCTACCTTTTCTTTTCTTTTCTTTTTTGAGATGGAGTCTTACTCTGTTGCCCAGGCTGGAGTGCAGTGGCGAAATCTCGGCACACTGCAACCTCTGCCTCCTGGGTTCAAGCGATTCTCCTGCCTCGGCCTCCTGAGTAGTTGGGATTACAGGCACGCACCACCACGCCTGGCTAATTTTTATATTTTTAATAGAGACAGGGTTTCTCCACGTTGGCCAGGCTAGTCTCAAACTCCTGACCTCAATTGATCTGCACACTTCAGCCTCCCAAAGTACTGGCATTACAGCCACCAAGCCCGGCCTCTTTCTTTTTCTGAGACGGGGTCTCACTCTGTCACCCAGGCTGGAGTGCGGTAGCACAATCACAGCTCATTGTAGCCTCGACCTCCCCAGGCTCAGGTGATCCTTCTACCTCAGCCTCCCAAGTGGCTGGTACTACAAGTGCGCACCAACACCATGCCCAGCTAATTTTTGTATTTTTTTTGTAGAGATGGGGTTTTACCATGTTGCCCAGGCTGGTCTGGTCTTGAACTCCTGGGCTCAAGTGATCAACTTGCCTTGGCCTCCCAAAGGGTTGGGATTACAGGTATGAGTCACCAGGCCGGGTCTTTTTTTTTTTTAGGCGGGGGGACAGAATCTTGCTCTGTCGCCCAGGCTGGAGTGCAGTGGTACGATCATGGCTCACTGCAGCCTCGACCTCCTGGCCTCAGGCAATCATCCTTGGAAGGATTTCACAGGGCAGGAAAGTGACATTCAGAAAGGTGAAGCAACTTGCCTGAGGTCACACAGCAAGGAGGCGGAGGAGCTAGGATTCAAGCCCATGTCTCTGTGCAGCCTCCTTTCCCATCTTGTAGTAGAGGCCTGGACCCCTCCATTTAAGCTGCAAGGAGAGATGAAGCACTGATGCCTGGCCCAGGCTGCACTGGATTTGCGGCTCTGAAAAAGCCAGCTGTGGCCAGGTACGGTGGCTCTTGCATGTGATCCCAGCATTTTGGGAGGCCAAGGCATATGGATCACTTGAGGCCAGGAGTGTTAAACGAGCCTGACCAACATGACGAAACCCTGTCTTTACTAAAAATACAAAAAAAGTTAGTCGAGTGTGGTGGTGTGTGCCTGTAGTCCCAGCTACTCGGGAGACTGGGGCAGGAGAATCACTTGAATCCAGGGACAGAGGTTGCAGTGAGCCGAGATCATGCCACTGCACTCCAGCCTGGGGAGCAGAGTGAGACTCTGGGTTGAGTCCAGGAGTTCCAAACCAGCCTGGGCAACAGGGCAAGACTGCCTTTCTGTAAAATAATAATAATAATAATAATAATAATAATAATAATAAAACTAGCTGGGCATGGTGATTTGCGCCTTCTACTTGGGAGGATGAGGTGGGAGAATCACTTGAGCCCAGGAGTTGAAGGCTGCAGTGAGCTATGATGGCACCACTGCACCCCAGCCTGGGCAACAGAGCAAGACCCTGTTTCTTAAAAAAACAAAGACACGCCGGGCGCGGTGGCTCAAGCCTGTAATCCCAGCACTTTGGGAGGCTGAGATGGGTGGACCACGAGGTCAGGAGATCGAGACCATCCTGGCTAACACGGTGAAACCCCGTCTCTACTAAAAAATACAAAAAAAAAAAAAAAAAAAAAACACTAGCCAGGCGAGGTGGTGGGCGCCTGTAGTCCCAGCTACTTGGGAGGCTGAGGCAGGAGAATGGCGTAAACCCGGGAGGCGGAGCTTGCAGTGAGCCGAGATCTGGCCACTGCACTCCAGCCTGGGCGACAGAGCGAGACTCCGTCTCAAAAAAAAAAAAAAAGAGAGAGAGAAAGAGAGAGAGATACTTGTATCTACAATGAGAGGCAAAGCCTCCAGTTGAGCTAACAAAGCAAGTTGCAAAAGAACATGTTCAACATTGAACCAGCTAGAGATGATTTAAAAATCTGCCAAATCATGTGTGTCATCCATGGATACGGCAGTCCATACGCAGTACATTCGGAAAAGCATTCTGGGAACAGCCATTCCCACACTCAGAGGGGTGGGACAATGGGGAATGAGTGTTTCATGGGGACAGTAGTTCAGTCTGGGAAGATGAGCACGTTCTGGAGATGAGTGGTAGTGATGGTTGCACAATAATGCGAACATACTCAAGCCCCTGGACTATACACTTAAAAATAATTACAATGGAAAAATGTTATGTACATATGTGTGTGTATATTATATGTGTGTGTATATATATACACACATATATACACATATATAATACATATATACACATATATACATATATATATACATATATATATATATTTTTTTTAATGGAGTCTCCCTTTGTCACCAGGCTGGAGTGCAGTGGCACCATCTCAGCTCACTACAACCTCCACCTCCCGGGTTCAAGCAATTCTCCTGCCTCAGCCTCCCGAGTAGCTGGGACTACAGGTGCACACCACCATGTCCAGCTAATTTTTGTTTTTTTGGTAGAGACAGGGCTTTACCATGTTGGCCAGGATGGTCTCAATCTTTTGACCTCGTGATCTGCCCGCCTTGGCCTCCCAACGTGCTGGGCGTGAGCCACCGAGCCCGGCCCTATGTTATGTATATTTAACATACACATTTGGATACAGTTGGTAAGGGAAAGAAAGAGATGCAGTCGGATAAATGTATACAAGGGGCATCAGTTATGTGCAAAGCGTTATTTCTCAGGTGGGTGTGTGAATAGGTGAGAGTTCATGATAAGAGTTCTCTCTATTATTTTCTATTTATGTATTAATTAATTATTTTTTTTTGAGACGGAGTCTCACTCTGTCACCCAGGGTGGAGTGCAGTGGCACGATCTCAGCTCACTGAGGCCTCCACCTCCCAGGTTCAAGTGATTCTCCTGCCTCAGCCTCCTGAGTAGCTAGGATTGCAGGTGCACACCGCCATGCGCAACTAATTTTTGTATTTTTAGTAGAGACGGGTTTTCACCATGTTGGCCAGGCTGGTCTCAAACTCCTGACCTCAGATGATCTGGCCTCCTTGACTTCCCAAAGTGCTGGGATTACAGGCATGAGCCACCGTGCCTGGCCAGTTATTGTAAATAGTTCTGCTATGCACTTGGGAATTACAAATATGTCTTTGACAGGGTCTCATTCTATCATCCAGGCTGGAGTGCAGTGGCACAGTCATGGCTCACTGCAGCCTCGCCCTCCTGGGCTCAAGCAATACTGTTGCCTCAGCCTCTCTAGTAGCTGGGACTACAGGCACACAGCATTATGCCTGGCTAACGTTTTAAGTTGCTATAGAAACAGGGTCTCACTATGTTGCCAGGACTGATCTCGAACTCCGGGCCTCAAGCGATCCTCCCGCCTTGGCCTCCCAAAGCACTAGGATTACAGGCTTGAGCCACCGCCCCTGGACTCCCCTAGCTTTGCTTCACAGCACCGCCTATATATATATATATATATATATAATTTATATAAACATTTATATATTATTTATTTTTATATATATATATATAATTTATATATATATATTTGCTTACTGCCTGTCAACCATCCTAAAGTGTTAACTCCAGCAGGGCAAAGATCTTTGTTTCATGGCTGTCTCCCCAGAGCCTATGCCATTGCACTCTAGTGCCTGGAGCATAGTAGGTGCTGAATAAATATTTGTTAAATGTTATGTGTGCTGGGATGGGACCTCTGATATGTCTACAAGCCAGTTTTTTGGGGGGTTTTTTGTTGTCATTTTTGAGATGGAGTCTCACTCCGTTGCCCAGGCTGGAGTGCAGTGGTGCAACCTCGGCTCGCTGCAACTTCCACCTCCTGGGTTCAAGCGATTCTCCTGCCTCAGCTTCCTGAGTAGCTGGGATTATAGGTGTGCGCACCACCATACCTCACTAATTTTTGTATTTTTAGTAGAGATGGGGTTTCAGCATGTCCACCAGGCTGGTCTCGAACTCCTGACCTCAGGTGATCTGCCGGCCTCAGCTCCCCAAAGTGCTGGGATTACAAGCGTGAGCCACCGCGCCTGGCCTACAAGCCAGTTTAACCAGGCTCTTTTTTTTTTTGAGACGGAGTCTTGCTCTGTCGCCCAGGCTGGAGTGCAGTGGCGCAATCTCGGCTCACTGCAAGCTCCGCCTCCCGGGTTCACGCCATTCTCCTGCCTCAGCCTCCCGAGTAGCTGGGACTACAGGAGCCCGCCACTGCGCCCGGCTAATTTTTTCTATTTTTAGTAGAGACGGGGTTTCACCATGGTCTCGATCTCCTGACCTTGTGATCCATCCGCCTCGGCCTCCCAAACTGCTGGGATTACAGGCGTGAGCCACCGCGCCCGGCCTAACCAGGCTCTTGTATGTAGCTTCATGTGTCAATGGCATGTCTTCATGTGAGGCTGCAGTTTTCCAGGTCTAACATGTGCCAGCCAGGCCTCATGATGCAGTAGTTTTGTGTATGACAACGACAGTCTCTCTCTCCAGGTGTGGCTTGTCTCTGCAAATGGATTTCTGAACACCAGTGTGTGTGTGTGAAGGGGACTCTGGGTGTGTGTTGTAAACGAATAAGTAACAGAGGCAGATCTCAAGCAATTTAGAGGTTGATTTCGCCAAGGTTAAGGACACGCCTGGGAAAAAGAAACACAAGTTACAGTAGGATCTGCGGCCTGTGCTTTGTCCGAAGAGAGTTTTGAGGACTTCACTATTTAAAGGGGACTGGATGCAGTGGTTCATGCCTGCAATCCCAGTGCTTTGGGAGGCGGAGGTGGAAGGATCACTTGAGCCTGGGAGTTCAAGGCTGTAGTGAGCTCTGATGGCACCATTGCACTTCAGCCTGGGCAACACAGCGAGACCCTATCTCCAAAAAGACATTTTTTTAAGAAAAAAAATTAGGGTGGGCACAATGGCTCACACCTGTAATCCCAGCACTTTGGGAGGTCAAGGCAGGCAGATCACTTGAGGCCAGGAATTCAAGACCAGCCTGGCCAACATGGTGAAACCCCATCTCTACTAAAAATACAAAAAATTAGCTGGTCGTGGCAGCATGTGCCGGTAATCCCAGCTACTTGAGAGGCTCAGGTATGAGAATCGCTTGAACTCGGGAGGCGGAGGTTGCAGCGAACTGAGATCACATCATTGCACTCCAGCCTGGGTGACAGAGCGAGAGTCCATCTCAAAGGAAAGAAAAAAATGAAAACAATTTTAAGGGGAAAAAGCAAAAAGGAGGAAGGAGGAAGGGAAAAACAGCAGGGGCGAGAGTAGGCGATGAGGCAAGTGTTTTCATTCTCGTGAGGCTTTGATTACCGCTTAGTGAATCTTCCTTTTACATATGAAAAGAGGGGGGTAGAGGAAACGTTGATTATGCAATCAGCTCCAGCTCAGTACATCTACATTTTACGTAAGACAAAGTAAGCAAGTGAAATTACAGCTATCTGCTTGGGAACAAAAGGAAAGCAGTTTTCGCCTGACTCAGTTCCCAAGCTTCACTTTTCCCTTTTGCCACGGTTGAGTTTGGAGCCCCAAGATGAAATTTTCCTTTCACAGCTGGGTGTGTGTGACGGTGTGTGTGTGCCCTGCTATTGGTGCCAGTGTGTCTGAACCTGGCTGAGGATGTGTGTGTATGGGGGTTTGGTACATGACCTGCAGCTGTGGCAGGGGTGACAAGAGAGAAGTCTAACTTTGAGAGTCCTTGGTTCTGATATGTAATTGTGTGTGAGTGTCCCCATCAAAGTTGTGGCCAGGCATGGTGGCTCATGCCTATAATACCAGCACTTTGAGAGGTCAAGGTGGGCGGATTGTCTGAGGTCAGGAGTTTGAGACTAGCCTGGCCAACATTGCAAAACCCCGTCTCTAATAGAAATACAAAAAAAAAAAAAAAAAAAAAAAAGCCAGGCGTGGTGGCACACACCTGTAGTCCCAGCTACTCAGGAGGCTGACTCAGGGGAATTGCTTGAACCCGGGAGGCAGAGGTTGCAGTGAGCCAACATTGTGCCACTGCACTCCAGCCTGGGCAACACAGCGAGACTTCATCTCAAACAAAACAAAAAAGCTATGAGTATGCATGTGTAAAATTCCCTGCTAGGCCCAGCCCCCTGGCTCACACTTGTCATCCCAGCACTTTGAGAGGCTGAGGCAGGAAAATTGCTTGAGCTCAGGAGTTCCAGACCAGCCTGGGCAACATAGTGAGCCTTTGTCTCTACAAAAGATCTAAAAATTAGGTAGGTGTGGTGGCATGAGCCTGTGGTCCCAGCTGCTCAGGAGGCTGAGATATGAGGATCTCTTGAGCCTGGGATGTTGAGACTCTACTCCAGTCTGGGCAACAGAATGAGACCCTGTCTCAAAAACAACAACAACAGCAACAACAACAACAACGAAAGAATTAGCCGGGCATGGTAGTGCGCACCTGTAGTCCCAGCTATTAGGGAGGCTGAGGCAGGAGGATTGCTTAAAGCCAGGAATTTGAGGCTGCAGTAAGCTATGATCTAGCCACTGAACTTCAGCTTGGGTGACAGAACAGGACCCTGTCTCTAAAAAAAAAATTAAAAACAATTAGTTAGGAGTTGGGGGATGTACCTATGGTCCCAGCTACTCTGGAGGCTGAGACAGGAGGATCACTTGAGCAGGGGAGGTTGAAGCTGCAGTGAGCCATGATCGCACCACTGCGTTCCAGCTTGGTGACAGAGCAAGACCCCAACTCCTAAACAAATAAACTCCCCTACCATATCCGCCCTCTCCTCCACCCCCAAACCACAACCATCTCTGTATAAAGCCACAGGCAGCCCCCACTCTGGCCACCCCACTCTGCCCCTAGCTGGAACACTGTGTGTCAGTAATTGCTCAGGGAGCACTAGCAGTGTGACTAATTATGGCTGCTAAATATGCAAATCAGCTGGGGGTTTTCCGGGCAGCCGCCGGGGTGCTGGCACTGATGCTGAATAAACACAAGGAGCTTAGCAAGGCCCAGAATTCCCTTCTCACACCTTTGTCAATTAACCTTTCATTTACAGGGTCGGGTTTCTCATTCATTAACGAGCTTTGGGCTCATTAAAGAGTCCTCATTAAACTCTATAAATTGTCCCTCCCTTCCAAAATGCCTGCACCAGAATGGAAATGGAGTTGCAAAACTGAGACAGGCCGACCTGCATTCAAATGCCTGGCTGTGTACTGTGGGCAGACACCTCCCCTCTCTGAACCTGTTTCCTTCCTGTAAAATGCAAACAAACAGACATGGGGCCGTGGGGGCAAGTCCCCATGGCTCATACTTATAATCTCAACACTTTGGGAGGCCAAGGTGGGAGGATTGCCTGAGGACAGGAGTTTGAGACAAGCCTGGGCAACAGAGCAAGACCCTTTCTCTACAAAAAAATTTGAAAATTAGCTGAGCATGGTGAAGCACACCTGTAGTCTCAGCTACTCAGGAGGCTGAGTCAAGAGGGTTGGTTGAGCCTAGGTGTTGGAGGCTGCAGTGAGCTATGATCATGCCACTGCACTCCAGCCTGGGCAACAGAGCAAGACCCTGTTTCAAAAAAATAAAATGCAGAGATCAGGAGTTTGAGAACAGCCTGGCCAACACAGCAAAACCCCCATCTCTACTAAAGATACAAAAGTTAGCCGGGTGTGGTGTCACGTGCCTGTAGTCCCAGTTGCAGGAGAATTGCTTGAACCCGGGAGGCAAAGGCTGCAGTGAGCTGAAATCATGCCACTGCACTCCAGCCTGGGCAACAGAGCAAGACTCTGTCTCAAAAAATAAATAAAATAAAATAAAATAAAATAAAATAAAATAAAATAGGCCGAGCGCGGTGGCTCACACCTGTAATCCCAGCACTTTGGGAGGCTGAGGCGAGCGGATGACCTGAGGTCAGGAGTTCGAGATCAGCCTGACCAACATGATGAAACCCCTCTCTACTAAAAATACAAAAATTAGCTGGGCATGGTGGCACACACCCGTAATCCCAGCTACACAGAAGGCTGAGGCAGGAGAATCACTTGAACCCAGGAGGCGGAGAGTGCAGTGAGCCGAGATCGCGCCATTCCACTCCAGCCTGGGCAACAAGAGGGAAACTCCATCTCATAAAATAAAATAAATAAAAAATCATAGGCCAGGAGCGGTGGCTCACGCTTGTAATCCCAGCACTTTGGGAGGCTGAAGTGGAGGATCACAGGGCCAAGAGATCGAGACCATCCTGGCCAACATGGTGAAACCCCATCTCTACTAAAAATACAAAAAAATTAGCTGGGCATGATGGCACGTGCCTGTAGTCTCGGCTACTTGGGAGGCTGAAGCAGGAGAATCGCTTGAGCCCCAGAGGCGGAGGTTGCAGTGAACCGAGATTGCACCACTGTACTCAAGCCTGGGCAACAAGAGCGAAACTCTAGCTCAAAAAAAAAATAATAATGGTTGGCCAGGCGCAGTGGCTCACACCTGTAATCCCAGCACTTTAGGAGGCCAAGGCGGGTGGATCATCTGAGGTCAGGAATTCGAGACCAGCCTAACCAACATGGTGAAACCCCGTCTCTACTAAAAATACAATAGTGGTCAGGTGTGGTGGTACATGCCTCTAATCCCAGCTACTTGGGAGGCTGAGGCAGGGGAATCGCTTGATCCCGGGATACAGAGGTTGCAGTGAGCCGAGATTGCCCCATTGCACTCCAGCCTGGGTGACAGAGCAAAACTCCATCTCAAAATAATAATAATAACAATAATAAATAAAATAAAATAATAATAATAATAGTAAATATATATTAAAAGGAATGGGAGATATTAAAGTGGACTGTGATAAAGAAAGAGAATACATAGGCCGGGTGCGGTGGCTCACACCTGTAATCCCAGCATTTTGGGAGGCCAAGGTGGGTGAATCACGAGGTCAGGAGATCGAGACCATCCTGGCTAATATGGTAAAATCCCGTCTCTACTAAAAATACAAAAAATTAGCCAGGTGTGGTGGTGGGTGCCTGTAGTCCCAGCTACTTGGGAGGCTGAGGCAGGAGAACGGCGTGAACCCGGGAGGCGGAGCTTGAAGTGAGCCGAGATTGTGCCACTGCACTCCAGCCTGGGCAACAGAGTGAGACTCCGTCTCAAAAAGCAGAAAGAAAACAAAGAAAAGAAAAGAGAAAAGAAAAGACATGTAAAGTGCTGAGCCCAGGGATGTAGTTTTGAAAAACAGCAATGGCCAAAATTCCCTTAAGAGAGAGGACTTTGTTTAGCAAAATGTTTTTTTGCGTTTTTTTTTTTTTTTTTTTTTTTTTTTTAAAGAGATAGGATCTTGCTATGTTGCCCATGTGGACTTGAACTCCTGGGCTCAAACTCACTCCAGATCTCTCGCCTTAGGCTCCTAAATAGCTGGGGTTACAGGTGCATGTCACCATGCCCAGCTCTGTTTAGCAAAATCTGTTGATGGTCTTCATCACTTTCTAGTTCTAGACTTTGGATAAATTATTCCACCTTTCTGTGTTCCTCAGTTTCCTTATCTGCACCATGGAGATAATAGTAGTACATCCCTCAAAGTTTATTATGTGGAATAATTAAATTAATCGAGGTAAAACATTTGATGAACAGTGTCTGGCATATGGGTAATAAATGGCAACTATGATTATGTTAGTTGAGGCCGGGCATGGTGTCTCACGCCTGTAATCCCAGCACTTTGGGAAGCTGAGGCTGAATGATCCCTTGAGCCCAGGAGCTTGAGACCAGCCTGGGCAACACAGTGAGACTTTGTCTTTTTTTTTTTTTTTTTTGAGACAGAGTCTTGCTCTGTCACCCAGGCTGGAGGGCAGCGGCTCAGTCTTGGCTCAATCTTGGCTCACTGCAACCTCTGCCTCCCCGGTTCAAGCGATTTTCATGGCTCAGCCTCCAGAGCAGCTGGGACTACAGGCACATGCCACCATGCCCAGCTAATTTTTGTATTTTTAGGTGGAGACAGGGTTTCACTATATTGGCCAGGCTGGTCTCAAACTCCTGACTTCGTGAACCACCCGCCTCGGCCTCCCAAACTGCTGGGATTAAAAGGTCTGAGCCACAGTGCCCAGCCGAGACCCTGTCTCTTAAAAAAAGTTTGAAAATTGGCCGGGTACGGTGGCTCATGCCTGTAATCCCAGGACTTTGGGAGGCCGAGACAAGTGGATCACGAGGTCAGGAGATCAAGACCATCCTGGACAACATGGTGAAACCCCATCTCTAGTAAAATACAAAAAAATTAGCCAGGCATGATGGAGCATGCCTGTAGTCCCAGCTACTAGGGAGACTGAGGCAGGGAAGTTGCTTGAACATGGGAGGCAGAGGTTGCAGTGAGCCGAGATGGCACCACTGCACTCCAGCCTGGTGACAGAGCAAGACTCCGTCTCAAAAAACAAAAAAAAAAAGTTTAAAAATTAGCTAGGCGTGGTGGCACATGACTATAGTCCCAGCTATTTGAGAGGCTGAGGTGGGAGGACCAATTGAGGCCAGGAGTTGGAGACTGCAGTGAGCCCAGATGACACCACTATACTCCAGCCTGGGCAACAGAGCAAGAAAAAAAATGCTCTAAAAAAACATGAATGAACGAATCACCAACCTCTGGGCACCAACAGTCTTCATGGAGTCAGGACTCTTAGCAACGTTGATTCAATGAATGAGGACCAGTATTCAGATGGCCTTAAGGGGCTGGTGGCAGGAGTAGTAGGGGGAGAGCCTTGGGTTTGAGGGAGAAAACTCACCCCAGTCTGAAGTTTCTACCTACCCAATCCCACCTGACCCAACTCAACTCACACCATTTCTCCATCACTCCTAACTAAACTCAATCCAACAGTGCCTATCAACTGATGAATGAATTAGCCAAAGGTGGGAGATGACTGAATATTACTTCGCAATAAAAAGGAATGAAATACTGATGCATGTACAAATAAACCTGGAAACCAGCCGGGCACTGTGGTTAATGTCTGCAATCCCAGCACTTTGGGAGGTCGAGGTGGGTGAATCACTTGAGGCCAGGAGTTCAAGACCAACCTGGCCGACATGGTGAAACCCCGTTTCTACTAAAAATACAAAAACTAGCCAGGGATGGTGGTGTGTGCCTGTAGTCCCAGCTACTTGGAAGGCTGAGACAGGAGAGCTGCTTGAACCCTGGAGGGGGAGGTTGCAGTGAGCCGAGATCATGCTACTACACTCCAGCCTGGGTGACAGAGCAAGACCCTGCCCCCAAAACAAAAATCTCCTGGAAACCATTTGGCTCAAAAGGCCAGACACAAAGGGCCATATATTGTGTGATTCCATTTATTTTTATTTATTCCTTTTGTTTTTGTTTTTTGGTTTTTATTTTAGAGAGAAGGTCTCACTCTGTTGCCCAGGCTGGAGTACGGTGGTGTGATCATAGCTCACTGCAGCCTCCAACTCCTGGCCTCCAGTGATTCTCCTGCCTCAGCCTCCTGAGTAGCTGGAACTACAGATGTGCACCACTGTACCTGGCTAATGTTTTTATTTTTATTTTTGTAGAAATGGGGTCTTGCTATGTTGCCTGGGCTGGTCTGGAACTCCTGGCCTCAAGCAATCTTCCTGCCTTGGCCTCCCAGAATGCTGGGGTTGCAGGAGTGAGTCACCTCACCCAGCCTGATTCCATTCATATGAAATGGACATTTCAGTCCAGAATAGGCAAATCCTAAGAGACAGAAAGCAAATTCGCGGTTGCCTACAGCTGGGAGGTTGGAAAGACATGCGGAGTGACCACTAATGGGTATAGGATTTCTTTTAATTATACAGCTTAAATGGGTGAATTATATGGTATGTGAATTCTATCTCAATAAATCAGTTAAAAATATATCTCAGGCCGGGCGCGGTGGCTCACGCCTGTAATCCCAGCACTTTGGGAGGCCGAGGCGGGCGGATCACAAGGTCAGGAGATCGAGACCACGGTGAAACCCCGTCTCTACTAAAAATACAAAAAATTAGCTGGGCGCGGTTGTGGGCGCCTGTAGTCCCAGCTACTCGGGAGGCTGAGGCAGGAGAATGGCGTGAACCCGGGAGGCGGAGCTTGCAGTGAGCCGAGATCGCGCCACTGCACTCCAGCCTGGGCTGGGTGACAGAGCGAGACTCCGTCTCAAAAAAAAAAAAAAAAAAATAAAAAAAAATAAAAAAAAATATATATCTCAAACCAACATCTAACTCCTAATTCAAATCATCCCGAACCAAGTTTTGTTTTTTTATTTTTTTTTGAGACGGAGTCTCGCTCTGTCGCCCAGGCTGGAGTGCAGTGGCATGATCTCGGCTCACTGCAAGCTCTGCCTCCTGGGTTCACGCCATTCTCCTGCCTCAGCCTTCCGAGTAGCTGGGACTACAGGCGCCTGCCACCACGCCCGGCTAATTTTTTGTAGTTTTTTAGTAGAGACGGGGTTTCACCGAGTTAGCCAGGATGGTCTTGATCTCCTGACCTCGTGATCCACCCACCTCGGCCTCCCAAAGTGCTGGAATTACAGGCGTGAGCCATCGCACCCGGCCTTTTTTTTTTTTTTTTTTTTTTTTTTTGAGACAAGGTCTTGCTGTGGTATCACCCAGGCTGGAGCACAGTGGTGCAACCTCAGCTTACTGCAACCTCCGCCTCCTAGGCTCAAGTGATTCTCCCACTTCAGCCTCCTGAGTGGCTGAAACCACAGGCATGCTTCTCCATGCCCAGCTAATTAAATTTTTTTTTTTTTTTTTTTTTGTAAAGAGGCCAAACTTCTGGTTTAAGCTGTCTTGGGCCTCCCAGCCCAAGCTGACAATTTTCAACTTTTCCTCTAGGAGCCTAGGTGAATAAATAGGCCTCTAATCTCCAGTAAGTCTCATTAAAATTGGATTCCCAAAAGACACACCTAATTAATACAGGTGGTGACAGGTACCTCAGATGAGACAAGAGCCAGATCCCAAGAGTGATGTGGGCCACATCAGATGAAAGAGATCAAGAGCTGGGTGAGGTGGCTCATGCCTGTAATTTCAGCAGCTCAGGAGGCTGAGGTGGGAGGATCACTTAAGGCTAGTAGTTTGAGACCAGCCTCGACAACAAAGCAAGACAATATCTCTCTATACACACACACACACACACACAAACACACACACACACACACAAAACAACCTAACTGGGTGTGGTGGTGCATGCCTGTGGTCCCAGGTACTCAGGAGGCTGAAGAAGGAGGATCAGTTGAGTCCCAGAGTTGGAGGCTGCAGTGAGCCATGATCACGCCATTGCACTCCAGACTGGGCAACAGAGTGAGACCCAGTCTCTAAAAATGAACAAACAAGGGACGGGCTTGGTGGTTCACATCTGTAATCCCAGCACTTTGGGAGGCCGAGGTGGGGGATCACCTGAGGTCAGGAGTTCAAAACCAGCCTGGCCAACAAGGTGAAATCCCATCTCTACTAAAATTACAAAAATTAGCTGGGCATGGTAATGCGCACGTGTAACCCCAGCTTCTAGGGAGGCTGAGGCAGGAGAATTGCTTGAACCTGGGAGGCGCAGGTTGCAGTGAGCCAAGCTTGCACCACTGCACCCCAGCCTGGGTGACACAGTGAGACTGCGTCTCAAGGATAAATAAATAAAACAAAAATAAAAACAAACAAAAAAATTAAAAAAAGAAGTACAGAGACGAAAACACAGTTCATCAGTTTATTCTCAGATTTGAGATGCAAATTATGCCCTATGGCCTGGCGGTGGGGGGGCCGGGCTTGGGTTGGAATCTCTCATCATATCCTAGCCTTCCCTAAGGAGGAAGCAGATGAAATCTACAACAGGGGGGATTTTCCCTTTTAATACAGACCCAGGTATAAATAGGGCAGCACCATTAGGATCCTGATTCCCCCCCACCATCTTGGTCCCCGATTCACCTGGCATGGCAAGGTGAGTCTGGGGAGGTGGGGGGCAGGGGGAGGGGATTTGCAGAGCTGGACTGAGGCAGGACAAGAAACACACAGCTCAGTCAAGGGAAGTCCCACTTCCCTCTGTAGTCTGACTTTAGTCCTTTCACCGTGGAAGTAGAAAGGATCAAAGGGGGTGGGGGTCCCAGCCTGGGATCAGGAGACATCCAGTGCTTAACTCTGGGGAAGGGTAGCACCAAAAGGTGTGAAGGGCAGCGACAGAGGAGTGAGGAGGCAGGCGTTGGGGAATGGGGAGGCTTTTGTTCATCAGCTCTGAGTTAGAAGCTCATTGCATGGGGGTTCAAGAGGTGGGGAGGTGAGGTTTGGGTGGGGAGGGAGGGGAGAAAGAGCCAGACTGCAGTATGCCACCTGGAATGGGGTGGGAGGAGGCTGGACCCTTGGGCCAGGGAAGCCCAGCCCCCAGCGCCCTGGAAAGGAGAAGGAATGACTGACCGTGATGAGCGAAGTCACATCCCATTGGCTCCAGAGTCACAGGTAACGATAAATACGGTGGCTTCAAAGCCTCAGCACCAAAGGCACCCCATTCTGGGGCTCCCTCATGGTCCCTCCCACCCCGGACACTCTCAGCTGCTGAAGCAGACGGGGCCCAGTTCAAACCCAAACTTCTGGTTCGTCTGGCCAAAGTCAGTGGCCGCCACATCCCACAGGGGCAGAAATCCCGCTCGAGAAGAGCTGAATTCGAAAAGGGTCTTCGTCTGTCCTTTCCGGAGCTGTCCACAGAGAAGACAGAGATGGTGAGTTATGGGGAGGGTGGCTGAGGTCTTGCCTCCCCTCTCCAGCCAGCCACTGCCCCACCCTCTTACCCGGCAGCCATCCTGGGGGACGCTGACGGTGGCTGCTGTCGTCTGGTTGAAGGACAGCTCCTCTCCATTGGTGCCAAGGAAGCGGACGGAGCGGCTGTGGTCACCCGTGGCTTCGTCCAGCCAGGCAGCCGCATTCTGGCAGGAGTAGGTGAGGTTCTGACGAGCTGTGGCACTCAGCAGTTTCAGGAAGTTTAGCTGCACGACATTCACTGGGGACCCGTCGGCGTCCACATAGGAGAACTGGTGGGAGGAGGTCAAGGCAGAGGGTGAGGGGCTCCATGAGCCTCTTTCGGCAGAACCCACCCCCGGGGAATCTCCATCCACTGGCAGACAGACCACGCCTCCCATGTCGCCATCTCTGAGGAGGTCCCACCAGCCACCTGGAGATCCCTGGCAGAATCGCAAGAGTCACCTGAACATCCACTCTGTCCACCTCTCCATCCAGTAGGTCTCCATGCCCACCCCATATGACCTCCCAAATTTTGGTTGCTTCATCCACCAATCCAGGGTTTTAACACACTCAGCCCCACCCGGAAGTCACAACTCTACCTCCACTCTTGTGAGCCACTGGATCTACAGAGCTCACTGTCTCCTGAATACCCGATTTCTGCCCTGTCCAATACGGCAGCCACGTGTCTTGAAATGTGGCCGATTTGAAGGAGGGACTTTTTTTTACTTTATTTAATTTTTTTCCCTTTTTTGGTGAGTGGGGGTTGGGGCCTTGCTCTTTTGCCCAAGTTGGAGTGCATTGGCACAATTCTGGCTCATTCCAGCCTCCATCTCCAGAGCTCAAGTCATCCTCCCATCTCAGCCTCCCAAGTAGCTGGGACTACAGGTGCACACCACCATGCCTGGCTGGGACTTTTTTTTTTTTTTTTAACTTCATTTAATTTTTTTTTACTTAAAAAAATTCATAACTAGTGACTGAGCTTCAATCCAGTTATCAGAAAGCTTATGTTTGGAACAACTTGAGTCTGAATCTACTTTTTGAACTGTTGTTCAATGGTTTTATGAAATCTAAATATAGATCAAATGTTCCCAATAAAATTTAGCATTTAAACTGTGATGTACTATAAATGTAAAATCTCCATCAGATTTTGAAGAGCTAATATGAAAAAAAATACAAAATATCTTAATAATGCTTTTTCTCTTTCTTTTTTTTTTTTTTTTTTTTTTTTTTTTTTTTGAGATGAAATCTCACTCTGTTGCCCAGGCTGGAGTGCAGTGGTACGGTTTTGGCTCACTGCAACCTCCACCTCCCGGGTTCAAGCGATTTTCCTGTCTCAGCCTCCCAAGTAGCTGGGATTACAGGCACGCCTGGCTAATTTATTGTATTTTTAGTAGAGATGGGGTTTTACCATATTGGCCAGGCTGGTCTGGAACTCCTGACCTCAGGTGATCCCCCTACCTTGGCCTCCCAAAGTGCTGGGATTACAGGCATGAGCCACTGTGCCCAGCTATGTGACTTTTTCTTCTTCAAATTCACCAGACCCTGTCTTGACTCTGAACCTTTGCGTATGCCATTCCCTCTTCCTGGAACACTTGTCCTTGCCCTTCCTAGCTTGCTAACACAGTGCATTCTTTAGGCTTCAGATGAGCTGTGATTTCTACCAGGAAGCCTTCTGGTCTTTCCAACACTCCTCTGAATTTCCACCATGCCCTGTGCTTCCCCTGTCCTGGCACCATCATTCTCTATGGCAATTGACTGTCTGTTACATATCTGAGGCTGCCACCCCACCTCCAGCTTGTGATCCCTAGGAAGGTAGAGGCAAGTCTATCCTGTTCATCTCACCTCTCAGAACCCACCCCTCAAACCCACCTGCTGGTTCCTATCAATTTTCATGCCACTCCCCACCTTGGCCTCTGGTGACTCACCTTCTTCCCTCGACGGAATGTGCTATACCAGCCTCCAGGCTTTTCCTTGGACCAGGAGGCCAATTTCACCTGGAGGAGAAAAGGGAGGGTCACTGTAGCTGATGCCCTTGGTGCCACCTAGATCCCATCTGCATTTACCTCCTCACATTGTAGGCTGCCGTGACTATGTCAGGATGTTCTCTGGCTTCTGGGATGGTTGGGCTCTGCCAGTGCACAATGGGGGAAGGGGGTTCATGCCCCTGAGGCAGCCCTCACCCAATGACTGATGGGAGTTGGTGGATAAATACCCCAGCTCCCTCACCTCCAAGGGGGATAGCTCTCAGGTGCCTGTGCTACACAGTCTCCCAGGGCTCCCCAGTGGATTGAGCTCTGGATCCCCAATGGTACCATTTTATTTTAATTAATTAATTAATTAATTTTTGAGACAGGATCTCTCTGTGTCACCCAGGCTGAAGTGCAGTGACATAATCATAGTTCACTGCAGCCTCAAACTCCTGGGCTCAAGCAATCCTCCCACTGCAGTCTTCCAAGTAGCTAGAACTACAGGCGTGCACCCCCATGCCCAGCTTTTTTTAAATGTTCAAGACAGGGTCTTGTTCTGTCACCGGCCTGGAGTGCAGTGGCGTGATCACTGGCTCACTGCAGCCTCGATTTCCAAAGTTCAAGCAAACCTCCAACCTCAGTCTCCTAAGTAGCAGTGAAACCCCATCTCTACTAAAAAAAAAAAAAAAAAATACAGAACGAATTAGCTGGGCGTGGTGGTGCATGCCTGTAATCCCAGTTACTGGGGAGGCTGAGGCAGGATAATCGCTTGAACCTGAGAGGCAGAGGTTGCAGTGAGCTGAGATCACGCCACTGCATTCCAGCCTGGGAGACAGAGCCAGACTCTGTCACACACACACACAAAAAACAAAACCGTTCACTGATATTTGTTTTTGCATCAGTATCTGAATTGCACAGCCACTCTATGAAGTAGATACTTTCTTTCTTTCTTTTCTTTTTTTTTTTTTTTTCTAGACAGAGTCTCACTTTGTTGCCCAGGCTGGAGTGCAATGGTGCAGTCTCGGCTCACTGCAACCTCCGTCTCCCAGGTTCAAGTGATTCTTCTGGTTCACCCCCTGAGTAGCTGCCTGCCAGCACACTCAGCTAATTTTTGTATTTTTAGTAGAGACGAGGTTGGTCAGCCTGGTCTCAAACTCCTGACCTCAGGTGATCTGCCCCTCCTTGGTCTCCCAAAGTTCTGGGATTACAGGCATGAGCTACCATGCCCAGCCTACTGATTTCTTTTGGAATTTTCCTTGTCTGTCTTCCCATGGGAGGTATGAGTTCCATAAAAGCAGAGATAGTTTTCTTTTCTTTCTTCCTTTTTTTTTTTTTTTTTTGAGACTCTTTTTTTTTTTTTTTTTTTTTTTTTTGCTCTGTCGCCCAGGCTGGAGCACAGTGGCATAATCTCGACTCGCTGCAACCTCCACCTCTAGGGCTCAAAAGATCCTCCCACCTCAGCCTCCAGAGTACCTGGGACTACAGGCTCACACCACCATGCCTGGTCAATTTTTTAATTTTTGTAGAAACGGGGTTTTGCTATGTTGCTGAGGCTGATCTCGAACTCCTGACCTCAAGCGATCCTCGCGCCTCAGCCTCACAAAATGCTGAGATGATAGGCATGTGCCACCATGCTGGCCTGATATTTTTTCTTTTTGATCCTCTGCTGTAGTAGTCCCAGCTCTTGAGACAGGACTTGGCATACAGTAAGTGCCGGTTGAAGGAAGGATAATGTCCCAGACAAGGTGGGTGTGGGTGTGGGGAGCAGGGGACAGCCCTTCTGGGGGAGGGGAATGAGAGGTTTGGGGCACTCACGATCTCGAACTTCTTGTCGGGATAGAGGCAGGTCTCTCCTCCCGCCGTGAAGTTGCAAAAAACCCTGAACGAGTCCCGCGCGCAGCCCTGGTTGGGGTCAATCCAGTATTCCCCTGCCGCAGAACCAGGCAGGGTGGGTGAGTCCGGATGGGACCGACGGACCCCAACCCCCCCACATCCCCAACCTCCGCCCATCCAAGTGGCAGGGTGACCGGACCTCACCATCAGGCAGGTGCGGGTGGTTGCGGTGCAGCTCGTGGCACACGAGGCCGGGGCGCTCCGCAGTGCCAGGAGGACGCCGCAGCTGCTCCAGCTCCAAGCTCAGCGATGTGAGCGAAGCCAGCACCTCCTCCAGGCCGCCCTCCACGACTGGGAGTGGGACTGGGACGAAGCGCCGGCGCCTGCGCAGCCCGTGCAGCTCGGCAGGGGGACCCTGGGCGTGGAGGATGGGGACGGAGGAGAAGAGAGGGGAGATGGGGGAGGGAGAGACCGGGAGAAAGAGAGACAGGCAGAGATGAAGAGGCAGAGAGACACAAATGAGAAAGAGAAGGGAGATAAACAAGGGGCAGAGACAGAGAAAGGAGAGATAAGCAGACAGGGAGAGACACACAGGAAAGAGAGAGACGGATTCAGAGATGGGGAGAAGCCAAGTTGTAAGAGGACAAAAGAGAAAACGCAAGAAAAGCAGAGACAGAGGGACAGAGAGCGGGGAGAGAGACAAAAGATGAAATAGTGGCGCAAGTATCGAGACAGAGACAGATAAAAAAGATGGAGCAAGACAGGGAGGGAGAGATGGGGTCCGAGAGACAAGACCCAGGTCAGAGCCCCTTTCCCTAACCCCCACCTCCCAGGCCAGACCTTCCTTGGGGTTTTGTAGGGAACTACCCTCTTCACCTACATCCTCTGAACGCCTAGTGTGTGCCTGGCCCAGTGGTGGGCACGGAAGGACCCTCTGGGGACACCCAGACATAGTCCTTGCCCTCCCCCCAGGTTTTGGTGCCCAGCCCCCTCTCCCTGTGGAACTCACCGGGGGGCCTGGTGGGCCTGCAGGTCCGGTGTCTCCACGGGGGCCCATGGACCCCTGTAGGGAGAAGTCACAGAATGAACTCTGTCTATGGAGACCCTTCCTACCAACACACACACACACACACTCTCTCTCTCTCACACACACTCACACACATGCTCAAACACACACGCACATGCTCACACTCACACACATAAACACACACACACGGACTCACACACACTTCACACACACACTCAAACACACACACACACACACTCAAACACACTCACACACACGTACTCACACACTCACACTCACTCTCACACACTCACACACATGCTCAAACACACATGCACACGCTCACACACACACACACATATTCAAACACACACTCACTCACACATGCACTCACACACACTTCACACACACACACTCAAACACACACACACACACACTCGCACACACACTCACACACCCACTCACACACACTCAAACACACACACTCACTCACACACACATGCACTCACACACACTCACACACACGCACTCACATGCACTCACACACACTCACACACACTCACACACACTCTCACACACACTCACACACTCACTCACACACACTCACACACACACTCACACACACTCACACACATGCACTCACACACACTCACACACACTCACACACACTCACACACACACTCTTCATGGGGAAGGGACATGAAGTTTTCAGCATTAAGCATCAGACACAAATTTTCTTTTCATGTTTTAATGTCTCTGAAATCAGCTTCTTAACATCTTTGGCAAGTCATAGTTTACTTGGCAGAACTGTTTTCTTTCCTAGCAGTTTGTAAAATACTGGTACATCTTATAATTGACGGCATTTTGGATCTGATGAAATACAACAGTAGGTGTTGAATAAATATTTGTCAAAGGCATGATTGCAGGAATAAATAAATGAATGAAGGCAGAGGCGTGGAGGGTTCTGGTAGAGTGGAGGGGATGGGGAGCTGGGATATGTAAGCCCACGGAAGTAGGGTGTACTCACCGGAGACCCCTTTGAGCCTTTCTGTCCCAGGGGGCCCTGTAGGGTACAGACAGGAAGAGCTGAGGTCCTGGCCTGGCCCGCCATAGTGACCTCATCCCACAAATGATTCCCTTCATACTCACCGCCACACCTGGGGGCCCAGGATGGCCCAGAGAGCCAATGGGACCAGGGGGACCCTAGGGAAAGGACATCAGGGTCAGTATTGGTGGGGTACACCTTACTGCCCTGACAGATCGCCAGACAAGCTTTCAGTCCCACCAAAGGAAGACCCCAAACCCTAGACAAGTCTCCAGTTCCCCCACAGAGAGACCCCAAACCCCAGACACAGCCTCCAACTTGCCAGTTCTGAGATACAGCTCCCTATTTTCCCTAGACACACCCTCATTAATCCAGACCCATATTTCCTAGACTCCACACCCACAGTCTCTCAACCCATCCCCTCCTTCAAACATATTCTTCCCACTGAGGTCAGGACACTCACAGGATCTCCCTTGGGACCAGGGGGTCCCTGCACGCCTGGCAACCCCTGATCTCCTTTCTCACCGGCTTCCCCCGGGGGGCCAATGAGACCGATCAATCCAATGTGGCCCTGGAGGACAGAAGAGGCATAGACAGGGGAGGACGTGGGACTATTCAGGGAGGTTTTTCTCCTGGAGCCTTAGGGTGATGAGTTTGGGAGCAGAAGGGAGAGAGGGAAGGAGGGGAGGAGATGGGGAAGAGAATAATGGAATGATGTCCTTACCTTTTCCCCCTTGGGGCCAGCGTCTCCCTTCAGCCCTGGGAGGCCAGAGGGCCCCTGGGAGAAGAGCAAGGGTCAGTCAGGGATTCTCAACTGTGAACTCTCCAGGTCTGTGTGGGTGGTTGGGGGATGGTCAAATGGGAAATTATGCAGATTTCAAATAGGAATTACCAGGGATGGGGGTCAAGGGATGGTTAGCGTAGGCCACCAAGGTGGAATGATGAGAGCTAATGAGGGGTTGATTGGAGGATGGACAATGTGAGTGGTCAGTGGCCAAGGTCAGCCTGGGTGGTCTACCATCAAGATGGAGGGTCAGTGTGGTCAGTGTAGACCATCGAAGTGGAGTGTTAGAGCAGAGGGCTAGTAGAGGTGGGCAGTGTAGGCCATCAAGGTGGAAGATTAAGGCAGAGGGTTATAGAAATGGGCAGTGTAGACCATCAAGGTGGAAGGTCAGAGCAGATGGTCAGTAGCAACGGGCAGTATGGACACTCAGATGGACGGTCAGTGAGGGTCATCCTGCACCAATGCTCACTAGGTGGTCACTAGGTGCCCCGAGTGGTCCTCAGAGCCAGGACCTCAGGGATGAACAAGTCTCTTACCAGGGGGCCGGGAGGGCCCATCTGTCCAGGGGCTCCCAGGAGGCCTGGTTCACCCTGAGGATGGAACAGAACATGGGGTGGGCTGCACCCTGTCAGAACCCAGTGTGGACCCCCCACCATGCACCAGGGGCAGCCCCTCCAAACAGTGATGGGATCACAAGCTGGGAGCAGGCAGAAAGGGGCTGGACCCACCCTGTCCCACCCCTGTCCCACTCTACTCACCACAGGGCCGGGGATCCCTCGAAGACCCTCAGGCCCCACACGTCCAGGGGGCCCTCGAGCCCCCATGGGACCCGTCCTCCCTGGGGGCCCGTCAGGACCTGGTTCCCCCTGAAATGGACACAGGCAAGGGAGTGGGCCAGAGTCAGAGGGTTCCTGCCTCCTGACCTCCTGCCAAGAAGCATCTGGGATCTGGAGGGAGTGGGTCCTGGGGTGGTCACAGGTCCACCCTCTCCTGATGGCCCCACTGTTGGCCTAGAGCAGTGCAGGGACCCTTCCCCTTGTCAGGGGACTCACCTTGGCACCTTTCTCCCCTTCTCTGCCTTCTCGACCCATGGGGCCTGAAGGACCCTGGGAAGGAAAGACAATGAGCAGGGTCTAGGGGCTGACCCAGGGTCTGAGGGGTGAGTGGGGGGCTATGGGTGAGTGGGGTTTGTGAGTGTGTGGGGTCTGTGAGATGAGGGGGGCTGTGGGTGAGTGGGATCTGTAAGGTGAGTGGGGTCTGTGGGGTGAATGAGGTCTGGGTGACTGGGGTCTGTGGGTGAGTGGGGTCTGCGGGTGAGTGGGGTCTGTGAGTGTGTGCGGTCTGTGAGATGAGGGGGGCTGTGGGTGAGTGGGGTCTGTGGGGTGAGTGGGGGCTGTGGGGTGAGTGGGGTCTGTGGGTGAGTGGGGTCTGTGGGGTGAATGTGGTCTGGGTGAATGGGGTTTGTGAGTGAGTGGGATCTGTGGGGTGAGTGGGGGCTATGGGTGAGTGGGGGCTGTGGGGTGAGTGGGGGCTGTGGGGTGGGTGGGGGCTGTGGTGGGTGGGGGCTGTGGGTGAGTGGGGGCTGTGGGGTGAGTGGGGGCTGTGGGTGAGTGGGGGCTGTGGGGTGAGTGGGGGCTGTGGGGTGAGTGGGGGCTGTGGAGTGTGAGTGGAGTCTATGGGGTAAATTGGGGGCTGTGGGTGAGTTGGGGGCTGTAGGATGAGTGGGGTCTGTAAGGTGAGTGGGGACTGTAGGTAAGCTGAGGATCCAGGAGGTGGCTTATCACTCACCCTCTTGCCAGGGGGCCCGGGGGCACCGGGTTCCCCAGAAGCACCAGGCGGACCCTGGAGGAGACAAGGACACCAGTTGTGGTCTCAGCTAATGTTGTTTGAGCCTGACTGTTTTAGGATGCCTAGGACCAGAGGACAGCCTTCCCCAAGCATCACCCCAGCACCAGGCACTCCCACCTCCCACCTACTCCCTCAAGCTGCTCACATTCCTGGGGGTCCCCAGAGAGATGAAGCAGAAGCATCTGCAGGGACCTTGGGTACCCCACCAGCTCACTCCCCTGCCCCCCAATTCACTCACTCATTAGCTCCCCAACCCCCACTCTCACCACCACACCCTCTGTTTTCCCACTCACCGGTCCCCCAACATCACCAGGGTCTCCTTTCTCCCCTGGGGAACCATCTATGCCCTGCATAGGCGGAAGACAGAGTTGGGAGGGGTGATGAGGGTACGTGAGAAATGGGGTGGGCTGGGAGGCAAAAGAAGGTTATTGGTTCCACTGTCAGGGTCCAGGTCTGTGGGGGTGGGGAAATGGGGACAGAATGAGGAAATATGCCAGGATTGGGGAGGGGGTCACACTCACTGAAACTCCAGGGTCTCCTGGGGGCCCTAGATCTCCGGGGAGCCCTGTGGGGCCCTGGAACACAGAATGATTAATAATCACATCTCTGAATTGTGGAGCAATCATGCATTTATGGAACAGATCAACTGTATCCAGGAACAGTTTGGTTTCTGGGGACACATTAGTGAACAAAACATAAAATCCTGGCTTGGTAGAGCGAACATTCTCGTGTTTCATGGGTGCAGGCACTGAGCTAGGAATGCTGCACGCATGATCTCACTGCACACAGCCTCCCAGCTCGGGTCTCACAGAGAAAACTGGCCATTCATTTGTCCATTCATTCATCCAACCATTCATCCATTCATCCATCCATCCATCCATCCATCCATCCATTCATCCATTCATCCATCCATCCATCCATTCATCCATCCATCCATCCATCCATCCATCCATCCATCCATCCATTCATCCAGCCATTCACACACTCAGAGAAGGGACACTCCAAACAATGCAATTCAAGTTGAGGTCCCACAGATGCTAAAGCCCCTTCCTTACCTCCACCCACCCCAAATCCTACTGTGGTGGCAGAAGGGCCTCAACCTTCGCCTCAAGGCCAAATCCCACATCCACCCCAAATCTGACCCAATTCAACCTTAACCTTTACAACAACGTTAGAATGATCTGCTGTGAAACCAACTTTCATGCCATTCAATGATGTATAACCACTGTACGTTTTTGTTTCATTCACACATTTATTCACTAATTCACTCATCCATCCATCCATCCATTCATTCACTCATCTCTTCAGTCATTTTGTTCACCTATGGATCTATCCATTCATTCATACTCATCTCTTCAGTCATTTGTTCACTTGTGGATCTATCCATTCATTCTTGCATCCATTCACTCATTCACTTACTCGTTTGTCCATTTGGCCACTCATTCATTCATCCATTCATTCACATTCATGCATCTATTAATTTACTTATTCATCCATTAATTTACTCATTCATTCATTCATTCACTCATTTATTCGTACACATTTATTCATTCACATATACATATATTCACTGATTTATTCATTTTTCCATTAATTAATTCACTCATTCACCCATTCATTTACTCGTTCATCCATTCATTCACTCATTTATTCATCCATTTATTCACTCACGTATTCATCCATCCACTGAATTATTCACTTGTCCTTTCATTAATTCACTCATTCATCCATTCATCCACTCATTCATTCATCCATCCATCCACCCATTAATTCATTCATCCATGTTCTGGGGATTGCTCATGAGATCAGTAAATTAGAGGATGCAATCTCTGGCTAGAAGTTTGGGAGAGCTTCAGCCGGGCTTACTGGCTCACGCCTGTAATCCCAGCACTTTGGGAGGCCGAGGCAGGCAGATCACGAGGTCAGCAGATCGAGACTATCCTGGCCAACATGGTGAAAGCCCATCTCTACTAAAAATACAAAAATTAGCTAGGTGTGGTGGTGCGTGTCTGTAGTCCCAGCTACTCGGGAGGCTGAGGCAGAAGAGTCACTTGAACCCCTAAGGCAGAGGGTGCAGTGAGCCGAGATCATGCCACTGCACTCCAGCCTGGTGACAGAGCAAGACTCCATCTCAAAAAACAAAAAAAAGTTTGGGAGGGCTTCAAGTACACTCAAGTGCCCCCTCCCATGTCTGTCCCCACTTCCCCCCAGGACTCACCACGTTCCCTTTGGCTCCATCCTCTCCAGGGGGACCTTTCTTGCCTGGGGGTCCAGCAGCTCCAGATGGGCCTGAGTCCCCCTTTTCACCAATGTCTCCCTTGGGCCCCTTTACAGAAAGAGGTCGGAGGTCAGAGTGGTCTGGACTCTCCAGGCGTCAAGGATTGGCATACTTGGATTCAGGCATTGGGGTGGTCTGGGACTTTTCTGGGGTCAGGGTTCAGAGTAGCCTAGGTTGTCCAAGGGTCAAAGGTCAGAAGGAGCTGGGACTTATGACAGTGAAAGATCTGGACGGTCTAGGTGCCCACTGGTCACGTGCAAGGTCGGCCTAGCCCATGTGCTGTTCTTGAGCAAATTAGAAGAGGGGCTCCCTCTGGGCAACTCATCCTCAAGTCAGGACTCATGACTCAGATTTGAGCCCTCACCTATCTCCTGGGCCATGCAGTCTTGTGCAGTGTGCAACCTGCAGAACTGTATATAGCAGCCCTATCTGAGACCTTCCAGGTGTCCTTCCTCAAGGTAGTCAGGGATGGCCATAGGACAGGGGTGAATGGATGACCTTGGACTGCCCAGAGGTCAAAGTGGCCCAAGGTGCCCAGGGGTCAGGGGTTCCCTGAGTTGGGTGCAGGGACCACATCACACAGTCACTCACCAGGATGCCTGGGGCTCCTGGAGGCCCTGGGTCTCCAGCCTCCCCTGGCTCACCCTGCAGGAGGCAAAGTGAGAGTGGGGAAAGGTCCCATCCTAGCAGACAGGGAGGGGCTCCCCAGAATGTCCCTGCCCAATAGGACTAGATTCATCTCTTCCCCCCGTGCAGCCCCTGCCTTCCCTCACTCACCTTCTCACCTACAGCGCCTGGCTGACCAACTCCTCCAGGCAGTCCTGGAGTGCCCTGGAGAGACAGCAAGGGGTAGGAGTGGGACAGTGGAATCCCAACATCCTCTTCTTAGGAAATGGGTGTCCCCGTTTCTGAGCCATCCTGGCCCCCCAAGAGTTCTCACCTCTGATCCACTGGGACCTTGGGGACCCCGAGGACCTGGAGCTCCATGGGGACCCTGTGGAAGGTCAGTATTAGTATCCAGTGACCACAGCTCCCCCCCAAAAGGCCACAGTGACCACAGATACCACTCTCGATGCTTGTGACCCTCAGGGCCCTTAAAATGACAATGTCCCTCAAATGAATCTAATGCCTGCCCCCACCCTATAACCCCACCATCCTCCCGTTCCCACCTTCCTCTGGGAGTGCATACCATGGACCCGACGTCTCCGACCTCCCCTTTCTCTCCGGGAGGGCCTGGCAGCCCCTGTGGAACAAAGAACCAAGATTGGGGCACCAGGTAGGCAGAATCAGAGGTGCCACCCCCAAACCCAGATACCCACCTGTAGTCCAGGAGGGCCTATCACCCCCACAAAGCCTCTGACTCCATCATCTCCTTTCTGCCCAAAGAGGCCTGGGGGTCCCCGGCGCCCCTGAGCCCCATCTGCTCCCTGGAAGAATACAAACAGGGGCACATTTAAGGTCTGGGTCAGGGATTAGGGTAGATTGAGTCTCAAGGGTCAAGACTGAGGTTAAGGGTTGGAGTCAGGATTCAGATTAAGTTTAGGGAGGGTCAAGGTTGAGTTGGAGTTGGGGTCCAGGTTAAGGAACAGGGCTTGGGAATGAAGTCAAGGGTTGAGTCAAAGTGTTAAACAGTGAATCAGATTTGCCATCGAGGTTCAGGTCATGGGCAGGGTTCAAATGGGGTTCAGATGGAATTTAGGGTTGGGTTTGAGGTTGGAGCCAGGGTCATATTCAAAGTTTGAGTTCAGGTCTGGGGTCAGCATTGGAAGAGTAGGTCAGAGTTGGGGTTAAGGATAGGGCCGTATGTTCCTATTGTATGGTAATAAATAAACACAAAAGGACAGGTCTGGGTCAGGGCTTGGTTAAGAGATTGGAAGATAAGGCTTTTGTTTGGTTGGTCGTTTTTGTTTGTTTGTTTTTGTTTGTTTGCTTTGCTTTGGTTTTTTTTTTTTTTTTTTTTTTTTTTTTGAGACGGAGTCTCGCTCTGTCGCCCAGGCTGGAGTGCAGTGGCCAGATCTCAGCTCACTGCAAGCTCCGCCTCCCGGGTTCCCGCCATTCTCCTGCCTCAGCCTCCCGAGTAGCTGGGACCACAGGCGCCACCACCTCGCCCGGCTAATTTTTTGTGTTTTTAGTAGAGACGGGGTTTCGCCGTGTTAGCCAGGATGGTCTCGATCTCCTGACCTTGTGATCCGCCCGTCTCGGCCTCCCAAAGTGCTGGGATTACAGGCTTGAGCCACCGCGCCCGGCCGCTTTGCTTTGTTTTGAGGAGTCTCACTCTGTCACCCAGGCTCCAGTGCAGTGGTGAGATATCTGCTCACTGCAACTTCTGCCTCCCTGGTTCAAGCGATTCTCCTGCTTCAGGCTCCCGAGTAGCTGGGATTACAATCGTGTGCCGCTGTGCCTGGCTTCTTTTTTTTTTTTTTTTCTCTCTCTCTCTCTTTTTTTTTTTTTTTTTTTTTTGAGACGGAGTCTCCCTCTGTCACACAGGCTGGAGTGCAGTGGTGCGATCTTGGCTCACTGCAACCTCTGCCTCCGGGGTTCAAGCAATTCTCCTGGCACAGCCTCCCAAGTAGCTGGGATCACAGGGTCCCGCCACCATGCCTGGGTAAGTATTTTTGTATTTTTAGTAGAGATGGGGTTTCACCGTTTTGGCCAGGATGATCTTGAACTTCTGACCTCAGGTGATCCACCCGCCTTGGCCTCCCAAAGTACTGGGATTACAGGCATGAGTCACCGTGTCTGGCTGAAGATAAAGTTTGAATAGGACTGAGGTTAAGGTCATGAGCATAGTTGAGACTGGGGCTGAAATGGGGTTCAGAGCTGGGTTTAGGTCGGAATTTACTTCAATTTTAGGGCTGAGTATATATTGGACATCAATATAGAGGGGCAGATCAAGGTTGAGGATGAGGATTGAACCAGATTCTGGGGTTGAGTCCATATTGGGTGTTGGTATTGAGGGGAAGACATGGTTGCGCAGGGATTGAATCAAATTCTGAGGTTGAGTTTACATTGGGTGTTGTCACTGAGGGGAAGACATGGTTGGGTTAGGATTAGGCCAGATTCTGAGGTTGAGTTCACATTGGGTGTTGGCATGGAGAGGAAGACATTGTTGGGTTCGAACTGACTCCGATTCTGGGGTCAAGTTCATATTGGGTGCTGGTATTGAGGGGAAGACATGGCTGGGCAGGGAATGAATCAATTCTGAGGTTGGGTTTACATTGGGTGTTGTCACTGAGGAGAAGACATGGTTGAAGTTGGGATTGAGTCCAGTTCTGGGGCTGAGTTCATATTGAGTGTTGGCACTGAGGGGAAGACATGGTTGGGTTGGTATTAGGCCAGATTCTGGGGTTGAGTTCACATTGGGTGTTGGCATTGAGAGGAAGACATTGTTGGGTTGGAATTGACTCCGATTCTGGGGTCAAGTTCATATTGGGTGCTGGTATTGAGGGGAAGACATGGTTGGGTTGAGATTTACTCAGATTCTGGGGGTGAGTACATATTGGGTGTTGGCATTGAGGGGAAGACATGGTTGGAGTTGGGATTGAGCCAAATTCTGGGGGTGAGTTCATATTGGGTGTTGGTATTGAGGGAAAGACATGGTTGGGTTGGGACTGGGCCAGATTCTGGGGTTGAGTTCACATTGAGTGTTGACACTGAGGGGAAGACATGGTTGGGTTGAGATTGTGCCAAATTCTGGGGTTAAGTTCACATTGGGTGTCAGTATTGAGAAGAAGATATAGTTGGGTTGGGGTTGACTCCGAATCTGGGGTTGGGTTAATATTGGGTGTTGGTATTGAGGGGAAGACATAGTTGGGTTGAGGTTGAATAAGATTCTGACGGTGAGTTCATATTGAGTGTTGGTATTGAAGGGATGACATGGTTGGATTAGGATTGACTCCAATTCTTGGAGTGAGTTCACATCGGGTGTCGGTACTGAGGGAGGATCAGGGTTGGGTTTGAGGTTTGGATTGAGTCAGTGTACTTCCACTGTCATTTGCTCCCACTAGCCCTCCCATCAAGGATCCAGAGAAGGACTGCAAAGCTGGGGCCACTCACCGGGGGACCTGGGTGTCCTGCAGGACCCCGTATCCCTGGTTGTCCAGGTGGGCCCTGGGAGAACAGGAAACAGAATCAAAAAATTCCCTCATGTTTAAGATTAGAGAGGGCACTGGAGCTATCAATCACTGCCTCCCAACCCACACCCCCTACCAGGCAGAAACAGCTACATCCCCCCAAATCCTGTCTTCTCAGCCACCAACTGACGAGATCAGACAAACATCTGTCCTAAGCCAAGCCCTGGCCATCAGGACCTTTCCTCACAAGTTCCACCAAGACCCAGGGATGAAGCTGGCTCAATGATGCAAGACACTGGGGCTGACGTTCGGAGGGAAGTTGGGTGTCAGATGCCTCAGTGCCTGCCACGCAGAGTCACGGGCAGAGGGAAGGACATGTCACTTAGAATGGAGAAGGAGGTTACCCGCACCCCAGTGCCTTTCCAGTTCTTTGGGAGCCCCAGCTATCCCTGTCCTCTCTGCATTTGGGTTCTGTGGACCCATTGCTCCAGGAAGCTCAAGTACCTTCTGTTGCATGTAGATATCAAGATGGTACCCTGGACGGCAGAAAACTCCATGGCCTCTCCTACCCCGTGAAGAATGATCTCTACATCCCTGGCCTCCTCTCTCTTCTGCTACCCACCCCGCCCCGCCTCACTGGGGATCTCTACTCACCGCATCTCCTTTATCGCCTTTACTCCCCTTGTGTCCAGGGGCACCCACATCTCCCTGCAGAGGAAATGGGATGAAGACCCAGCTTCCGTTCACCTCCATCCTCCCCTGGACCCTTCCTCTCTGTGAGCCCCTCACCTTGTCCCCTTCCTCGCCAGAAGGCCCAGCAGCTCCAGGGGGTCCCAGAGGCCCCAGGGGCCCTGGGATCCCATCTTTGCCGGTGGGGCCAGGGGGGCCACGTTCTCCCTGTTGTGGGAAATGGAAAGGGGGATGTCAGGGCAAGAATGTCCTGCAGGAGCCATGTCCTGGGATGTGGCAGGGCCAGACCCTGAGGAGGCCCTAAGAATGGGATGGGCAAGTCACTTACCGGGGACCCCTTCTCGCCTGCAGGGCCAACGGGGCCTTGGCTGCCACTTTGGCCAGGAAGTCCAATGCCTCCTGCTGGGCCCACAGGACCCCGCTCACCAGGGGATCCCTGAAAACAGGGTGACGAATCAGGAATAATACCAGTAGTAGCTCTCCTTTATGGAGGATTTTTAAGCCACCAGGCACTGAGTTCTGTGGTTACCAGGATTATACCTAACCTGTTCCCTTCCTGCAGTGGCCAGAGGGTGCCTGTGAGCACTTGAGGGGCTGGGCACATTCCTCCCCTGCTCAAGAACCATGGCTCCCATCTCACTTAGAACAAAAGCCAAAGTCCTCCTGGCAGCGTGTATATATATATATATATTTGTAGAGACAGGGCCTGGCTATGTTGCCCAGGTTGGTCTCAAACTCCTGGGCTCAAGCGATCCTCCAGCCTCAGCCTCCCAAAGAGCTAGGATTACAGGCATGAGCCACCACACCTGGCCCAAGAAAAGGGGTTTTTATATGTTGGTGGCCAACACACAGGTAAGTATTTGTTGGATAAATGATCTCAATGAGGTTTGTGATCATACATGAGATGAGGCTTCTCATCATGGCTATTTTACAGACAACGAAACTGAGGCTTGCCAAGGACTAAAACGGCCCAGCCGGTGAGCAACAGAACTGACCTTGGCTCACTGCAACCTCCACCTCCCAGGTTCAAGTGATTCTCCTGCCTCAGCCTCTAGAGTAGCTGGGATTACAGGCATTCACCGCCATGCCTGGCTAATTTTTGTATTTTTAGTAGAGACAAGGTTTCACCGTGTTGGCCAGGTTGATCTCGAACTCCTGGCCTCAAGTGATTCGCCTGCCTTGGCCTCCATCATGGGTTTTATTATGACAATGTCAAGCTTCCAAGACACCTTGAGTCCCCTCCACCCTGCCCCCACCCAGCACAAGCGGTTATACTTACACTGGCCCCCACAGGCCCTGGGGGGCCCTTATCACCCTTCAAGCCAGTAGGTCCCTGAAGTAGGAGATAATTCACAGTCAAGAGACTCCCAAGGGTGTCCCCAAGTCCTGTCTTCCTCTGTGGGGAGCTCACAGTCCCCACCTCTCTCCTGGGACTGGACACTGAGCTTTGAGGGGTCTGCCTTCTCCAGTTCCCTCCAGCATTTCTTTGCTTTCATCATTTCCCACATCCCAAATGCCATTCCCCCATCCCTCCCCTGACCCCCTATCCTTTCCTTCTCTAAGGGACATGCAGGAGGGTCTCCAAAGATACTCACCGGGTCCCCAGGGCCCCCCTTGGGGCCGGGAAAGCCCCTGAGTCCAGCTGGTCCTTCCTTCCCAAGGGGTCCTGGTGGTCCCAGTTCCCCCTGCAGGAGTGCAGAGGAGGGAAGTCAAGCTCCAGGGAGGGGATATCTCCGTCCAGTCTGTGACTCAGGGCCCCCTCCCCCATGAGACTGTTTCTGAGCCTTTGGTTGATCTTGGATGTTCAACCAAGGTCTCTAACGGACAGGGTCTCACCTTCGCCCCCTCTCTGCCTTCCAGGCCAGGAAGACCTTGTTCGCCAGGAGGTCCAGGGGGGCCTGGAGGCCCCCTTTCACCCAGAGGTCCCACTTCTCCTGTCTTTCCCTGGTGAGGAAGAAGGTTCCTCTTGAGTTGGGGTGGCCTAGGGGAGTCGCTTAGGAGTCCAGCTTTCCCCTAAGTATCCCCCAACTGGTACAAAACAAGGGAGGTTTATGGAGTCCACTCTGACCTGAGGGCCTAAGACACCAGCTGGTCCAGGAGGGCCTGTCTGACCTTGGAAACCCTAGAGAGAAAAATTAAATGGGGGTGGGGGGTGTTACAAGGGGGAAGGGATGGAGGACGGGGAGACAGGGAAGACCTGATAGAATCAGGAATCTGGCCACTGGTGCGGTGGCTCACGCCTGTAATCACAGCACTTTGGGAGGCAGAGACAGGTGGGTCACTCGAAGCCAAGAGTTTGAGAGCAGCCTGGCCAATATGATGAAGCCCCGTCTCTACTAAAAATACAAAAATTAGCCAGGCGTGGTGGCGCGCGCCTGTAGTCCCGCTCAGGAGGCTGAGGCAGGAGAATTGCTTGAACCCGGGAGACAAAGGTTGCAGTGAGCCAAGATCGCCCCCACTGCACTCTAGCCTGGGTGACAGAGTGAGACTGTGTCTCAAAAACAAAACAAAACACACACACACACACACACACACACACACACACACAAACAAAAAAAAGAAAAAAGGATCAGCAATCAAAGGTTGAGGGGTTACTCACCAATTCTCCTCTCTGTCCAGGGTGCCCTGGTCGCCCATCTTTACCTTGGTGACCCTGGGGATGAGGTGGGAAAGAGTTGGGGCACAGATACAGGGCCTCCTCCCTTCCCACATCCTCCACCCACCCAACCCCCAATGAGGGTGACCTCACTCACAGGGGGGCCCTTTGGCCCAGGGAATCCTGGGGGGCCTTGCAGACCAGGGAGGCCCTGAAATGGAACCGGAAGTCATTGTCTCATCCTTCCTGCCTCTCTGCCCACTCCCTGAGCTCCACATAATGACAATAGGATCCAGCACACATTGAGTGCTTACTGCATGCCAGGCATGGGCAGGGCATTCTCCGCACAGTCAGTCATTTTATTCACCACTGCGGCTGGGAGACTGAGGTTATTCCCATTTTACAGAGGAGAAAACTAAGGTACAGAGAGGTTAAGTGACTTGCCCAAGGTCACACAGTAGGTGAGTGGCAGAGAACTCATGGCTCTCTGACTTCAGAGGCTGTGCTCCTTTTTTTCTTTTCTTAAAGATGGAGTCTTGCTCTGTCACCCAAGCTGGAGTGCAGTGGTGTGATTAGCTCACTGCAGCTTCCAACACCTGGGCTCAAGCAATCCTCTCATCTCAGCCTCCAGAGTAGGTGGGACTACAGGCGTGCACCACCACACCCAATTAAGCTGTGCTCTTACCACTGCATTATAATGTCTCTTCATCTCTTGGACTTGTCCTCCACTCAGAATCTCTCTCTCTCTCTGACACACATACACACGCACATTCACACACACACACACACACACACACACACACACACACACACACACTCACCTTTTCTCCAGGGATCCCGGGGGCCCCGTCCTGGCCCACATCGCCCTAGGACAGAGTGAATGAGACTCAGGCCCCAGAACAAACTCAACTGGGAAGAATTGGGAGGGACTGGCTGAGCCTGAGGCATGGGGGGCCTTGATTGCCCACCCATCCCATACCTTGGGGCCTGGTTGCCCTGTGGCACCCGGTTGCCCCCTCTCTCCACGGGACCCCTGAACAAAAAAAAAGGCAAAGATCAGATATGAGGGGTTGGGGAGCCTGGGAGATGAGACCAAGTCTTCCAGGTCCCCTCCCCTTGTGACTCCCTCTCCAGGGACATTGATGTAACCCAAACCCTTTCCCTGCCCTCTGATGACCTCTCCACCACCTTTCCTTCCCAGCCCTGTCCCCAGGTCCCAGCAGGGTAGGGGGCACTCTCTATTTTCTTACTGGTGGTCCCCGCTCTCCTTCCAGGCCTGGCTGCCCTGCCTTTCCCTGAAAATAAATTGTAAGAGAGAAAGCAGAAGAGAATTAGGGTGCAAAGGCATGATGCAAACACAAAAAGGCACCCAGTCACAGACCCAGAAAGCTGTCTGCCACACATTTATTCACAAGCCTTTCAGTCATACACATACACACAAATACAACTTGTACTCAAAACCACACAAAGATCTCAAACACACAATTATAACTATGATTGCATCTACAGAGTCCAAACGTGCAAGCATGTTTGCCCACAGATCCATATATTTATCACAGTTGTGCAGTATGCATACATGATTGCATGCAATCATGGCATGCGTTTGGCAATCCACAGCCTGAAGATGACACAGAACTCATCATGTAATACATCTCTTGCACATATGTATACACACTGTAAACATATGCAGGCCCGGATTCATCTGAGGACTTTGTCCTGATAAACACAGCAGTAAACATACACTCATGAATGTAAATACAATGTTCATTAACACTGTTACAATACACATGTAGCAACACAAATACAATACATGCCTGTATACACATCACTCAGTGTGCACAGAAACACACACATGTGTATACACATGTCCTTTCACACATGTGTACAAGCTTCTTGCACACATTTATGCCCACCATCATGCAAAGTGCATGCAGATTCATGCCCTTGTTCACCCAGGCACAGGCCTGCAGGCTGCAGCATTCAAACTCTGTCTCATCTATATTGAAAGATACATGAGGCCAGGTGCAGTGGCTCACGCCTGTAACCCCAGCACTCTGGGAGGCTGAGGCGGGTGGATCACGAAGTCAGGAGATGGAGACCATCCTGGCTAACACGGTGAAACCCCGTCTATACTAAAAAATACAAAAAGTTAGCCGGGCATGGTGGCGGGCACCTGTAGTCCCAGCTACTCGGGAGGCTGAGGCAGGGAATCATTTGAACCTGGGAGGCTGAGATCGCACCACTGCACACCAGCCTGGGCGATAGAGCGAGACTCCATCTCAAAAAAGAAAAAAGAAAGAAAGAAAGAAAGAAAGCCATCCTGGCTAACACGGTGAAACCCTGTCTCTACTAAAAAAATACAAAAAACTAGCCGGGCGAGGTGGCGGGCGCCTGTAGTCCCAGCTACTCGGGAGGCTGAGGCAGGAGAATGGCGTGAACCCGGGACGCGGAGCTTGCAGTGAGCTGAGATCCGGCCACTGCACTCCAGCCTGGGCGACAGAGCGAGACTCTGTCTCAAATAAAAAAAAAAAAAAAAAGAAAGAAAGAAAGAAAGATACATGAAACACACATACACATACTTAAAGTCATATTCATGGTAATACCATGTGTAATCACCTACACGTGTCATGCATTGCATATAATAGCATGTGTGCACACAAGTGCTTCCAGGCATAGACACAGACACTCATGGTCCACCCATCATCAGACACAACCACACATGCTGTTCCCCTCAGACAAGTTCACCCCTCTCCTTTACCCCCAGTCATGACTCACCGACTTCCCTTTCTCTCCTATGGGTCCCAGGGGCCCAGGAAATCCAATGGATCCCTGAGTGGAGAGAATTAGAAAGAAGACATGAGGGTGAGGAGTGAGTGGTGGGTGGAACTGGCCCCTCATACCATCCTTTGAGGCATTTCCAGGTCACTGATTCCAGAAGCTTCCTTAGTCTCTACAGCCCCAGCCTCCTATAAGGCAGCCCTCTTCTCTCCTCTCACTTCCTCTCCTCCCTTCTCATTTCACTGCAGCAAAATTAACCTCCTCGATGTTCCTTGGGCACAGCAGTATATTCCTGCCTCAGGGCCTTTGCACTGGCTGCTCTCTTTGGCTGAAATTCTCGTCTCCTAGGTCTCCACAAAGTCAGCCACTCCTGACCATTTGGATCTCATTCAGATGTCACCTCCTTAGAATGCCTTTCTGCCACCATCCTGGCTTCCACACTGCCCAAGTTACCCTCCGTCTGTCACATTGTGCCATTTTGTTTTCCGAAGAACAATTGCATTGAAATGACCCTTACTGACTTACTTATTCAATGCCCCACTGTAGCATAGCTCACTGGTCTTATACCCCACTGCCTAGCACACGGTGAGTGCTTTTTAATATTTGTTAACTGACTCCAGTCCATGCTGGAGGAACCATTCCTCCACCTGGGGGAAGACATCACAGGCTCTGATATCCTCTCCCACACCTCACTGTGCAGACTGAGTTCAGATCAGAAAAAACAGTTGCCCAAGTTACCCAGTCTGTGGTGGCATCCCGCCTCAAAGCCCATTTCGGGCTCCCTCTACTCTCCCTTCCCATCTGGGGTTTCCATGGTCCCTATACTCTTTTTTTGTTTGTTTTGTTTTTAAGAGACAAAGCCTCACTTTGTCACCCAGGCTGGAGTGCAGTGGTGCAATCATAGCTCACTGCAGCTTCAACCTTCTGGGCTCAAGTGATCCTCCTACCACAACCTCCTGAATAGCTGGGACTACAGATGCACGCCACCATGTCCAGCTAATTTTAAAAATAAATTTCTAGTAGATATGGGGTCTCACTATGTTGCCCAGGCTGGTCTTGAACTCATGGCCTCTAGCGATTCTCCTACTTCAGCCTCTGAAAGTGCTGAGAGTACAGGTGTGAGCCACCACACCTGGCCCCGACACTCTTTGAGGGTCCTGAACACTTGCACACAAGGACTTTCTAAAACCTTAGTCTATGCCAGGTACAGTGGCTTACACTTGTAATCCCAGCACTTTGGGAGGCCAAGGTAGGAGAATCACTTGAAGCTGTGAGTTTGAGATCAGCCTGGGCAACATAGTGAGACCCTGTCTCTGTAAAACATTAAAAAATTCGTCAGGTGATGTGCACCTGTGGTTCCCAGCTACTCAGGAGGTTGAGGGAGGAGGACTGCTTGAGTCCAAGAATTGGGGGCTGCAATGAGCTATGATTGCACTATTGCACTCCAGCCTGAATGACAAAGCGACACCCTGTCTGAAAGGAAAGCAAGAACGGAAGGAAGGAAGGAAGGAAAGAAGGAAGGAAGGAAGGAAGGAAGGAAGGAAGGAAGGAAGGAAGGAAGGAAGGAAGGAAGAAAGGAGTGGCCAGGTGCGGTGGCTCACGCCTGTAATCCCAGTACTTTGGGAGGCCAAGGTAGGCGGATCACGAAGTCAGGAGATTGAGACCATCCTGGCTAACCCCGTCTCTACTAAAAAATACAAAAAATTAGCCGGGCATGGTGGCGGGCGCCTGTAGTCCCAGGTACTTGGGAGGCTGAAGCAGGAGAATGGCATGAACCTGGGAGGCAGAGCTTGCAGTGAGCCAAGATTGTGCCACAGCACTCCAGCCTGGGTGACAGAGCGAGACTCCATGTAAAAAAAAAAAGAAAAGAAAAGAAAGAAAGAGAGAGAGAAAGATAAAAGAAAGTAAAAGAAGAAAGAAAGAGAGACTGAGAGAGAGAGAAAGAAAGAAAGAGAGAGGGCCGGGCGTGGTGGCTCAAGCCTGTAATCCCAGCACTTTGGGAGGCCGAGATGGGCGGATCACAAGGTCAGGAGATCGAGACCATCCTGGCTAACACGGTGAAACCCCGTCTCTATTAAGAAATACAAAAAACTAGCCAGGCGAGGTGGCGGGCGCCTGTAGTCCCAGCTACTCGGGAGGCTGAGGCCGGAGAATGGCGTAAACCCGGGAGGCGGAGCTTGCAGTGAGCTGAGATCCGGCCACTGCACTCCAGCCTGGGTGACAGAGCGAGACTCCGTCTCAAAAAAAAAAAAAAAAAAAAAAAAAAAAAAAAAAAAAAAAAAAAAGAAAGAAAGAGAGAGAAAGAAAAGAAAGAAAAGAGAAAAGAAAAGAAAAAAGAAAAGGGAGGGCGATGCAGGGAGGGAGGGAAGGAAGGGAGGGAGGAAGGAAGAAAGGAAGGAAAATAAAGTTGTCTATTAAAACTAAGTTAAAATTTTTTTTCCCAATCATTAAAAAGAAAAAAAGAAAAAAATAAGTTAAAGGAAAAGCAGTCAATGTAAAGGGAAATCACTGAAAAAAAAAAACTGTCAACTTCAACGTAGGCGAGATAACTATCAGCTCAACAGAGCAAAAATGTGAAACTCTAGGAGGATTCTGCCCTCAAATATCTTCCCAAATGTCTATTTTTTTTTCTTTTGAGACAGAGTCTCACTCTGTCACCCAGGGTGGAGTAAGTGGCACCATCTCAGCTCAATGCATCCTCCGCTTCCCAGGCTCAAGCAATTCTCCCGCCTCAGCCTCCGGGTACCTGGGATTACAGGCACCCACCACTGCACCCAGCTGATTCTTGTATTTTTAGTAGAGATGGGGTTCTCCCATGTTGGCCACGCTGGTGGTGAACTCCTGACCTCAGGTGATCCACCCGCCTCGGCCTCCCAACGTGCTGAGATTACAGCCATGAGCCATGGCGCCCGGCCCCAAATGTCTTTAGGTTCCTCCTCTACTCTATAGAAACAGAACTCATCAGTGATATAATATGGGTGTAGTTTAGGCAGAAAAATGAATCTCATCAGTATCCTCACCCATCAAAACATTGGCAAACAAATGTTATGTTTTTATATAAGTACGTTTTTGCATAAGTACATTTGACTATAAGTTATAATTAATTCAAGATATGTAAGATGTGTATTTTATGATTCTGTGATTCTCCCCTTTAACTGATATTGTTGGTGAATGAAACTTAATCACACCAAATGAAAGGATCCTACAGTTTTATAATCACTGTCATCATCACCATTATCAACATTATTATAATCAAAATGATGAGATGGAAATTACTGGGACGTCTGTTTCACAGCAGAGAAAACAGGCTCAAGAAACTTGCCCAAGATCGCGTAGCAGGTAAGAGGGTATTTGAGCCCAAGTCTGTGTGATGCCAAAGCTCACTTTAAAAAAATTTTTTTGAGACAGAGTACCCCTCTGTCACCCAGGCTGGGGTGTAGTGGCAAACAATTCTCCTGTCTCAGCCTCTTGGGTAGCTGGGATTACAGGTGCATGCTACTATGCCCAGTTAATTATTTTGTATTTTTAGTAGTGACAGGGTTTCACCACATTGGCCAGGCTGGTCTCAAACTCCTGACCTCAAGTGATTCACCTGCCTCTGCCTCCCAAATTGTGGGGATTACAGCTGTGAGCCACTGCGCCCGGCCACATCTGGCTAATTTTTTTTTTTTTTTTTTTTTTTTTCTTTTTTTTTTTTTTTTTTTTGAGACGGAGTCTTGCTCTGTCACCCAGGCTGGAGTGCAGTGGCCGGATCTCAGCTCACTGCAAGATCCGCCTCCCGGGTTCACGCCATTCTCCTGCCTCAGCCTCCCGAGTAGCTGGGACTACAGGCGCCCGCCACCTCGCCCAGCTAGTTTTTTTGTATTTTTTTAGTAGAGACGGGGTTTCACCGTGTTAGCCAGGATGGTCTCGATCTCCTGACCTCGTGATCCGCCCGTCTCGGCCTCCCAAAGTGCTGGGATTACAGGCTTGAGCCACCGCGCCCGGCCTTTTTTTTTTTCTTTAGATGGAGTTTCGTTCTTGTTGCCCAGGCTGTAGTGCAATGGCATGATCTTGGCTCACTGCAACCTCTGCCTCCTGGGTTCAAGTGGTTCTCCTGCCTCAGCCTCCCGAGTGGCTGGGATTACAGGTATGCACCACCACGCCCGGCTAATTTTGAATTTTTAGTAGAGACGGGGTTTCTCCATGTTGGCCAGGCTGGTCTTGAACTCCTGGCCTCCAGTGATCTGCCTGCCTCTGCCTCCCAAAGTGTTTGGATTACAGCCATGAGCCACCATGCCTGGCCACATCTGGCTAATTTTTATATGTTTTTGTAGAGAAAACGTTTTGCCATTTTGCCCAGTCTGGTCTTGAATTCCTGGGCTCAAGCAATCCTCTCACTTCAGCCTCTTAGGGTGCTGGGATTATAGGCATGAGCCACTATGCCTGGCCAAAGCCCACATTTTACATTCTCTCAATGGCCCGTGGGGCGGGCAGCTCATCCCCCAAGACCACAGCCTGGACCCCTGGACGTTAGTCTCTGAATCCTGCCCATCTCCATCTCTACCTCCACCCCCAGCTTCCTACCTTAGGTCCAGGGCGTCCTGGATAACCTGGGAGACCTGGTACACCAAGCTTGCCCTGCAGAGAGGTTATGGGACAAAGGTCAGAAATTGCAACCTGGAGGTCAGAGGAGGAAAGGTCAGGCTGGCTGGGGCATGGTGAATGGGCTAATGGGATGGGAGTCAGGGAAACAAAGTTCAAGTCCTCGCTCCTGCCTGCCCATATCCTTGGGCAGGTCAATCAGCCATTCCAAGTCTCAGTTTTCCTTGTCTGTAAAATGGGATGAAAATGCCTATTGCATGTGTTGGTTATGGAGATAAACATATAAGTTGGGTGCATTAAATTGCTCTATAATGCTGAGCTGAGGAATTAAAGATGACAAGGATGGTAGCAACCTCCTGAGGTCGAAGGTTTAATAAAAGGGCAAAGGGTAAAGGGCAGAGGGAAAAGGTTGGGGACCCCTTGACTGTGGGAGGCTGGAGGGTGGAGTCATTTACCTTCTCGCCAGCTGAGCCTGGGGGCCCCTCCTCGCCAGCCTGCCCCGCCTGCCCCTTCAGCCCCTCGGGACCATCCTCTCCCCGGGGACCTGGAGCTCCGGGTTTCCCCTGGAAGAAAAAGGAGTCTTTAATATCCATCTTTTGTCCTTCCTGCTCTGTCTAGCCCCAGCTCATCCCCTTCCCATCTTCCCCGAGCCCCCCAGACCCACACCACCCCTCATCTGGCGCTGGTCTTACCCGATCACCTTTGAGCCCCACATCGCCCTTGAAGCCCGGGAAGCCGTCCTCTCCCTGGGTGAGACAGACAGAGGCCAGAAGTGAGGGCCTCGGGGAAGGAACACAGCCAGGACCCCATGACTGGGGCTCCCTCTCCTCTGATGAATTCTTCTCTCCTCACCTTCTCGCCTTTCTCCCCCTGGAGGCCCCGGTTGCCTGAAGTGCCCTGAAAAATAAAAAAGCTCTCAAGCTTCTTCCCTGCTTAAGAAGGAACCCAAACTCAGTCCCCTGCTCTAAAGCAGCCAGGATAGTCCCAAGAGGATGCTAGGCAGAAGCTGGGAGGGGCAGCTTCAGAAGAAATGATCTTTCCCCAGAGACCCCTCCCTCCCCACTGGAGGCTTCCCAAGGTCATCTGTGCGGGGGTGTGCGGGGAAGGCCAAATTTCCAAGTAAGTGATTCCCATCTCCTGGAGACGCTTTGTCCACAGTTCCTTCTGGCAGAAGAAAGAGGATGAACATTCCAGGCCCGGACCTCATTATAAAGGCAAAGGAATGTTCCCCACTGTGCCAGCTACAAGGCGACTGTGCTTGGCTATGGAGACAGCGCTTAGTACAAGTCTGGATGCTGCTCATACCAAACTCTGAACACTGCGCTTGGCTGCAACATCTCTGAGCTCAGTGGCTACAATGACAATGCACTTGGATCCAATACAACCCATGTGGTTAGTCTCCAGCCACAGAGAAACAATGTAACTGAGCTTGGCTGCAAGTTGTTCTCTAGCTTTGGCTACAATGTAACTAGACTCAACTACTACAGGTAGGGATTGGTTACAATGTAACTAGACTCAACTAGGGATCAATTAATGTAACTAGAGGCTGGGCATGGTGGCTCACGCCTATAATCCCAACATTGTGGGAGGCAGAGGCTGGAGGATTGCTTGAGCCCGGGAGTTCCAGACCAGCCTGGGCAACATAGGAAAACCTCATCTATACAAAAAGTACAAAAAAAAAAAAAAAAAAAAAAAAAAAAGTAGCCAGATGTGGTGACATGCACCTGTAGTCCCAGCTACCTGGGAGGGTGAGGTGGGAGGACTGATTGAGCCTGGGAGCTCTGGGCTGCAGTGAGTGAACTGTGATGGTGGTACTGCACTCCAGTGCAGGCAACAGAGTGAGACCCTGTCTCAATAATAATAATAATAATCAAATGAAAAAACTGCCAAGCCTGGTGGCATACACCTATAGTCCTAGCTATTCTGGAGGCTAAAATGAGGGGATTACTTGAGCACAGGAGTTGAAGGCTTCAGTGAGCCATGATTATGCTACTATATTCCAGCCTGGACAACAGAG
Source organism: Macaca thibetana thibetana (assembly GCF_024542745.1). Classification (NCBI taxonomy): domain Eukaryota; kingdom Metazoa; phylum Chordata; class Mammalia; order Primates; family Cercopithecidae; genus Macaca; species Macaca thibetana. The sequence goes on along the minus strand of NC_065596.1, from coordinate 14,376,088 downwards.
AAGACCCTGTCTCTAAAAAATAAAACGTTTAGGGCTGGGCGTGGTGGCTCACACCTGTAATCCCAGCACTTTGAGAGGCCAAGGTGGGCGGATCACCTGAGATCAGGAGTTCAAGACCAGACTGACCAACGGAGAAACTCTTTCTCTATAAAAAATACAAAAATTAGCCAGGCATGGCGGCACATGCCTGTAATACCGCTCCCCTAGAGGCTGAGACAGGAGAATCATTTGAACCCGGGAGGCAGAGGTTGTGGTGAGCCCAGATGGTGTCACTGCACTCCAGCCTGGGCAACAAGAGCAGAACCAGGTCTCAAAAACAAAAACAAAAAAAGATTAAAAATGTAACTATGCTTGGCTACAATGTAACTCTGAGAGTGATGCTTGCCAGACTCTGTGCCTGCTACAGTATAGCCAATTCCTTGATTATAGAGTGTCTAAGCTTGTCTAATGCACACATGTTCAGGTAAATTACATCTATATTTGGTTACAATGTCACTGGACTCAGCTTCCATATGGATGTGAACTCTAACGCCCCTGCACCTCTATTTAGCCAAGGTGCAGCTCTTGGCTTAAGTCAGCATTAGTGTGCGTATAGATTATGTGATTCTGAGTTTGAGTTAACACAACCCTTGGGCCAGGCGCAGTGGCTCACGCCTGTAATCCCAGCCACTTTGAGAAGCCAAGGAGGGTGGATCACCTGAGGTCAGGAGTTCGAGACCAACCTGGCCAACATGGTGAAACCCTGTCTCTACTAAAAATACAAAAATTACCCGGGCCTGGTGGTGCATGCCTGTAGTCCCAGCTACTCGGGAAGCTGACGCAGGAGAATCGCTTGAATCAGGGAGGAGGCAGAGGTTGCAGTGAACCGAGATCACTCCACTACACTCCAGCCTGGGTGACAAAGCGAGACTCTGTCTCAAAAAAAAGAAAAAAGAAAAAGAAAAAAAGAAAAAAGAAATAAATGTGTTCGGCCTCTAATGGGTTTAGCTGTTTTCAGGAACAAGGTGACAAGGTGACAACACACTGTAAGGCTGTCCTTGGCTGTGCAGCTCCAAACCACAGTCCCATGACATCTGGCCTGACCAGCTGATTCCCCTCTCCACACATTCAGAAGTTTCCAATGGAGCTGTGTCGCATCCCTGAACCCAAAGCTGGTAAATCACTCCTACCCACAAGGCCCCAGTATCACCTACCTTCACTCCCCGAGGTCCAGGATAGCCTGCAGGGCCTGCCGACCCTGGTGGACCCTGGGAGGAAGATAAGGTCAGTGCCATTCCAGACAGTCCTTTCCACATTCTAAGAGTCCTCATCTCTCTCCTCTGTGGCCCCTGACTCCAGGCCCTGCCTCCCGACCCTCGTCCCCAACCCAGCCTAACCTCCTGGTGACTCACCTGGGCCCCTTTCTCTCCCGTGGGGCCCTCATGTCCTGGGTGACCCTGGGGAAGAAACATTCTAAGTTGTCAGAGACCAAAACTCGCCATTCCAATTCCCAAGCTTCCCCCTTCTCCTTCCTACTTTTCCCAGCTCGTGGTTCTTACCGGGGGGCCATCGGCTCCTGGGAGGCCTGGAATTCCTGGGTTTCCAGGAGGACCCTGAAAGAAGATGAACAGCAGGGGAGAGACAGAGGTGCTCAGAGCTCTGGAGTACCACTAGGATCAGATCTACGCAGACATGCAGCCGCCTCAAGGTTAGGAAATAAGCAGACCTCACTGGCCAGGAAATCTATCCCAGCTCTGCCCAAACTTGCTGTGTGACCCCAGGCAAGCCTATTTCCCTCTCTGATCCTCAGAAATCCATTGCTTCTGGGAAGGTTGCAAGGAAGAATATAAAAACAGTACAAGATTGATAGCCCAAGAGGGTGACTATAGTCAATTACATGTCACCCAGGTTGGAGTGCAGTAGCACGATCTCGGCTCACTGCAACCTCTTCCCAGGTTCAAGTGATTCTTCTGCCTCAGTTTCTGGAGTAACTGGGACTTCAGCACCCGGCTAATTTTTGTAATTTTATTAGAGATGGGGTTTCACTATGTTGGCCAGGCCACCTTGGTGATCCGCCCACCTCGGCCTCCCAAAGTGTTGAGATTACAGGCGTGAGCCACTGTGCCCGGCTTCGGGTAATAATTTAATTTTACATTTAAAAATAACTAAAAGAGGCCAGGCGCAGTGGCTCACGCCTATAATTCCAGCACTTTAGGAGGCCAAGGAGGGTGGATCACCTGAGGTCAGGAGTTCGAGACCAGCCTGACCAACATGGTGAAACCCCGTTTCTACTAAAAATACAAGAATTAACTGGGTGTGGTGGTGGGCACCTGTAATCACAGCTACTTGGGAGGTTGAGGTAGGTGAATCACTTGAACATGGGAGGCGGAGGTTGCAGTGAGCTGAGATCATGCCATTGCACTCCAGCCTGGACAACAAGAGTGAAATTCCATCAAAAAAAAACGAAAAAACACTGCCAGGCGTGGTGGCTCACACCTGTAATCCCAGCACTTTGGGAGGTTGAGGCGGGTGGATCATGAGGTCAGGAGATTGAGACCATCCTGGCTAACACGGTGAAACCCCGTCTCTACTAAATATGCAAAAAATTAGCCGGGTGTAGTGACAGGCGCCTGTAGTCCCAGCTACTCGGGAGGCTGAGGCAGGAGAATGGCGTGAAACCCAGGGGGCGGAGCTTACAGTGAGCCGAGACTGAGCCACTGCACTCCGTCTCAAAAAAAAAGAAAGAAAGAAAAAGAAAAAAAACTAAAGTAGTATAACTATTGTTTGTAACACAAAGAGTAAATACTTGAGGGGACAGATACCCCATTCTCCATGACATGATTCTTTATGTGCATCCCTGTATCAAAACATCTCATGTACTCCATACATATATACCTACTATGTACCCACAAAGATAATTAATACAATTGAGTTAAAACAGTGCAAGAGACACGTTGAAATAGAGGATTCATAGGCACACTCCTCTCTTTAAAAATGCCCAGTTGGGCATCATGGCTTTCGCCTGTAATCCCAGCATTTTGGGGTACCAAGGCAGATGAATTGCTTGAGCCCAGGAGTTCAAGACCAGCCTGGGCAACACAGGGAGACCCCATCTCTACAAAAAAGAAAAAAAAAAGAGAGAGAGAAGAAAAATTAGCCAGGCATGGTGGCATGCGCCGATAGTCCCAGCTACTCGGGTGACTGAGGTGGGAGAATCACCTGCGCCCAGGGAAGTCAAGGCTGAAGTGAGGCATTATTGAGCCACTGCACTCCAGCCTGGGTGACAGAGTGAGACCCTGTCCCCGCCCCCCAAAAAAAGATATGTGCAGAAAGAAGTGTGTCTGCCAGGGAAGGCGGAAGCAGATGTGCCAGGGAACAAAGATGAGCCCGCAGGGCCCGTACATCTTGGTAATATCTTCTGTGACAGGCTTCTGTGGGCTCTCTGTATCCTGACAATATCCCTTATGTGCGCTAGCCTTGGTGGGTTTCTGTTTCTTGCAACCAATCCTTCCCCAACAAGGACACTTTGTAACTCTGGGCTGGCTTAGGGAATGCTGCAGTTTATCACTATCCAGAGCTAACAGAGGGGTCCTGGTGGGAAGATTTTCCTGGCAACAGAGTTGAAGGAAGGAGACTTGAGGAGGTTGCGGTAGGTGGAGCTGTCACTCACCTTTTCCCCAGGAGTGCCGATGAGTCCCTGGGGACCGGGGAGTCCCTGGGGACAGAAAAAGAAGATGAGCGAAGGCATAAGAAAGAAGCGGTGAGTGTGGAGGTTGGGAAGCCTGGGCGTGGTCTAAGGTCTCAACTGACCACTCCCATGCCCCATTATTGGGAAGGATAGTCCAAACCTGGGACCCATGGTTTCCCTGCTGTCCCGGAGGGCCTGGTTCTCCCGGAGGACCCTGAGGAGAAAGTGGGGTTTCAGTGAAGCTGAGAGGGGTCATGGTGCTGAGGCGGTAGTGAAATTGACTTGGGGGGGTCAGTCATGGAAGGGAATAGGGATGTGGACAATCGGGGTCAGAGGGCACAGGGCACGTACCACATTGCCTTTGGCACCAGGAGCACCATCAATTCCAGTCACACCCTAGGGGAAAAGAGGATGTGAGACCAAGACACAGCAACAAGCAGGGAGCCTGAGTCTGAGACACCGAGAGATGCAGGTGGAAAGGTGGGCGGGGCTGGGCACCGCGGCTCGTGTTTGTAATCCCAGCACTTTGGGAGGCTGAGGCGGGCGGATCACCTGAGGTTGGGAGTTTAAGACCAGCCTGGCCAACATGGTGAAACCCCATCTTTACTAAAAACACAAAAATTAGCCAGGCATGTAATCCCAGCTACTCAGGAGGCTGAGGCAGAAGAATAGCTTGAACTTGTGAGGTGGAGGTTGCAGTGAGCAGAGATCATGCCATTACACTCCAGCCTGGGCAACAAGAGCAAACCTCTGTCAAAACAAAGAAAGAAAAGAAAAGAAAAGAAAAGAAAAGAAAAGAAAAGAAAAGAAAAGAAAAGAAAAGAAAAGAAAAAGAAAGGTGAGTGGGCGTAGAAGCCACAACAGATATGGACATGCAGAGGGCAGAAAAGTGAGAAAAAAAAGATATATAGGGGCTGGGAACAGTGGCTCAGACCTGTAATCCCAGCACTTTGGGAGGATCGCTTGAGGCCAGGAGTTCGAGACCAGCCTGATCAACATGGTGAAACCCCATCTCTACTAAAAATACAAAAATTATCCAGGTGTGATTTTGGGTGCCTATAGTCCCAGCTACTCAGGAGGCTGAAGCATGAGAATCGCTTGAACCCAGGAGGCGGAGGTTGCAGTGAGCTGAGATCTCACCACTGCTCTCCAGGCTGGGCAACAGAGTGAGACCCTAATCTCAAAACAAACAAACAAACAAACAAACAAAAAGACAGACAGGGATGCAGAGAGCCAGTGACACTCACCGGGCGACCTGTGGGGCCAGGGGAGCCTCTGGGGCCAATCAATCCTCGTGGACCCTGCAAGGGAGCAGGCGAATTATCTCCACATCACCTCTGTGTGGCCTTGCGACTTCCCAGGAGCCTATAAGTCCTGAGGCCCTGGGAGTCCTGACTCCCTCCCCTGTACCAAGCAAGGGGCCCAGGGATCCCTGATACTCACCGGCTCCCCAGCCTGGCCAGTGGGCCCTGGAGGTCCCTCTGATCCCTGTGGGAAAGCATCATTACTTGGGAACAGGAAGACACAACCCTGGGAAAGCCACCTCCTCTCATCTGGGCAGCCCCTTCCAGGGGGTCTCGGAATTAGACCAAGATCCCTGGGAACCTGCAGACTAAGTCCATGGGATTCCATTCAGGCACCTGACTCCAATCCTAGACCTGCAAGTCTCATCTCCTCACCCCACAGTGTGTCCCCAGCTCTCAGGCTGGCCACTGAGACCTCCAGATCTTCCTCTCTGATTCTCATTCAGGCTTCCAAACTTACTCACCAAACCAGACCCTAACTCTCTTCCAAACTTACCCTCTCACCATCCTCTCCTGGGGGACCGGGTTGCC